>NC_056728.1:447021149-447621149 GCF_019279795.1 Protopterus annectens | reverse complement strand
ATTTAGTTCTAGACCGTGGCTTTGGCACCAATCATATGTTGACACTACTGGGGGACTCAATGATTGTTCCAAGTTTGCAATCATCAGTGAACTTGGTGAACAAAAGGCCATCTACTTTGGCCTGGACTTCTGAGAAATAGATGCCAAACAGTAAGGGGCTCGGCACAGACCCCTGTGTTATTCCACTGATGATGGGTCTACTGGTGGAGGTGGAGTCACCAATTTTGACAAAGTGTGTTCTATCAGTGAGCCAATTAGCTATGCATCTAGTAATGTAAGGGTTAATCCTTATCTGGGAGAGTTTCTCAATGATTCCAGAGTGGCTAATTTTGTCAAAAGCCTTGGCAAGGGCAAGCTAGACAGTATGCACTGCCTTAGCTTCATCCATGGCTTTGGTGACATTCTCAAAGAAGTCCACCAGGTTTAATAAGCATGATCTACCCCTAACAAAGCCAAACTGGGTTGAGTCCAGCATTTGCTGGTTGCTTATGTCCTTCTTGATAAGGTCAATGATAATTATTTCCATGACCTTGCGGATGAGACTGGTTAGACTTATGGGTGTGTAGTTTCCAGGGTCAGTTGATGGTCCCCCTTTGTGCAGGGGAATTACTGTAGCTATTCTCCATTTTGCAGGAACATAGTTCTCAAACTATGATTAAAGAGAACATCAAGTGGGTAAGTTAGGTCTTGTTTTAGATTGTTTAACAAACAACCTGAAATATTATCTGGTCCCATTGAGGCTGTGTTTTTGGCCTTGCCATGCACAGAGATCACCTGTTCTCTAGAGATACTAGGCAGAGGGCTGGTGTCAGGTATGCTTTGGGATATGGTAGGTGAAGTTTGCTGTGAATCTGTCGGATATCAGGTTAACTATATCTTCCAGAGTAGTATGAGTGATTCCATCTGCAACCATTTTGGCATATAGCTGGGCATTCCCTTTTAGATTCTGGATGTAGTTAAAGAATGCCTTATGATTATTTTTGGATAGGGATGCAATTTTAGTTTTGGAATTTGCTTTAAAAGACTTTATAAGATTTCTGACTTTTTTGTTTAGGCAAAAAAGGGGAATCTTCCTCTGCAGAGTGATATCCCTCTTGCTTTTAGACAGCAGATCCTTCCTCGTGTGATATAATCTGTTTATACTTGAAGTCCACCATGGTGGCTTATTTTTACTGGAAGACCTCCAAGATCAAAATGCTGCTCCAGTAGTCACAAATCTCAATTTTATTAAAAGTTTAAGCGCTTTCATTCAGTAAAGTATGAACTTCATTGGAAACTAATTACACACCAACTTCATTTCCTTTTTAGACTGGAAAAAGTGCCAAAAACAGTGAATGAATTTAAATAGATACACACATAAAAAAACACCTATTTATACAACAGTATGCATGCAGAACAAAAAGCTAAAAATCATTATAACTCACAAAAAATAAAGAACATGGTAGAAAATTCATATGTAAAGGTTGAAAAAACTTGTACAAAAGACCAACGGATAATCAAAAGAAATACTTTGTGCTAAAACATACAATATTTATAAAAACACATATGTCAAAACTCATAAGGATGCTGCTTTGTTTCTTAAAATAGGTTCGATCAAAATTACATTGTTCAAACCAGGTAGAGTGTTTGCATTGAGCAAAACCTGCCAATAATACTCTCTTTTCTCATCCAAGAGTTCCCAGTCCCCCCCCCCCAACACACACTACTAGGAATGGAGACCTTTTCTAGGATAGTAAAACATATTATGTTTCTGTTTTTGGTGCGTTTTCCTGTTTAAAAAAGGAAGTGAAGTGATGTATGATTAGTTTTTGATGAAGTTCATACTTCACTGAACGAAAGCGCTTAAACTTTTAATAAAATTGAGGTTTGTGAAAACTGGAATAGCGTTTTGATTTTGGAGTGTTTGTGAAGTACACTGTTATTTGTGTTGGTTGCCTGGTTGCTTTATAAGAGGACCTGGTTTTGAGGCGGTCAGGTACAGCAAAGTTTACATAGTCGGTTAAGTGTTTGTAGAGGGAATTTGTGAACACTTCTGCATAATGATCATTGATGCCTGCAATTGTGAGTGGTATGAAGCATTCTGCTTTCTATAGCATCACTTAGTAGGCTGTACTTAAATTTGGTAACATTTTTTTATAATTTTTGTTCCTGTGAGGGTGTCAGTTCCAGTAGTTAAAAAAAACAACCAACAGTCACCGGACCTTAAACACAGTAAAAATAAAAAACACACATACCGAAACCGGTAAAATCAACCATTTATTTGCTAAATGAACGACTAAGCGCTTTCGCCAGTCAAAACAAAGGTTTCTTCAGAGTTGTTCTAAAATTCTACCCATACAGCTTATATACTGGTGATTCAATCAGAATGACATCCACCTACCAATGAATCTCAATGCAAACATTTTTAAAAAGACAGTACTGTGCCAAACAATTGCATAAAACCATACAAAAACTATATTGTTATGTATGTTACTAAACTTAAATAATAATATTAATTTTTTTAAAACATTAAATTGTATATATTTAAACAATTTGATTATACCTAATTTTTAAATACGGCTTAATAGAAATAAAATCATTCAGACCAGGGTCCATGGAAGCATTTAACCTTAATTGCCAAAGGGATTCCTTACCCTCCAACACCAAATTCATGTCACCCCCTCGTTCATTCATGAAAATCCAGTCTATAACAAAAAATACAAACTTTTTAAAATTGATGCATTTCTCTGAATGTGTATAAAGTGCATTATGAGTGTCCTTATTCTTAATAGCCCATGTATGTTCACTTATTCTGTCCCTTAACCTCCGAATGTTTTGGCCAACATAGAAGCCAGGACAGGATAAACAGGTAGCCACATAAACCACATATGTAGTGTTGCAATTGCATCTACCGGGACATAGAATGGAAATATCATAACCTAGAATGTGAACATAGGGTCATTTATATACCTGCAAAAATTGCAATTTCCACATTTAAACATGTTTGATTTATAAATTAAACTATTACTTTTCCATTCCAGGATATTTTTGGCATTCCTTCCCTGATGAAAACTACCTGGGGCTTTTTTCCCTAGAATAGTCATCATCTCCTGTTGGAAACAAAATTCCCAACATTGGTTGATGATCTCAACAACCATTTGGCTGCTATCATTATATTCCAAAACCATAGCATTGGTTTACCCACTTTTGTTGATCAAACTATTCCATTTAGGCTCCCAATTGGACAACAAAAATTGGCGAGAAAGTTGATTCTCTCTTCTTGAAAACTTCCTTTTTGATATTAATAATAATTTTAAAGGGTAACCCCCTTTCCAGGAACATCCCTATTAAGTTGTACATCTCTTCCTGGAACACCTCGTCAATACTGGTAAGTCTTGACACTGTTTCCATCTGCCCTTTGACAACACTTCATTTTTGAAAATGTGGATGGTTACTAGTGAAATGCAGCAAAGTATTTGAGTAGGAAGCCTTCCTATAAATAATACTCAGTAAACTATTATTCATGTTTGATAGACTGATGTCCAAGTAGTTGATCTGATCTTTGCCCCAGGTGCTAGTAAATTTCAAAAAATCTGTGGTCCCATTTAGGTATTCCACAAATTCTCTAGCTTCCTGTTCATCCTCCTTCCACAAAATGAGGATGTCATCCAGGAATCTACTAAAAGACAAAATTCTTTCATGATACTGCGTTTGAAAAACATACTCTTTTTCCCAGTCTAACAACACAAGATTGGCAAAAATGGGAGCACATTTGGCCCCCATTGCCACTCCAGCTGTTTGATGAAAAATGTCCCCCTCAAATATAAGGAAATTGTTTTTTAAAACCATCCCCATAAACTCAACCAACAGGTCGACTATTTCCATGTCAGTTACCCCAAGACTCACAATACTGTTCCTGAACATTTCAATACCCCTTTTATGTGGGATTACAGAAAACAGGTTGACAACATCAATTGTCAAAAAACTGTACTTAAATTTGTCTATATTTCTAAATCTAGCCAACTGTTTAAACAGTGCCACGAGTGCTTAACAATGTGGTCGACCTTTTTCAACAGATGTTTTAGTTTATTGTCAATCCAGGCAGAGAGGGTTTCAGTTTATGAACCCCTGGCAAAAACAATTGGCCTGAAAGGTGGATCTGTAATAGATTTGTTAGTTTTAGGAATTCCAAAAATGGTTGGTAAAACTGATTTTTCCACATTTAGAAATTCCTTTTCTTTCTCACTTATATGGCCTTCTAAATACTCTTGTGATAAAATAATATATACTAATAATATACAACCCTATTGACTTTGTGTCTTGATACCTTTTCATATGTTGACTCCTCATTCAAAATCTACTCTATCTTGGCTACGTAATCAATATGATGCATAATAATTATGACCCTTCCCTTGTCGGGGGTCATAATTCTAAGATTCTTATCCATGGCCAAGGACCGCAATAGTTGATTTTCTTCCTTAGACATGTTATAATTGCGTCCATTTTTGTTTGTGTTTTTTTTTTGTTATTAGCCAATAAATGTATTTGTTTTTCACATAATCTCTCAAAAATATCAATCTCAGTATTATTCGGGGGTACAAAAATACTTCTGTGACTAAGAGAATTGCATTCTAAATGGTGGATATTCCTATCTCTAAAAAACATCTTTAAATTCATTTGTCTAGTAAATAATTTCAAGTTTAAAAGGGTTCTTGCAACATCCAGGTAGGAACTAGGAACAAAGGCCATGCCCTTCTTCAAAAGTGTAAAATACTCGTTACTTAAATCCAAATCAGAATAGTTTTAAATAGTGAAAACTTCCTGTTCTACCTTCTTACAAACTAATCCTACTTCTTCTAACCATAAATCACTATAAATAGTATCTATCCAGGAATTCAAATGACCAATCACCTCCACTTCTTGAACTGCCTGTTTTTCCAAGACTTCACTTGGAAGTGATTGCCACCCTGGTTCCACCCCTGGACTTGGTTCTGTTGATTCCGATTCGCCTGATTTTTCAAGCAATTTGACCTTCGAGGAGACTCCCCCTGTAAAAAAAAATCTGACCCCTCCTGCATATCAACCCTAATGGAGTCTATGTTTTGCTGCCCTGTGTTGTTAGAATACCCCCTGGAAACATTCCTTTGATTAGTGTCATCAGTAACATGGATACCCTTGTTAACTACCTCTGGATATGTTTTGTTACTTTTGTAATCATCAGTATCTCACAAAATTTTACGCTGTTTGGTGATAACATTTTTACTAACAAATTTCTCTACATCATGCAACACTTTCTTATATTTATCATGATAAGGCATAAACAATGCATAAGTCACAATACTCTTGTTCAATTTAGAAATCTCGTCCTGTAACTCTTTTAACTTAATGTCATTGTTTTTAACAATAATGTCCATTATTTCAAAGCCAGCTCTGTCAAAAACGGCAATCAACTCAAGATATGCTGTAGTCCCACTATATATTCCCATCAGAAGTTTCCACAGCTGTAGTCCTTTTGGAACTTGCTTTAAATCAATAGATTTTTTAAGGAACATGTTGTCCAGTTGTAAAGATCTATACTTGAAACACAGTTTTTCGAAGGAAGATAGTTGCTGGTTCCACGTCGGTGTTTCAAAAAGTCTCTCAGGCCTTCGCCCCAGATCAAATTCCGGTACTCCAAACCAGGAATTAAATTCACTTTCTGTATCCCTTCCATTGTTGTCATCAATAGCCCCCCCCCCCCCACAGCTGCCAAATTGTCCAGGTTAACCAGAGAATGCATAGTAAATAGTTCCGCTTGTGAGCTGGACAATGTAAGTTCCCTAGGATTCATTGATCGAACCCTCTCATTTGCAAGCAAGGTCGTAAGCTTGTTAATAGACTCAAGGACTTGAGTCAACAATCCTTCCATTAGGATTGAGTTTGTGCCACAAAAAAAGTGAAAAATTCACAGTTACACCTAACACCGTAGGTCCCACAATCAGTGTTAAAATAAGTAAATAATGGTAGGTGTTGATGCAATAAGTACCAAAAGTCACAAGATAACGTAGCTCCCAAATAGAAAACTTGAAACGAAGCAAAATAACGGTAGTCAGAAAACAGCACGGTTTGTAAACCAGATGAAAAAAATAACCAACGGTCACCGGACCTTAAACACAGTAAAAATAAAAAACACACATACTGAAACCGGTAAAATCAACCATTTATTTGCTAAACGAACAACTAAGCGCATTCGCCAGTCAAAACAAAGGCTTCTTCAGAGTTGTTCTAAAATTCTACCCATACAGCTTATATACTGGTGATTTAATCAGAATGACATCCACCTACCAATGAATCTCAATTTAAACATTTTTAAAAAGACAGTAGTGTGCCAAACAATTGCTTAAAGCCATACAAAAACTATATTATTATGTATGTTATTAAACTTAAATAAAAATATTAAATTTTTTAAAACATTAAATTGTATCTATTTAAACAATTTGATTATACCTAATTTTTAAATACGGCTTAATAGAAATAAAATCATTCAGACCAGGGTCCATGGAAGCATTTAACCTTAATTGCCAAAGGGATTCCTTAGCTTCCAACACCAAATTCATGTCACCCCCTCGTTCATTCATAAAAACCCAGTCTATAACAAAAAATACAAACTTTTTAAAATTGATGCATTTCCCTGAATGTGTATAAAGTGCATTATGAGTGTCCTTATTCTTAATAGCCCTTGTATGTTCACTTATTCTGTCCCTTAACCTCCAAATGGTTTTGCCAACATAGAAGCCAGGACAGGATAAACAGGTAGCCACATAAACCACATATGTAGTGTTGCAATTGCATCTACTTGGATATTGAAAGGAAATATCATATCCTGGAATGTGAATATAGGGTCCGTCATTTATATACCTGCAAAAATTGCAATTTCCACATTTAAACATGTTTGCTTTATAAATTAAACTATTACTTTTCCATTCCAGGATACTTTTGACATTCCTCCCCCTGCTGAAAATTACCTGGGGCTTTTTTCCTAGAATAGCCATCATCTCCTGTTGGAAACAAAATTCCCAACATTGGTTGATGATGTCAACAACCATTTGGCTGCTATCATTATTCCAAAACCATAACATTGGTTTTCCCACTTTTGTTGATCAAACTATTGCTTTTAGGCTTCCAATTGGAAAATAAAATTGGAGAGAAAGTTGATTCCCTCTTCTTGAAAACTTCCTTTTTGATATTAGTTAATAATTTTAAAGGGTAACCCGTTTCCAGAAACATCCCTATTAAGTTGTACATCTCTTCCTGGAACACCTCGTCAATACTGGTAAATCTTGACACCCTTACCATCTGCCCTTTGACAACACTTCATTTTTGAAAATGTGGATGGTTACTAGTGAAATGCAGCAAAGTATTTGAGTAGGAAGCCTTCCTATAAATAATACTCAGTAAACTATTATTCATGTTTGATAGACTGATGTCCAAGTAGTTGATCTGATCTTTGCCCCAGGTGCTAGTAAATTTCAAAAACTCAGTGGTCCCATTTAGGTACTCCACAAATTCTTTAGCTTCCTGTTCATTCCCCTTCCACAAAATGAGGATGTCATCCAGGAATCTACTATAAGACAAAATTATTTCATGATACTGTGTTTGAAAAACATATTTTTCCCAGTCTAACAACACAAGATTGGCAAAAATGGGAGCACATTTGGCTCCCATTGCCACTCCAGCTCCCAACAGGACTAAATCATCCTCTGCAAGGAAGAGTAAACCTGACTGGTGGACATCTTCAATAAATAAACTCTATAACAAAAGGAAAAAAATTGCTGTCCAAGACCAAGAAGTAGCAGGTGCCCAATTGGAAGCAATGTCTCTTTAGCCTGAACAAGCAAATAAGAGCACTAGTGAAATCCTCCAAAGCAAATTAACAGTCCAAATTGGCCACATCTACTAGAGACAATCATAAAGCCTTCTTCACATACGTCCGCAACCTCAAAGGAAGCACAAAGATCTGTTCAGAACTGGTGGTCAAGGACACAACATATGCAAATGTCATAGATATAGCACACTTTTTGGCTGACAGATTAAGTGAAAACTTCACCCCTCTGTCCCTCATCAGTAAATCAGGGCATCCCCAGTATCTGCCCCCTTCCCCTTATATCTAAGGAACAGGTCATCACTGCTCTCTCAAAAGGCAAAAAATACAACCTACATGGGACCTGATAACATCCCAGCCTGCATTCGATGTGAACTCAGGCAGAAACTTGCAGCACCATTAGGCATCCTATTCAACCAAAGCCTGTGTACTGGCTTCATCCCAGCTGAGTGGATGACAGCCACTGTCATCCCTTTACACAAAGGTGGAGCGTCCACTGATCCAGGAAATTATAGACCCATCAGCCTAACTAGCCTGATGTGCAAGGCCATGGAATGGATTATCATGGACCTCATTAACAAGGACATTGGCAACCTCCAAACACTCGATCCCACATAGTTTGGCTTCATCAAGGGGAGGTCATGTCTGCTAAATTTGGATGACTTCTTTGAGACAGTAACCAAACCCATGGATGAGGAGAAGATGGTGCACAAGGCCTACCTTGACCTGGCCAAAGCTTTTGAAACTATTATCCACTCAGGCATAATAAATAAACTCTCTCAACTAGGCACCAATACATATGTTACCAGATGAGTAGCAAACTGGCTCACTGATAGAACCCACCTAGTCAAAATAGGGGAAGCCACCTCAAGCAGTAGACCCATAGCAAGCAGCGTACCTCAGGGTTTGGTCTTGGGGCATCTGTTATTTAGGATATACTTTTCTGAGTTGCAGGCCAAAACCACTGGGCTATGGCTGACCAGGTTTGCAGATGACAGCAAGCTGGGTGCTGTCATCAATTCCCCTACTGATGTGGACATCCTCCAAGAGGGTCTCACTCAGACAAATGACTGGTGCCTGAAACATGGCCTTAAACTGAATGCCAAAAAATGCATCATCATCCCCTTTGGTGAGAGTGATGCCCCCACAAATTATCACATTAATAACAACATACTAAGCATGCAATCAGTCATGAAGGATTTGGGCACCCAGGTTGATAGCAACCTGACTTTTGACCACCATGCTGCTTACATTGTACAGAAAGCCTTCTACATGGCCTACCTCATAAATAACGGTATCTCATCCAGCGACAAGGAGGTCATAACATCCCTGTATTCTTCCCTGATAAGGTCCATTATTGAGTACAATGCCCCTTTTGGCATATACCTCGCAAAGCACATGCAGCAGCTAGAGAGACCACAGAGGTTCCTCACCAGGAGAATCCAGGGCCTCAAAAATCTACCATACACAGATAGGCTAAAAGCCCTATCCCTCTACTCAGTTTCATACAGACTCCTCAGAAGTGACCTTGGTCTGGCATACAAGATGATCACGGACTCCACCTTGATGGGACTGCTGCATATCCACCAGTCAAGCTCCATTCGAGTAACTTGCACGCGCAGCCTCATCCTTGTCTGTGACATCAACAGAACTTGTTGGCAGGACAGATTTGTGTCCCAGAGACTCCCCCATCTATGGAATATACTCCCTGTCTACATCAAGCAGAGCACCTCTTCATCCCTTTTTAAGCGCAACTTGGATAACTGGATAATTAACAGAAAATATACCCCTGGACAGGGACATCAGGTGCTCACTTGCCTAAACATGGGCTAAATTCTTGGGTAGGCTTATAAGGGCCTCAGGGCCAGTAGCCTAGTAACCTCTTATGATCCTATGATCCTATGTCAGATTTCTCCTGTGATGCTTGCATTTCTTACATGATTTTGTAGAATGTGTAAATTGTTATGTAGGATGTTTGAATAAGACAGTGCTTAACTTTTACAAGTGTATCTGTGTCTGAAAATATATTCAGGATTGGTTTACACACATTGGCAATGACAACCTTTACAAACCCAATGACTGTAAAAGTCCTTTTTCCAGACACATCTCCTGGGCAATACAGTGCTGATGTCATGCCTTCATTGATGTTGTATGTTTCACTTTTACACAGTATTCTCCTATGGTGCAGGCTGCTGATCATGTGCTGTATAGATGGTATAAGTGGATAGATAGGTGGATCGAGTCCACCATTGCTTAAATAGTGTGACTGTGATTACTGTCATATACTGTTGGCCACCTCATAACTACCTTTATGTTTACATCTATCTATGAAATGGATTTACTGTTGCACTAGCAAATCCGAACATCCCCAGGGAAAATCATTTTTTGATAAACAATGATTACATAATGCTGCCATAACTGCAGTATCTCACAGCTGGAATGCAAATTCTCCTATGTTGCATGGCTTTGGTACTGTGCTTCTTACATAGGATGTAGGGTGTTTGGGGCTATCTGCTAATGTGTCCTTCACCCTCATACTGTGTATAATATTCTATATATACATATATATATATATATATATATATATATATATATATATATATATATATATATATAATGTGTAGTTATACAGTGTTACTATGCACTTTAACCACTATTTAGCATAAACATAGTAGTGATGTCATTCATTGAATGCACACTGTCCAAGTTGCACCTCAATGTCATGTCACACTTGAGATTCATGTACTGATATTTAGCTTGTGATCTTTGGTACTTAGCTCAAATCCAGCCATTACTGCTCAAACTGCATTGTGTCAGTGTTATTGTGACTATACATATCATTAACACTGTTATCAAAAACATCTGCTGTGCATACGTATAGATGTTAATTCATCTTACAAAAATCTATGCTAATTTCTCACATAGCCATCATTTTATTCAGAGTAATGAAGACAGGTGACTACATATTCCTTCCAAAAATGTATGTACGAAGCATTAAATTCTGGTACAAGGGAATGTACCATACATGCTGTATGTTGTTGGGTTACTACAGCAATTACAGGCACAGAGATATCTCACATTAATAACATGATGTAATGCCTTCATATACTGACATATCTCACAGTTATAGTGACACTTCTACCGTGGTACACTTATCCTGTATGCTATCATGTATTTTCTGTTGTCAAATGCTCATGTGTTTAACATCCACAGTCAGTGCCTGTTAGCATTGTGTGGCCTTACACTGTAATGCATGAATGGCATCCAACACAATTATAATGTGTCCATTTACAGTGGGATTTCCCTCCACCATCCCTTTTATCTCAAAAACATTATTTATAACACATACATATGATGTAATAAGTTAGCAAAGCTGGAGTGTCACAGTTGTGTTGAGACTTCAACTGTGATGCGTGGGGTTCATCCACATGTCATTGGTAGTCATATGGCTTGCTGTTTACTTCCTAAAAGGTCAATATTATATGAATGTGCTGGCATTACATAAACACCATTGTATCTAGTTATTGTTATATATTTTATGTTGGACGTGATATGTCATTACAGGTTGTGACTGCATGGCATTGAAATGATTATTTGGGGCATGTCATGCTGTAAGTACTCCTGTGGCAAGTGCATTGAGTACTGGCTTACATAGCAAGGAGCAGGGGGGTTGGCATGATGGTTAAGATGCTTAACTTCAGACACAAAGTGGACTGTTTGATTCTCACATGGGGTAATTGCCTAGGCTTAAAATGGCCCACAAGGGCAGTTAGCCTAGTAGTATTCTATAAACCTACATATAGACTGTGATTAACTTCTGGGAAGGTGTGTGTGTTAAAGAAGCAGTGATATTGTATTGCTCACTGTTGTACAGAGAATAACATGTGCAGCTCCTTTCTAGCATTCTGACTAAATTTGACATTTCATATTATGTTCATAACTCCTTTTGTAATGCGCACATTCAATTCAGTCATTTGTGTAGGCCTCCATTGCTATCTGATGTGGCACATGCAGTCAATACAGAGATCTGGAGAGAGTGTAGTGTAATAGGCAGGGGAATGAATATGGTAACATCTGTCAGACAAATGAGTCTTACACAAAGACAATAGTTATGGCACACTCAGAGGACCACCTTTTTCAGGCCTTGTCCTGTAAATAGGTGGGGCATCCATACCTCTAATGATAGGAAGTGTTGTAACCCCTTCAAGAATTTTCTTCATGACATGACTGATATGCATATTTCTGTGGCATGCATGATTGTTATTTATCTGTCTGATATCTTTCCTAGTATGTGTTCAAAAATGATATACTATAATTTTTTATTATGTCATTCATTGCTCACAGGCATTACCTACTGCCAAGATAATATTGCCCTGTATTGCATGTCTTCATCTGGACATTTCTTTATTGCTGCCATTGTTTTAATCAGACGCTACACCTTAATGGCAGATAAGGGATTCCATAAATGTTTTACTGTATGGCATGCTGAGAAACCATCAGAAACTGTGACTGGTCCACTGTTACATTTTTTTGTGTGTTGCTGCTGTTGATTTGCTATTATGTTACTGTTTCCTGCAAATTCACGTGATCATGCCCAGTATAACAATGTTGGAGATGTTTGCAAATCAGCAATGGAAAACTTGAAAGCATGACATTACCTAATCTGTGTTTTCATTAGTCACTTATGTATGTTGCGTGTTATTAGATTACCATTTGGTATTTACATGATTATAAAATACTTGCTTGTCTATTACATGTTTGTAGGCAATAGACCCCTTTCCTATGGCTGTCATTGACATTTCTTTTAAAAACATGTGAGTTTCTAATGTACCTGACATTAGAGCTGTAAGGTCCATTTGTTATTGTATACATGCTGAGGTGGAGAATACAGCAGTGGTGTTAGCTTGCATACCTAAATTCCCTGTATATACATCTCATATACAATAATTGCGGTCTATGCATTCATCTCATAATGTATGTCCTGTCCTTGCTAACTGTTATCTGAACTCAGCATTTTATCGACATATACATCACATTTTCACTGCCATTTGTTACACTGCAGCTTTATATCCCTATCACATCCTTTCTTTGCATGTCTGTTTTTATTTATGTGCACAACTCTGGTATTGTCATTGACATTAATTATTATTACATCAGTATTGCAGGACTTATGTCAGAAAGGCTTCTTTGACACTTAGCACATTTGGTTGCAGTACATGAGTACACTTTAAACATTTCCCCTTCCATATTAATTATGCAATGTAAAACATGTATTATTCATGTACACTTCATGCATTTCACTTCCTATCCTTCAGTATTCTTTCACAGTACTTGCCCTTCATATTTCTGGGCTATAGTGCATACTTGTATCTGAGCTTTGCCTATAGGCAAGCCATTTTGATTACATTCTGCTCTCGTGCTTGCAAGCACTTTTCCATGGCCATGGAACACTATTGCTGTCCATGAAAAGGTGCTTGGAAACATGTAGGCATAGTGAGAAGCATGCATATTTGATTAGCGCTGCTGATCATCTCGCTAACATGCTTACAACATGTAGGCTTATTAATTGTTCCTTTATCCCAGGGTATATTTTTTTTCTTTCTTGGATGTGCTTAATATGTGTCATAGTACACGTTCCTTTTATTACTAGACAGTAACTGCTGTGCCTCTCCTCACTGACTATTACTGTCAGTCAATAATGATAAACTGAGTTTCTTACTTCTTATTACTCAGAATATGCTTTGTGCTGGAAAGCTTGTTGTGCTATTAAGTTTTTATGTAAGTTAGGCTAATATGTAAAAGTGCCTGGTGTCTACTGTACCTCCACTTGTCACAGGGTTTATTTGTTTACTAAGGGGAGTGTAGATGTATGACAACCTCCACAGACACACACATATTCAGTCATTTCTGCAAACACACACACAAAGACATACATCGACCACTGAGCAGACATTCCCTCTCATCCTGTTATACTCATTGACATGTTCACTTGTTCACCCACACACACACACACACACACACACACACACACACACACACACACACACACACACACACACACACACACACACACACACACGACTAATCTGCCTATCCCTTAACTAACTACCCTACTGCGACCACTTTGGCAGACACACATGCACACACACACACACTCACACACACACACACACACACACACACACACACACACACACACACACACACACACACACACACACACACACACACACACACACACACACACACACACACACACACACACACACACACACACATGCAAACACACACTCTTCCCTACTGTGACCTGGCAGATATAGTCACACACATAAACACATACATATGCCCACACAATCACACACAGAAATACACACACACACACACACACACACACACACACACACACACACACACACACACACACACACACACACACACACTCATAGTCCTGCATACATGCTGCCACACAAATAGATATATGCACATACACATAACACCACTATCCCTCTGCTAAACTCTCTGATATTTACCTCTAATTTACTAATGTGGTCTACTCCTTTGAAAGTAATGAATGAATGCAAACCATATTAAGGGGTGGAGTTGATTTATGTAACCGAGTGGTTCTGTGAATCTCTTGGCTGTGTAAATCACTTACCACAGGTATTTGTGGGGTAGAGCATATGACTCAGTATCATATGCCACTTCACAGAATGACTCATTAACATTGTGGTAATCCTCTGGGGCAACCCACTGCCACGAATCTATGGTTTGCCTGAATCACTGATGTATAGCTGTCTATGAATCAGAAAGGGCTTCTACTGCTATAGAAGACAGGTCAAATTAGGGTTTACTGCTGGCAGATCCCCTTTCCTAGGTTCAAAGGTAGGTACTAGGCTATTGGCCCTAGGGCCTATATAAGCCTAGCCAAAAAGGTACCCTGGCTTTCGCCACCCAAGAAAATTATTTTCCTGTGCCCCTGTCGAGCAGAGCCACAGATGTGATCCCCAGGGTGAATTTCCTATTTCCCATCAAATCAGCAAGATTTTTCTTGAAGAGTGCTAATGAGGAGCTTTGTTTGATATCGATAGGTAGTTTGATCTAGAGTATGGGAAGTCTCTGGGACAAAAATCTATCCCTCCAGCATGTTCTGTTTATTGTGGTGACAAGGTTTAGGTCCCTAGAGCATGTAGCTCAGAGGGATTGGGATTTCTTTAAGTGGAGCATGTCCAATAGCTCTGGGTTTAACATAGCTTTGTATGTTAGGCAGAGATCGCCCCTAAGTAGGCAATATGCAACGGAGAAAAGCTGGAGTTTTTTGAGATGGTCTGTGTAGGGCATCCGTTTGAGGCTGGTAATCCTCTTTGTGAGGTATTTCTGTGGCCTTTCCAGTTGTTGTTGATGTCTTGTGAGGTACATACCAAAAGGGGTGTTGTACTCTATAATGAGTTTAATGAGTGACGAGTAGAGGGGAATAATGAGCACTTTTTTCCTGGATAAGAAACCTTTTGTGATGAGGTGTGCCACGTAGAAGGATTTCCTGACTACTGTGGCGATGTAATTATCAAAGGAGAGACTACTGTCCACCTCTGTCCCAAGGTCTCTTATCACACTTTCGGTGTTAAGTAGACTACCACCTATGATGTAGCTCATGGGTGCAGAGTTTTTACCAAAGGGGATGACAATGCACTTTTTGGCATTGAGCTTGAGGTCATGGCTTTGACAATAGGCATCTGTCTCAGTGAGGCCCTTTTGTAGGATGTCCGCATTGTTAGGAGTTTCGATTATGGTTCCTAGTTTGCAGTCATCTACGAACTTCATTAGCCAAAGACCTTCTGTGTTAGCCTGTACTTTATTATAAACTGCATTCTACATGTGTGCAAAAAGATATCCCCATGTTGTTTCTTGGGTCTCATTGAGTCCAGGTGATATTTTTCAAATTAAAGTCTTTTAAATGAAGAGGAGTCAGTGGATTAGGTCATTAGATCTAAAATAGCTTAAGTTTTTTTTTTTTCTTTTCTTTCTTCTTTTTTTAAGGGAAGTGCAAAATAATTTTTGGTTGATTTTCAATTGACTGTTACACTTGTTAAGGCTGACCTATTTAATTATATTTTTGTTAACATGACTGCTTTCCATTATCAAATGTTAAGGTGGAATATCCCATTTCATGTGAACCAGTTTTCAGTATGGTATTAACAGGAATTATCTAGTGACTGCAGTGGTGGTGCTGCGGTAGCGTTGTCGACTCGCAGTAAGACGTTGTCCTGTTTGATTCTCAGGTAGAGTGTCTTCTGTGTGGAGACATGCGTGAATGGGCGTACCTTCATTGAAGGTTGTGCATCAGGGCTGGCAACTCGGCACGTAAAAATCTACTGCCAATCATTAGCAGACCGGAGTTCTGCTGTGGTGACCCCTAACTGGGAAAAGCCGAAAGACACAACATTAACAGGAATTATCTATCCTCTAGAATAATAGGCCAATGCAACATATACTTGTTTTCAGTGGCTAAGGAACAAATTCTGCAAAGGCTAAGCCATGCAGAGTATAGTGTAAATCTGCAAATGGTTTGTTTTCAGAAACAGAAAGAAACGGGTATAAAAATGTGATTCACAGAGTTCTGCATCATTAAACCTGTCCAAGTTGGACTAATAAGTAGGTAGCAAGGCATGTCAGCAGACTATCTGATTTATAGGCATTATAAACTTATAAACAGATATAGCTACTGACTTATAAATTGAAGCAGACTTACCAAAAAACAGAAGAAATGGCAACAAGATGGATGCTGTAGCATTAAATGCCATAAGTGCAACAGACTACACATAGATGACAATGAAGACAGTGTCTAACCCTCAGTTCAGATGCCTAAATGCCTTTGGAGGGGACCTCTAGCACAGTTTCTATCTACATTAGTTGAATGTTTATATTTTTTGCCACGGCATACAGTATTCACACTGAAATGACAATACAGCACCTCTTGACATGTAATGCTTATTCCTATGATGGCGCCAACAGAAATGAAAGCGATGCATCTCTCACAGCACATCACACAGGATGCACTGAATGCTCAGGTTACCCTGTGGTGAACTTGTAGGTAGCATACGGAGTGGCAGACTAAAGGTAAATGCACATGTGACAAAAGGTACAAGCTGCGTATCTGCATCTACTTCAAATTTACGTTTTACCATAAGATCGAGTTTTACTTCATTGAGACCAAAAACCAGAATCCACAAATAACTGAAACTTGCAAATATCAGAAGATCAAAAATAGAAAGACCCACCACACGGCCACCACCCAAAACAATTTTGTTTTTACATTTTTGCAGAGGGGCTATGCCCTCCTGCACCCCCCCCACACCCCCTGCAAATTAAATATACCAACTCCAAGATCACACTACATTGAGGAAACCGGCTAGTGAGGCACCTATCATAATTCAACTGCATTATATCTAAGCATACTCTGCAACACTGTTTCGAATTACGAATAACAAAATAAAGATATAATAAATGATAATAACATTAAATAAATAGAAAATTGTAGTAACATAGCCTGCCATAGACACACTTCATTACTTTTTTTGGTAAAATGTTGCTTTATTCAGATTTTACATAGTTCCACCACCGTTAAGTTAAAAGTTGTCGTTGCGTCTTTCGGCTTTTCCTGGTTTGGGATCGCTACAGCGGGAACTCCGGTCCGCTAATGATTGGCCACAGATTTTTACATGCCGAGTTGCCAGCCTTGACGCACAACCTTCAACGAAGGTACGCCCATTCACGCATGTCTCCAGACAACAAAACGCTCTAGCTGAGAGTCGAACGGGACAACGACAGCGCTACCGCAACACCACCACCGTTAAAAGTAATGACCGTAATTTTTCTTACATACAGACTACAAATCTTTAAATGGATAGTAGTACAGACCTGAGCATTAGTAATTATAAGACTGTTTGACAATGGACACTTAGATCATGTCAACTATCAGTTATGCGTGGTTTCGGGTTTTTAGTCTCGATGAAGTAAAACTCGATCATATGGTAATTCGTGATTTGAAAGTAGATCTGTGTATCTCGCAATGAGCATGTGACAATGTGTTACTCTACGGGTTGTGCTTCATACAGTCTGGTGGCCATTGTACTCAGTGAACTATCTACATATTTTGTGGTTCCAGTGTGTTATTTTTTATTATTTGCTTCTTACTGGATTTGAAACAACTGGATTTATCGTCCATTACTGTTTTTTTTTTCCTTTGGTTACACATAGGATGTAAATGTAACTACAGAATATTGTCATATGTTTAATACAGGAAACACTAATGTAGGTATTTCCAGATCTCTTTAATTTTCCTTTCAATGTTTCTTATAACAAATAACACTCAAAGCATGTTCAGAGAAATATAAAACACAATAATTTTATTACTATTGGTGTTTCCATTGCAGCGCACAGTCAGCATTTAGAGCTTAATAACTGAGAGTACAATATATGCACTTTATGTAGGTCATTATGAAAACTAACTTCTGAAAAATCTGTGATGTATTATTTGTTTAAAGCTTCTTCATTTAGACAAAATGTAAAGACACATTCTTATGAAAACTTATGCCAACAAGATTCTGAGATTTCAGTGAGATGGTAATCCCTTCCCTGTCCTCCTACAGAAAATGTAGTCAAGCATGCTCCTTACATGGAGAAAAAGCAAGTTGCCAGATCTTATCCAGTCCTGTTATGATCAAATTTGACTACATGAGATTATAGAGGTTAGCTGAGGGTCTCAGGAGAGGTATTCTATGTTACATGACACAAATACAGAATTTCAGTTTGATGTCTGAATATAAAACTCACACTTATAAGTTGAATGCCTTAGCTAACATGCATGCATAAAAACACGTGGAGCTCTGATAGCCTGAGATATTAGCACTATTATCACTGTCTGAAGTTATTTGACACTAACAGACCTTTAAACCATAAGATTCTATTTTGGTATTTTCCAAGGTATTCTATATTTCAGACTGTGTAAATATTCAAAATATCTTGGAACTTTTGGTATGGTGTTTTAGTGTGTTTCCTGGGTCACTCTATCCCAGCCCAGGAAAATTAATGAATTACCTTGGTTTATCACAAGTTATTTAATTGATTTACCAGTATTAAAGTTCTGGAATTTGTGTGGATGTCTCATCCCAGCCTAAAAGAAAGAGAAGAAAAAAGTAAAAGACATTTGAACAGAAGGAATAAAAATAAGTTCTGACAGCGTGATTGTGGTGGTAAGACCTGAGTCATACACTGGGACAATGAAGTTACAGTGTCTTATACAAATAATTCCTTAGCACTAGAGAGAATTTCACCTAAAACACATAAAGTTAACTTCAAGTTAGATCATTTTATGGTAAAAATCACTTGGTCAGGACACATGAATACATGCTATCCTGATGTACTACTCAGATGTTATTAGCAATCTGGAGCAGGAGGATAACCCACTAAAGTGCAGGGTGGCTATCTCAGATATTAAAGTAGCTACTGACTGAAAAGCAAATTCATTTAGAAGCTCAACTCCATATTAAAAAACTATGGATAATAGGAATTCTTGAGGAAAAGGAGAGGCTCAGTCGTGTCTTGTTTATTCAGAAGCAATTGGCGAGATGGTTATGAATCCCTAAAAATGTTTTGAGGACTGAGAAGCTGGATAAATTATTTGTACCAGAAGTGGTTGCAGTTCTAAGAAGACCCTAACCCATATTAGCAAGGAAGTGGACTTACACCCTGAAGGCAAAGTTCCTGTTGACAAGCTGGCGGTCTAGTAAGGAATGTTGAGTTGTCAAGCAATGGCTATATGGGAAACATTATTATTCTACCCCAAACTGGCAGAATCAAAATTATTCCTACCAGTAATTGAGAAATATAAAGTGAATAAAATCAGACTGAGCACTCATGTACCTAACATACCAAAAGCTACTGTTACCTTCAGGTTCTAAAGTCTTTATGGAATGTAAATGAGCGATGAAATTTCTGCAGGAGTACATAGAGGTATCTGCTGATCCTTAGAGCACCACAGTCAGTGAAGTAATGTCAGCAGACAGGAGGTGGAGGCTGAGAGAGTGGCTACATGGTAAACTACATTCCTAATCTTTAAAAACAAGTCATACGTTAAGAGAACAGCAGCAGTCCAAAACCTAAGCTCTCAGGATTTATTATTCTCCTTAAACCATCAACTATTTTGGAAAAAAACAGCAAATCAAAGCAATCAAGAGTTCTAACATTACAGTACCCCTTATTTGTCAGTCAGTCTACGTAATGGGAAAAAAGACTTGAAAAATATTTCATTTTTTTCAGCTTTAAAGAAGTGTTTTTTGCAACTCATAACAGTGGTAAGGACTTGAGAGCAAGGATATAGATAAGTAAGGGAGTTAGAACATTAGCTCTATGGCAAGTTGGCACAACTTAATAGGATTAACGAATTGCCCAAATGTACTGAATAGACCACTTATGGGACTGACATTATTTAAGTGTATGTGTCCTCATTTAAGAATTCCAAAATAAAAAACTGCTGTAAGGCTTGTTCCTTTTTCTGTATATAGTTGTCTGTTTTTTCTTAAGTACTATGGACTCACTCTTTGAGTTAGCAGACCATGTGATGAGGAATGACCAATCACATGAACAGTATTGCAATTAGATATGTGGATGTACAAGTTTGAAATTCACTTTATGGTGTTTTTACTGCCTTTTCAAGCTGAAGATCCAGGATGGAAGACTGCCTAAAGCCACTTTCTTTGGACTTTGTTATATGCTTTCTCTAAGTCTAGGAATAACCAGTTACCTCTTTCCTCATTTCCAGTTTCCTCTGTCTCACTGTCAACAAAAGGGTGAATGTATTCCACCCATTTCTGAACCTGAACACTTATCTCCCATCTTGCTTTTTTTGCTCTGTATATGCGTTTATCAATTATCCACTATAGTATCTATCAGTATAGCACTTTTATGTAGTGTAACAGGAATCTGACATCTTGCTTGCAGTTACAAATGAACACTTTGTTCTTGTACGCTGGCACTAGAATGCTTATTTTGTAGTCACTGGAAAAGTCCAGTTTTTCATACAAAAGACCAATTTTCTATACAAAAGCTTTTTCTCCTCCAGTGCATGCAACATCTTGATCATATCTGCCAGGACTTCATCTGAGTAATCGTATCTGTATAGTACTATCAGAGCAAGTAAATAAATAACAAGGGCTCATTGTGATACTTCCACTTGTGAGAAAGTTGGGAGAAGATGCTATCTTTGTTGATCTGATTAATGTCAAAAGTGCTATTGGAAGAAGTACATCCATCATTGCAGAAACTAATCATTTCATTTTTTTTAAAAGAGGGAAAAGATTCTATGTTGTCATCCTCCAATGAACTATTATTGTTGTTCAACAATGACTGCAATGTATTCACAGCAGTATTAGCCACAAAGAAAATGAGAGTCATAGCAAACGTGGCTCTTCAGCATCAGTGGAGCTTGTGGTGAAGTGGCTGACACATGATCATATCATCCAAACTTTGATGATTATTGAGGTGACACAGTTACATAAAAATGCTTTCTCATATTGAGTTAAGATGTTTCAAAGACATTTGCTAGAGCTGAACAATTTTTGTTGGCAGTGCTGGGCAGGACAGGTTTTCAAAAAGACTTTATACATTTACTGCAAGGAATTCAAAGAGGGCCTTCTGCTTGAATCAATATCTTGTTTGTGTTATGCAGTTTCATATTGCTGTAGGTATTACCCACGGATGTCTTATTTTACTCCTTCTACTTGCATTGTATCTTGAGCCATTAGCTCTTTATATTAGACAATCTAATTTGCAGGGATATGTGTGGGATGACCAGCAGGTCAAATTATTTCTGATTACTGGTGATATTTTCATAACCTTAACTGAGTCACAGCAAAATCTGCAGTGTTTAGCATTTTTGAAAAAAAATCAGTAAAATGTCAAGTTGTAAATCAATGCATCCTAAACAAAAATTATTTTGATACATTAGAAGCCATCTGTGGACTTGAAAGGGGACTATCTATTTTTTAAGGTAGGAACGTGTTGAAGTGTGTGGCTGTCTGGTTTGCTGATTCATTGAATCAAGACTCTGAGCAATGTGGAAGACCAGAAGCATTAAGAAAAGAGCCTTGTTGACTGTGGTGGACACCAGCCATTTGAAATGGAAAAAAAAAACATTTATTTTAACTTTGGATTGCATGTATGTGTTGTATTTGAAGCCGCCTATCTGCCTTTACATTTATTACTGCATTTCATACAGACTTACTCCATTTTTAACAAAAGTTGTTATCTTGTGATTTCAGACTGGTCTGGTGTCATAATCCAATATTTTGGTTCACAATAGTGGAGGCATTGTGTTTTACTGAAGGATCTGGACTCCAAATAGCTTTCATAAGTAATCATTTCACAATTCTTGGCTTTTTCCATCTTTACTGCTAATATTAACTATACTTGCACACTCTGTCTGGTGCCATAGTCGTTTAATGTGATTCAGTTACAATAGTGGGATTATTGTGATTTACTTCAGGATCTGTAATCAGTAAAGCCTTTATAAATTTATATTTCATGCTTCCTGCTTTTTACCTCTTTCCACTTATTAGACGTATTAGGAGATTCTCATTTTTTTATTCTTAGCTTCATTCATCACATCTGCTAATAAAAAATTCTGGATATCCTCTTTCTTTGAACATACCTTTTAATGTATCACATTCTTGTGAAATAATACATGATTACCTTATTGCTTGTCCTTTAACTAAACTTCTTTTTGCCACATTGGATGGCTACTAGTAACATATAAATAACTATTCAAAAAAGTTTGCTTCCTATAAATATTGGATTTAAACCTGTTCCTATCTTTGTTCTTATGAATTTCAACACCTAAAAAATCAATAATCTTACTACTTATTTCAGTTGCAAATCTAAAAATTTACCAAACTATTAATATAATCAAAACATAATAATATGCTTGTTCAGTACCATTTCAGAATGCAAATATGTCATCTGGGTATCTAAAGTTTAAGGCTATCTTACACCAGTAATCACTTCCTGATACCTGTTTATTCTCCCACCACCATATAATAATACTAGCAAAAATCAGTGCTGAAGAGGCTCCCATAGACACACCCTTATTTTGTTGATAACATTCTCGTTTAAAAAACACAAAATAATTTCTCAAAACCATATCCATGCATTTACCTAGAATCCTAATATCAGTATGTGATAAATCTTTAGGTGCAATTAAGGCTTTGTAGAACTATGCCATACTTTCATCGTGTGGAATTACTTAAAATAAATCTTTTACATCTATAGTGGCCATAATATAATTCTGATTATATTCACAATTAGCCAACATGTGGTTTATCACTGAAAAAAAAAAGTTTGTAATCCACAAATTTGGCTAGTGGTTCAGTCGTAACCACTGGAAGCCACTATTGGACTAAGCAGTGAGTAGAACCTATCCTTTTCAATTTTAGGAATTCCAAAAATTGAAGAAATTACATTTTTGGGCAGTAAAATAATTGAACAATTCCTTAGCTAACTCATATTCAAAACATAACTCATTTAGCCAATAATAATTCTGTTGAATGCAATATTAATTTCACTCTAGAAAGTGACATAAAAAAACATTGTTTAATACTTCACTTTTGCATGGTAATCAATATAATAAATATATATTGTTATTATATTAGCTATATATACATATATATTATTATATGTTAATATATTTTATATATATATATATATATATATATATATATATATATATATATATATATAATTATATATATATAAAAAATATTCATTACAACCACACCCCTCCCTTATCTGGTTTCATTAGTCTAATAATTGTATGGCCATATAAAGCATCTAATAATTTCTTTTTAGCATGTCAAATTATACAATTTTCTACCACCCTATTTAGATAAAATAATTATAATATCTTGTTCACACAACTGTTCATAAATTGAAACAGGAGGTATAAAATTGGGATTAAAAGTGCTACTTCTTTTCAAAGACTTACTTCTAAATACTTTGTTCATCCTTGGCATTTTTAGAATGTAAGCAATCCAAGTTTAACTTTCTAGTATACATTCAAATTCAGCAATAACAGCTACAAAATTGGGCTTCCTCGATGGAATAAAATTATAAACTTTTAAAAACAGTCTAACCAAAGTCTTTACTATCACAATAAGGTTAAAATTGTAAATGTTTCACCCGGTATATCAGTAACAGAACCTGGGATATCACCAGTCATTGTAATCTTCAGTTATTGCATGTCTTTTTGTTGTTCTTCTTCCAGTTGTCTATATATATTTTTTTTAATAATGATTCCACTGGTAATTATCCTGATCCCTGGAGTAATGCTTCCTGTCTTTTCACTGATTTTTGGAAGCTAAATGGCTTGAATGGTGCAATGGAGACTGATCTAAACTAATTTCTCCGCCATTCTCCATGTTCATTTCCATCTGGCTGTGTCATTCATTGTGAGTCACTTCCTGTAAAGTTGTTGCTATAGCAACTGACAGATTATTCTTGTTGCCCTTTGGAGATGGGTATATGTTTTTGTTATCATAATCCTCCTTTATTTGTTGTAACTCTCTAGTTTCCCTTTTAATAGTGGTTTCATTTTTGGCATCTACTTTTTCAAATACCTAATAAAAATCATGCTCAAATGTAGAAAATAACAAATCATTTGTAATATCCATTTGTATTTCTTCAATTTCTGCCATGATTTTAACCGTCTTCCTGTCATTATCCTTAACTAAAATTTGTATCAACTCAGTACTGATCCTATCAAAAAGCTCAACCAATTCACTGAGAAGGTTAACCCAGGAATTAGTTCATTAGAGTATCTCCACAACTGAAAAGCCTTCAGAACCTTTTGTACTTTGACACACTGATTTAAAAAAAAAAACGTCCAATTGTAAAGTCTTGCATTTTTATTAATACTTTTTCAAAACAATTTATTTTGTTCCTTAAAGTTTTATTTTGATTGGTATAATCTTTTTGCTGTCCCAGCTCTGGTTGCATATTTTCCACTCATAGAGCAGCAATTTGTTTAGTTTCCTGGCACCAACACTATTAGTTTGCAATTACTCATTAATTCCATTAACTATCTTTTTAGAAGAAATGTCATTAATAACAATGTGACCGTTCACTACCACATCAGCATAACTGGTCGCTGGAATCGCTGAAACTGGTGCTGGTACTTGTATATTGACGTCTTTGGTGCTATTGCAGATAATGTATCTACATATCTTATTAGTAATGTGAAAGAACGACTGTATCAACAAAGTCAATTCCTTACTTCAGCCAGTGTTGCTTAAGCATTTGGCATATTCCCCTTAGTTTGTTATTGACTTTCATATAGTTCAAATAGTTCCTGTGAAGGCTTCTCCATGCTGAAACTCCATAAATAATAACCAAAAAACAAAGACAGCAAACAAAACTTGACCACACACACAAAAAAACTCACAGATAAATTACACAGGAATAAAATATATAAAAAAAAATAATAAAGTTGAGTGCTTTCGTCCCTCTAAGGGAACTTCATTAGAACAATTACAAGCCTTCTGTTAACACTTTATATACCATTTTTTTACAATCATGTGACTTAAAAGGTATATGACTTTTACATCATTTCATTCATAACTAAACAAAAGGGGTATACACCAAAATGTCTTACACTGTTTTCACATATTAATTAAAGTCATCCTAAAAGCATGTCATTAAAACAAATAAGCTAAAATGATTTATAAATTGGTGAGTTTGACACTAGAATGCTATTAATGGATACAAAATCATTTAATCCCAGAAAGTTATTTGCATTAAATAATACTTGCTAATAATACTTCCTAGCTTCTAATCTAGTCTTCCAATCACTTCTATTTTCAAATTGCATGACCTTTTCTAATATAGAAAAACAAAAATTTCTTTAAAGGCTTACATTGTTTTGAAGGTTCTATAATAGAACATTGAAGTTTCACAACTTTGAATGTTCTAATATCGACCCCTATTCAGCGAACGCTGAAAATAGTGAGGCTGCGGAACACCGAATTTCTTCTTAGGGAAGGAATTTGGTTGGCTGTTCCTGTGGCTTCACTATGTTCTGCACTGTGGTGGAAAGTTACGGGTCAGGATCAGGTAAGTGTGCGATTGTGTGGACGTGAGGGTTAGGGCAAGGGTTAGGTGAGTTAGGGTTAGGGCGTGGGTCAAGTAAGTGTGCGATTGTGTGGACGTGAGGGTTAGGCGGGGTAGGTGAGTTAGGGTTAGGGCACGGGTGAGGTGAGTGTGCGATAGTGATGGACCTTAGGGTTAGGGTTTGAGTTAAGGTAAGTGGATAGCTAGTGGTGTGTGTACAGTTTAGTGTAGGGTTAGATGTAGGATTTTAGGCGTATGTGTGTGGATTGCTGTTTGTTTGGTGTGTTTGCGTTGTGTGCATGTGTGTTGGAACAGCAAATTTTTTCCCTTGGAAAAAAATTCACTGTTCGGCATGTTCGATGTTGTCAGCGTTTGCTGAATAGGGGTTGATATTAGAACGTTCGACATTTTAAAAAGTCGATGTTTTAATATAGACCCTGTCTTGAATACCTACATAATACATTTGCTGTATCTCCCTTCTTGATGACATGTTCATATATTCTTGTCATCAGAGTATGTTTGATGTTTAGGATGCTTTTCATTTAACATGTGATTGTTCTGATGAAGTTCTTTTATAGGAATGAAAGCAGTCAACATTATTAAAACATTTTTTTTTCATTTCATTCTTGTGCAGTCTATCCTTCAGATCTAACTTACTATCAACAAAGTCCATTACCATATCCTGACAAGTTACAGAATGCCCTCTATGATCCAGGAAATCCATAGCACTTACCTAAATGAACTAGTCTTATTTAGCATTAATCTTAATATCATATTGCTGGGCATCTTCAACTATCCAGCAATTGGCTGGGAAACATATACCACTACTAGCGTGCAAGCCCAGAGATTCCTTGACTTTGTCAATACAAATTTCAGGAAAAGCCAGTCAGAATACCCTCTAGAGGAAACAACATCCTTGACTTCATCATCAATAATATGGGTGAATCATGCTTCACCCCAGTTTAACAATCTCACTCATTGATCGTGACCATAAAGCCATCTCTCTCAAATAAAGATAAAACCAGAGTCCCACCCAGACCCTGGTACTTTTAAAAAACTTTTCCAAGATTAACTTTCTACTTTTGAGTGATTTACTGGCTAGATTGAAATCCCCCAAACCTGGAAAGCTCTGTTGTTTCTGTAAAACAATACACTACCAACTTTTACCAGCATATACACAATTGCATAGAAGCATCCATACCAAAAGAAGCAAGTGCAGAGCAAACATTAACAAACCAACCCAGTGGAATCCCAGCATAAATATAGTTTATAGCAGCAGCTCTGTTGGCATAGGGAGATAAAGCCCTGACTCTGACCCACTTAACCCATCTTCAATTAGTAGCTCAAATGACTGATGGAGTGGCCGGGAGGGATGTGTGCTACCTTACTGTGGTGGTTGGGTATGGTGGGGGGGCATCTCCTTTGTTCATCCTTAGTGGAAGGTGGGTATGGCCCATGGTAGGCATGCCTAAAAGAGAAGAATAGAATAGGGACATGGTGGAGCTGCCACCATGGAGGTGGGGCAATATGCCACATGTCTCATTGCATGCCCAGCACTCAGGTATATCATTAGGTCCACAAAGGGGGGAGAATAAGTAGGTTATACATTACCCCCCCATATGGATGTAAAGACATGCTGAGGCTCCAGAATTACCCAGGCTCACTGACTGGCTTCAGAAATACTGGAAAAAGTCTGGATAGGCAAAAGGAGATAGCTGGTAGGCCCAACATGGAAGAGGGTACTGTGGTGCTGTACTGATACAATAAAGGAAAGGAGGGAAAAAATAAATAAAGTTTATAACAAATGGAAGAAAATAATAGCCAGTAATATAAACTGCAACATCCATCAAAATATGAATCTAAACAGCAAATTAAACAAGCAATGTAGGAACATAATAAAAACTATCAAGGTCAAATCTGAGAAAAAGTAGCCAACCAGTCCAAGGATAACCACAAAGTCTTCATTTGGACAGTACACAGCACTGTACTAATCTAACTGTAAATGGTGCCACCTATATGAAAGGTCTGAATATAGCAAATCTACTAGCTGATTCATCTCAAACTCCACCTCCTCACCTGCAGTAATCTCATTAAGAAATATTAAGACAACAAACAACCTTAGCTATCACACAGGACCAAGGCCTCAAGGCACTGTTAGAGGTCGGGAATACAGCTTATCCCAGGATGCATCCTAAATAGTGTGACAGATATTTCTGTGCTTCTAACAACACTTTTCAACCTCAGCTTCCAAACTGGTTTTATATCAAGTGAATGGAGGACAGCAGCAGTCATATCACTGCACAAGGGAGGTCCATCCACCTACCTAGGCAATTGCCATCTCATAAGTCTGTTATATAATGCCATGGAAAAACTTATCATGGAACTACTCAGTTAGAACATAGGAAACCTCCAAATACTGGAACAGTCACAGTTTGGTTTTGTCAGGGCAGATCATGTCTGCTTAACCTAGTGGACATTTCTGAAAAAGTCACCAAAGTGATGGATGAAGGGAAGAAATTACACACTGCCTATCTTGACATAGCCAAGATCTTTGACACAGTAAACCCCACTCAGGCATTGTGGATAAGGTTGCTAAACCAAGAATAAACCCCTATGTCAACCAATGTATTGGAAACTGGCTCATAGACAGGACACAGAAAGTCATGATAAGGCTTCCCACCTTATTAAAAAAAAAACTGCCACTAGTGGGTCCCACAGAGCTCTGTTCTGAGGCTGGGCTTATTTGACATCAACTTCTCTAAATTCAGAACAAATATCAAGGGCCTATGGCTGACCAAGTCTGCAGATGACTGCAAGCTGAGAACAGTCCTTGAATTCCACGAGGACTCAAAAATCCTACAGGTGACCTTGTCCCTACAAATAACTGGTGTCATATTCATGAATTAAAACTAAATTCCAAAACAGTGCATTATTGTGACTTTTGAAAAATTAACTATCTCTGGGAATTATTACATTGACATTATGGCCCTAAGAGTAGACCCAGTAGTCAGAGATTTGGGCATTTACACTGACAGTGACCAAGCTTTCAATCAGCACACATCCACTGTTGTGATGATATCCTTCTATTTTGCACAGCATCTAGTCCTAGAGAAGTCATTGTCCCACGTTACTCAGCTCTCATTAGGCCCATCACAGAGTACAATGCTTCCCTTGGTATGTACCTATTCATGCATTTGCAACAACTGAAGAGTCTCAGAGGTTCTTTACAAGAAGAATAGTGGGCCTAAGGCAAATGGTCTACATGGACCGTCTCAACACTCTGTCACTATACTCAGTCTCATACAGACTATTAAGAGATGACCTAGTCCTAGCTTATAAGGCTTCTACAGACCAGCACTAATTGACCTTCTGCACATCTACAAGTCAATTGGTATTAGAAACACCCAGTCAAGAGACCTCAACCTCTTCTGCAACATAAACAGAATGGTCTGGAGGAGCAGGTACGTATCCCAGAGGATGCTGCTACTATGGAACAGACTCCCCTTATAAGAAAAACAAAGCCTTTCCATGACCCTATTTAAGTGTAACTTGGACCATTTTATAGGAAATAATAAATCTGCCAATGGACTGATCCCTATCCTCCTAATGGACAGAGGCAATACTTAAACACCCTAGTTTACAATAGGGACCCTTAATACACTGAAGGTGAAACTCAAAAAAAAATAATACACTACAGATGAAAGGTTTTTGAATATAGCTATGGCAAGGATAGTTAAACACTTATGGGACAACAAAGCTGGGTGACAAATGGGAAGCATGGCTATGCTTAAAACATTCCTTTAGTGATGATAAACTAGTACTCACCTATTAACCTATGACCTATTGTCAAAGGTACTTGACATTTTGCATCACAACCTTAAAAAAATATATATTTTTTCTAAACATACTGAATTTAGTGTTTGATCAAAGCTATCAGCCTTTACATGTATTTATCCTTCCTCAAGTGTTGTATATTTTTTGCTGAAGAAATGGTTCACTGAGTTTACATGGAGAAGGAACTATGTTTGAGTTAGCTGGATAGAATGTTATTGCTGAAAGAAATAAAAACAGAAACAGAGGTTTGGGGATATCAGAACTTCTTTACTGTTATCAATCCATACTGGTGAAAATGTATTATTGATGTATACTTAGACCCTATGAATCTTGCTAGAAGAAAATTAGAACAGGTCAATTAATGACTCACACATAAGACAGAAGAGGTCTGTTAAGGTTAATCATCTGTGAACTGAGGGGGTGGAGCTAGGAACTAAACATTCTATTTAAAGGGTAAAATAAAACATTTCAGAGTCTTACAAGAAAGGCTCACCCACACTCTGCTACACTTTGCTGTGAGGGAAAGGTTAGTTTGCTTTTTATTTATTGTATTTTATATTACTTTATTGCCTTTTTCTATTTCATAATAATAATGCCTATTTCTATTGTGATTTGTTTTCTTTACCTTGTGTTTTATTTGTATTCTGCTTTTAAATGCATATTAAAATTTGAAAAGAGACCATAGCTCTGTCTCTTGTGAGTCAGGCAGAAATAATTGTCCCACCCTTCCAACCAGTTACTGTTGTGTTCTTAAACACTACTGTCTTTATAGTTGCCTACCCCTTATGTGAATTTAACCATATATCTCATTTCCTCTCTGCTTTTACTGGCTTGTGTGAGTAAGCAGAAAATTATCATTGTGTGAAATCACTCCTCTTCAACTATTTAAATTTACTGGCCATCCTACTGCATTCCATAGTACCAGAATACAAAAGTGACCACTCCCTTTCAATCTATCTTGCTGTTTTAAAAATAGTGACTCTCCACAAAAACTTGACTTTTTAGACAGGTAAAACTTGTTACCTACTTTCACAGCTAATTCCTCTAGTGCACACTGCAGTGTTTAGGGTAAACCATCTTTATCAGCTTACCTTTAAGCATCTTTTGCAAGACCACCAGTTTTTGGAGAGCCCACATTCTGCCTCTCAGTAGTCATCTTGGGATTAGTGCTTCTGTTTTCTCCTGGTGAGAGAAGGAGTGCAGTTACATTATTTCCTGGAGACTGCTGATCACCAGAAAGCTTAATAACTGCTTCATAGTTGACAGCTTGGAATATGTGCTTATATTCTGATCCTGGTGAGAGTAGGAGCAGAGTGCATTGATTCCTGACTCTTTCTGGTTGGAGTCCCTGTGACTAGCACTTGCTCTAAAACCTGCTGGAAAGTACTAGGAAGCCTTAAACTTATACAAGCACTCATCTTTCCTTGTTAATAAGGATAAATTAATCATAAGCACTAAACAGCCTATAATTGCAAAGTACCTTGCCAGGGTAAGGGAAAACAGCTCTTGTACTTTACAAAAAAAAAAAAAAAAGCACCTAACCAGGCATGTGCAAGGGTCAGCTTCTGGTGATTTCTCCTGTCCACCTGGTGAATCTGCAGCAATTGCCTCATGTACACAGGCAACCCTCTCCTCCTACCACCCAACTCTACAACCTCCGAGAGATGCACTTATATAGCCAAACTGGAAGCAAATCTCTCTCCAGCCAAGATTGTGCTAGACAATCAAGAGGTGAAGGTTAACACCCGCACTACATCTCAAGCAACACATAACCCTTCAAAACCCTCACTACCAACACCCAAACATAGCAACACTAAACCCACATCTGTAGAGGCCCTTAACATTAACCTGCCCAAGCAACAAGGACCTCTGAAGCTGAAATACAAACAAACACCAATCACAACCAAAGTATCACATAGCTCACAACACCAGTATGCCACCCAACAACAGCCCCTAAGGCAAGACAACGTACCTTACACTTTAGTCATAGGTCACTCTATAGTCAGGCAAACTGATGTCCTACACACCAGGCTGGACAAGGAGAAAATTACAGACAGCTGCCTGTCGGTGCCAGGATCCGCCACATAATGCATGCACTCAAGTCACTCCACAACAAGTACAAATATGACTCTCTCATTGTCCATGTTGCAGTGAATGACTTGAGACATACCTCCCTGGACTACATGAAAAGAGACATGGAAGAGCTCTTGGATCATGCGGCCCAGGCAGGTATGACCCTAACCCTGAGTAGCATCCTGCCTTCACCTAGAATGATACCACAGTATAAGGACAAAATGACTTCAACAATTGGCTAAGCTTCTAGTGTCATTCAAAGGGGATCCAGTATCTGTCTGCCTGGGTCAACATGATCGACAAACCACAATGCTTTGCCAGAGATGGTCTGCACTTGTCGCACCTGGGATTCAGGTTACTGGCTAAGTTTCTTGCCATTCCTATAATGCCTTTTTTAGGCAAGGCTCAAAGGACAAAACCACCACTGTAACAGGTACAAGTATGGAAAATCTGAAGGTAATGCTACTCAATGCTAGAAATCTAAACCTCAAAATGCACTCTCTCGAGGCATTCCTAAAAATGGAAAACATTGGTATCTGTGCAGTAACTGAGACCTGCTTCAAGGCTCCAGATAGCACCCCTGCAAAACTAGGCTCCAACTCTTACCACACATTTCAGCCACTAAACCAGGACAGAAACACTAAAGGTGGAGGAGTGTCCATATTCACCAAGGATATTCACACCTCCAGGCTAGTTGCCCAACACAATGCATCTGAAATTCTCCAGGTACAACTCACACTACGTAAGACTGCAGTCCAAATTGTAGCTTGCTACAGATCCCCACCATGCCCCAAGATTCTCCCTACATCTTTCTAAACATACTGGAACATATTAAGAAACAACCAAACACCCTAATACTGGGTGATTTCAACTACCCTGTCATTAACTGGGAAAACTACTCATGTATCAACACCTTTGCCCAACAGTTCTTGGAATTCATAAATTCCAATGCCCTGGATCAACTAATCCATAGTCCCATCAGGGGCTCCAATATCCTGGACCTAGTCATTACCAACATGGGAAATCGATGCTCCACACCAGTGGTCACCCCCTCGTTGGTTAGGTCTGACCATAAGCTAATCACCTTTGACATCCACATCCTGCCCCCACCCCCAGTAAGGAAACATCTGTAAAAAAATTCTCCAAGGCCAACTTCATGCTACTCAAGTCAGAAGTGACAAACTTCATGACACCCATGCAGATGGGAACTGAAAGCTTGACTGCCGAATCCTTCACTAAAGCACTGTACGAGCACATCCACTCGTGCATGAATCGTGCCATCCCAAATAGGACCAAGATGCTCTCCTCCAAAAAAGGAAGCCAACCTGGTTGTCCCCTGTCATAAACAAACTATATAACAGAAGAAAGAAACAATTGCAGAAGAGAGGAAAATCCCAGGATGAAAAAAATTCCCGTACCAGCCTCAGTAAGAAGTTGAGATCCCTCATAAAATCTTCCAAAGCTAGTTATGAAAATAAAATTGCCAAAGATTCCAAAGACAACCACAAGGCATTCTATAGCTATGTCAAGAATCTAAATGGCAATGCTCAGATCTGGTCTGAGCTATAACCGAATGGCATTAAATATACTGATCCCAAGGACATTGCCAATATCCTGGCAGATTGATTCAGTGCCAACTTCATCCCTCTCTCACCCCCAAAAATGCCCATCTCAATACAGAAAGATTGCCAAATGCTGGTAATCATGGCCAAACAGGTAAAAACCCCACTCTCCAAAGCTAAGAATACAGTATCCATGGGACCAGCCTGTGTACTACATGAACTACAAAATGAACTGGCACCTCACCTAAGTGCCATGTTTAATTATAGCCTCACCTCAGGCTTCGTGCCCACTGATCTGCAAGGCCATGGAATGTATTATCATGGAATTTATAAAAAAAGACACTGGCAACCTTCAAACACTAGACCCCACCCAGTTTGGGTTCGTGAAGGGCCGATCCTGTCTCCTGAACCTGATTGACATCTTCGAATCAGTCTCCAGAGCCATGGATGAGGGTAAGGCAGTCCACACAGCCTATCTGGACCTCACCATGGCCTTCGACACCATTCACCACTCTGGAATCATAGATAAACTTACTAAGCTGGGCATAAATCCCTATGTCAAGTGAGGGTTGCCAACTGGCTTACTGACAGAACCCACTCTGTAAAAGTAGCCGACTCCAAATCCAGCTCCAGACAAGTGACAAGTAGAGTACCTCAGGATTCAGTCCTGGGACCGCTCTTGTTTGGAATCTACTTCTCTGAAGTACAGGCCAACACTGAAGGACTCTGGCTAACAAAGTTCACAGATGACTGCAAACTGGGAGCCATTATTAAATCCCCAAATGATGTGGATATTCTACAAAAGGGCCTTACAGAAACAGATGCTTGGTGCCAGAGCCATGGGCTCAAGCTCAGTGCCAAGAAGTGTATATTTATCCCCTTTGGGAAAAACCATGAAACCATGTACCCATGAATTACCACATAGGTAGCAGTCCACTAAACACCGAAAGTGTGATAAGAGATTTAGGAACACAGGTGGACAGTGGTATCACCTTCGATAACCACATCACCACAATAGTCAGGAAATCCTTCTATATGGCACACCTCATCACTAAGGGCTTTTCATCCAGAAAAAAAGAGGTCATTGTCCCACTGTACTCATCCCTCATTAGACCCATTATGGAATACAATGCCCCATTTGGTATGTACCTCTCAAGACATCTGCAAAAACTGGAAAGGCCACAGAAATACCTCACTAAAAGAATCACAGGCCTAAAGCAGATGCCCTTTGCTGAATGACTAAAAAAATTCCACTATACTCTATCTCATATCGTCTACTCAGAGGCAATATCTGCTTAACATACAAGGCCATGTCAAACCCAGAGCTGTTGGACATGCTACACTTAAAGAAATCCCAATCCATCAGAGCCACATGCTCCAGGGACCTAAACCTTGTCATCACAATGAACAAAACATGCTGGAGGGATAGGTTCCTGACCCAGAGACTCCCCATACTCTGGAATAGCCAGCCCATACATGTCAAGCAGAGAGCCTTCTTGGCCCTCTTCAGAAGGAACCTTGATGACTGGATGGGAGATAGGAAATTTACCCTGGGGATCACATCAGTTGCCCTGCTAGACAGGGGTCCAGGGAAGTAAATATTGTGGGAAGAAATAGCCAGGGAATTGTTATGGCTAGGCTTGTATAGGCCCTAGGGCCAATAGCCTAGTACCAACCTATGAACCTATGAACCTATGAAAATGTCAATAGAACTGAATGGATACTAGTGACCAGAGATAAAGGAATCTTCCCAGCCAATCTTAGTGGAATAGATAAGTAATGAAAGGGAGTCAGACAGTCTAAAAAGAAGGTTGGTTGGAGAGGCATATGAGTCACTATGTGACTTCAAGGAATCATCAATAGGTAGGTAAATAAATAGTTGGGCTAAATTGTTAAATAATTAATATACTAAGAAGGGATGGGAGCAGATATTCTCAATGCCTAGGTATGCCATGAAATCCCATAGATTTTGAACATTTGCTTGTAAGCGTCTTTACCTATACTCTTATATACCCACTAGACTTCAAAAAATATTTCCTATTACTATCACTGAATGCTGGATATAAAATCTGTTAGAAGCAGTATTTAGAAGGTATATTCAGGTTTATAGGTTTATAGGCATGCACTCGGCTAATGGCCCTGAAGCTTTATAAGCCTAGCCCATAGAATTGCCCTGGCATCTTGCTGCCTGACGTTAGTCCCAGTGCCTCTATCAAGTAGAGCCACTGGAGTGATCCCTGGGGTGAACTTTCTATTTCCCAATCACTCATCAAGATTTCCCTTGAAGAGGGCCAGTGAGGTGCTCTGCTTGACATGTATGGGAAATCTATTCCAGAGCATGGGCAGTTTCTGGGTTATGATGAACCTGTTCCTCCAGCGTATTCTGTTGATTGTGGCAATGAGGTTAAGGTCTCTGGAGCTTGTGGTGCAGAGTGATTGGGATTTCTTTAGATGTAGCATTTCTAACAGAGCTGGGTCAGATATAGCTTTGTAAGTCAACCAGAGATCTCCTCTTGGTAGACGATATGAGACAGAGAATAGCTGAAGTTTTTTTTTTAGTCTGTCCATGTAGGACATGTGTTCAAGGCCTAGGATCCTCTTTGTGAGGTACTTTTATGGACTCTCCAGCTGTTGCAGGTGTCTAGTGAGGTACATGCCAAATGGGGCATTATACTTGATGATTAATCTGATGAGGGAAGAGTAGAGAGAGATGATGACCTCTTTCTTCCTGGATGCAAAACCCTTGCTAATGAGATGTGCCACACAGAAGAACCATCTAACCACAATGGCAATGTGGTGGTTGAAGGAGAGGTTGTTGTCAACCTGTGTTCCCAGATCTCTTATAACGCCTTCAGTGATCAGTGGGCTCCTTCCCATCGATGTGGTAATTAGTGGGAACTGTGTTTTTCCTAAAGGGGATGACGGCACATTTTTTGGCATTAAGCTTAAGGCTATGGTTTCGGCATTAGTCATTGATCTCAGTAAGACCTTTCTGTAAGATGTCTGCATCACTTGGGGAGTTAATAATGGCTCCCAGCTTGCAGTCATCTACGAACTTGGTCAGCCAGAGTCCCTCCGTGTTGGCCAGGACTTTTGAGAAGTAGATGCTAAACAGGAGAGGACCCAGGACCAATTCCTGCAGGACTCCATTCATGACTAGTCTGCAGTCTGACTTGCAGTCTGCTACTTTCACACTGTGGGTTCTGTCTGTGAGACAGTTTGCAACCCACCTGGTGATACAGGGGTTGATGCCTAGACTGTTGAGTTTATCAATAATTCCCAAGTGAAGAATGGTATCAAAGGCTTTGGCCAAATTGAGGTAGGCTGTATGAACTATCTTATCCTCATCCACAGCTCTGGTGATGGATTCAAAGAAGTCAGCCAGATTGAGCAGGGATGATCTCCCTTTCACAAAACCAAATTGCGTGGGATCCAGAGTTTGGAGATTACCTATATCCTTGTTAATTAGGTTCATGATGGTGCACTCCATAGACTTACAAATCAGACTCATCAGGCCAATGGAATGATAATTCCCAGGGTCTAGAGTCACTCCCCCTTTTATGGAGAGGGATGACTGTAGCAGTGCACCATTCAGTAGGGATAAAGCCTGAGGTGAGGCTGTGAGTGAACAGGGCACACACATGTGGTGCCAGTTCACTTTGTAGTTCATGTAGAATACAGCCAGGGATATTATTGGGACCTGTGGAAGCTGTATTATTGGCCTAGGACAATGCAGCTTCAACCCATGCTGCAGTAATGCTGGGTGCCTGGCATTCTTCCAGTATTGTGATTGGTCCTTTTGGGTGGGGGGGTAAAGTTGGCAATGGCTAACTTATTACATCAGCTGTATGTGTGGTAAACAATCTCTGAGATAAAGGGGATGGTGAAGGCTTCTCCCACAGTAAATGGAGGCATTATATCTGTAGTGGATGCCGTTTATGTATTACAGTAATGCCCAGCAATGTCAACAGGCACTAAATGTGGATGCTGAACACATGAGCATTTCACAACAGAAAATACACAATATTGTACAGGATGAATGTACCATGGTAGACGTGTCACTACAGTTATGAGATATGTCAGCACGTGAAGGCATTGCGTCATGTTATTGCTGCAAGGGATATGTGTGCATGTAATTGCTGTGCTACGTCGACAACAGACAGCATGTCATCTCATTCCCTCTTTCCAGAGGATAATACTTCCTACATATGTTATGTAAGGAAAATGTAATCACATTTCATCATTAATGTGAATGAAATCATTGCTATTTGACAAATTATCACAGCTTTTTGTAAGAGGGATCAACACCTATATGTGTTTGAAGAAAATGTGCTTGGCAAGTGTTAGCAACATGCACAATCACAATTAGATTGACACACTGTAGTCTGAGCAGGAATGACTGAATTTGAACTAATTACCCAAGATCTCAAGCTAAACATTAGTGCCTGAATTGCAAGCACAACATGACAGGGTGAGGTACAACTGAGAGAGTGCACAGTTAAATGGATGGCATCAACACTGTTTATCTACTAGATGTTTATGATAAAAAGTGGTTAAAGTCCACAATAATACATTGCAGTCACACAAGATATTTGTCTTTGAAGAATAGTATTCACATTCTTAGGGGAAAAGACACAGTCCTAGCTGGCCTCAAACATCCTACATATGTAGTTGCACAATGTACAAAACACAGTATCAAAGTCATGCAACACAGGGGATTTCATACTTCAAATGTGAGATACTACAGGTATGTTAGCATTATGTAATCTTTGTGTGGCCAAAAAGTTATTTTCTCTGTGGATGCTAAGATTTGTAAGTGTTACACAGTGCCACTGTAATTCAATCTTATAATTAAAATTATACATTAAGGTGGTTGGGAGGTGGCCAGTGGTATATAACAGTAATCTCAGTCAAACTATTGAAGCAGTGATGGAATTGAACCATCCAACTATCCTTTTGTACCGTCTATACAGCTTATTATCAACAGCCAGCACCACAGTTGAATAACTAAAATAATTCAGACATACAACAGCTATGGAGTGATGACATTAGCTGTGTATTGCCAAGGAGATATATCTGGTAAAAATTGTTTTACAGACATCTGGGGTTGTAGATGTTTCCACTGCAAAAATGTGTAAAATAATCCTGAACTCATTTGCAGTCACATTTGTACAAGTTAAGCACTATTGTGTTTGATCATCCTGCCATCCCACCAACTGTCCAGATTTTCACAGAATGTCTGGATTTTTGTGTCTTATTTTTGGTCTGTTCTTCATGTAATTTGCAGTTTTCTGGCAAATCCTTCAATATTGTTGTCATTACATAATAGACATTTGTCTTTCAGACTTTATATCCTTCAGAAAATGCATGTTAATGCAAACCTTTTAGTATATCAGTGTTCTAGGGTTATACAGCAATGTTTAAAAAATTGTACCTATTATTACATGTATCTTCTCCTGTTATTTTTGGCTTTGTCCAGATTTCTTGCACTTATAAATGGAGAGGTATACATCTTATCCATCTATTTACACATTCTAGAATATAGTCTAAGGCATGCAAGCACCAGAGGAGAAGTCTGACATTTAAATAGTGACAGGTCACTTGCAAAATAATGACCTCATTAGTGTGTTGTAACAGGGATGTAGGCAGACAAAATTATTTTGTAATTGTGTGCTCTTATTGCTGCCTCACAAAACACCTGTCATTTGAAAAATAGAAATGTTCCCCCTCCACCCCAGTTAACAAATGTTTCACTTTCCCTCTAAAGATATTAAAAGGATATTTTTTCAGTCTATGACACTTTTATTGGAAGCATTGATGTACAGATTTGTGGATAGAATATGGCCTAAAAATGCAATATTTTCTTTATGTAATGACTAAAAATTGTACTTGGTACAGACATCATGCATAGCTACACCCTTGCTATGCAAAGAAGTTATGGATGTGAAAGTTGGGCTTATGGGATGGTGGAATCATCTAGCAGTTTAAAAAATGTACACAGAATAGGAGTTGGTTTAGCTCATGATCACCTATCTACAAACATTCCCATGCACACACATACAAGTCTTCCATGTTGAACATTGAACCTCCTACCTATCGCGTTACCTAATTAGAAAACCATATGCTAGTTGCAAGCACCACTGGAAAAGTCTGAGTGTTAAAGGTAAACAAAACAGTTTTGTCAGGATGACCTCATCATTGTGTTTCATAGAGGATGCTTCTATAAAAATTGGGATAAGGGAGCTGGGTACACATCTAAATACATTCTCTTCAGGTGAAGTGGATACAGCCACAACCATTACACACACACACACACACACACACACACACACACACACACACACACACACACACAAACACGCAGACACACACACACGCACATTTCCCATGTGGATCATATAACCTCCCTCCTATCAGGTTACATAATATAGAGAGCACCGTATTAGTTGCAAATTCTGCAGGAAAAGTCTGACTCTTAAGAGAAAAGAGCGCACTTTTGTCATGATGACCTCATCAGTGTGTTTCATGGAGGATGCTTCATCCAAAAGTGGGCAAATGGAGCTGTGTAAGCAGCTAAATGTAATCTTCTGAGAAGTGGATGCAGCACCAAGTGTTTCATACAGTCTCTCTCAGACACATGCATATGTACAAGTCTTCCATATTGAACATGGCTCATCCTACTTCTCTAGTTACACAGTGTAGACAGCACTGTGCTAATCACAACAGCCATAAGAGAAGATTGTTTATTAAGAGTAAAGAGTCTTCTTTTGTCAGTATGACTTCATCAGTGTGTTTCATAGGGGATATTTTATCCAAATGTGGGATAATGAAGCAGTGTGAAAATTAAATGTAATCTTCTCAGGGAAAGTGGATACAGCACCAAGTGTTTTACATAATCACTCACACACACACACACACACACACACACACACACACACACACACACACACACACACACACACACACACACACACACACACACACACACACACACACACACACACACACACACACACACACACACACACATCTTTAATTTTGGGCATCAGACATCCTGCCTATCTAGTTACACAACCTAAAAAGCAATGCATTAGTTGCAAGTGCCACTGTAGGAGTCTGACTCTTCAGGGAAGACAGAGTGTGCTTTTGTCAGGTTGACATCATAAGTGTATTTCACAAATCAGGCTTCCTTAAAATTGAATAAGGGAGCTGTGAGAACAGTGAAATGTATTCTTCATGGGAAGTGCACCAAGTATTACCAACACATAAATACACACACACAGAGATGGGCATCAGATCTCCTACCTATTTATACAATGTAGTGAGCATTGTATTAGTTCCAAGTACAACTGGAGAAGTCTAACTCTGAATGGGAGAGAGTGCACTTTTGTCTGGATGACTCATCATTGTGTTTCATAGAGGAGGTTTCTATAAAAATTGGGATAAGCAAGCTGTAAGAACAGTTAAATGCATTTTTCTTAGGGAAAGTGAATACAGCACAAAGTGTTACACACAGTCTCAACCACACACAAAAGCCTTACATGTTGGGCATCAAACCTCAAACCTATCTAGTTATACAATCTAGAGAGCATTGCATTAGTTACAAGTTCCACAGACAAACACTGACAGTTGCAGTATGAAATAGGACACTAGAATATTTGTAAAATCCATTGTTTGGACGAGATGGTACTGCGCATTACTGATTGTACAACAAATGCACATGTGTGCACAGAACAATGTAACATTACTATTACTGTCACATTTACTGACATACATCTGCACTGAAATATATATATTGTCCTTAATGTACATTGCATTATTGTGGGGGACACTGACATGTTTCACATTATAGGATATAAATATTAATATTATTACACATATTAACTGTTGCACAACAGTGGATTATCAATCAAGCATTCCTATGTCTTCATGCCTGGATGACTGCACACTTGAATTGTCGCATACGTGCAATATGTGCATTGGTAAAACAAACATGTAAGTCATACATGGACAGCGCACTGCAGAATGACAGTTATGGATTATGTGAGAATAGTTTAACCAAGGTTGTAATGCAGTGCAAGTGTAGACACTGTAGAGCAGACTTACTTTAAATGAATGAAGTCAACATCATTCTGTAATGAAGATCACCTATTGACAAAAGTAGTATAAATGTTGTGCAACAGATAACTCATTGCTTGTTTTTTTTTCATTTTTGTACTCTTTCAGTGCAGAAAGGCCAAGATGAATTGTGTTGCTGATGTCAAGCTTTTAGCACATGCATAATCATATCCTGAAGTGTTGAACTTAGATTCAAAAGTCAAAGTTCTGATAGTTAACATGTAACACAAAATTTCAGCAAACATGAATATATGTATTCATCTTTGTTACCCTACTGACCACTATAATCTGTACATCCAACTATTCATTTTGTTGAAATGTAAGTGAAACTGACTGAACATAGCTTCGCATAGTGGTGCTAAGTGCAAAAGCGTAATGCAAATGAAGGCAAGAAAATCTCAAGATTTTGCCGTAAGTTGTGTACTTCCATTAGTTGAGGTTGTTGCCCAGGGCCTGACATTGCACAAATGCAGAGGTTGGAAGATTAATGATATGGAAGGGAGAAGATACATCCACACGGTGAGATAAAGGCAGGACAAATGTAGCTTATGGCAGAAAAAGGACAATGGTGTCTTATAACAATATGTAGCCAACAGGTACACATAAAATTGTGTAACAAACTGATAGTAACACTTAGCTAATAGCTGGATTAGAACCCTTGAAATTATTCAAAAATGTTTCTACACATGTGAGCATCAGCTCATCCCACCACAAAGTAATTACTACGTCATAGCATTAAAATAGCAGTCTTGAAACACAGTGACAACATTCTGAAGCAGAATGATGAAAGGAGAGAGACAAAGATAGGTGCAGAGAGGAATAGCAACAATATGTTTTGTGGGACATGTAAGAGCATCTGCATAGTGGTTTAGTCCTAATTTTTAAAACATTATTAATCTATTATGCTTTGTACAATGAAATGCTTTCTATAAGGTAGGAGAGTGCAATAAACAGAAATACCTAACCAGGATAATGATTACTTACTAAGTTTCCCTGTTTTGGCTGCAGTGTTTTTGAAAATTATATCTTGCTTCACTATTCCAATGTTTTGTTAAGGAACTGTTGTATATGGAGAGAAATACAAATGTTTGCAATTAAATGACAGGAATATGAATTGTTACGAAAAAATAAATTGGCATTCACCTGTAATCAAACCCATGACACTATGAAAAAACATCAGGCTACAAACAGGGTAATTATCTCAACACACAGGGACTCTTACTGTGATATATCCAGCAGCCTAAGAACAGTTCCATTAACTGCATCAAACTACTACCTTTAATCTGTATTCTCATAGTGGAGCAGATTTAAGCACACTTGTGCAAAAATAATAGGACCACCACAAATTAAACTGATTTTTTTTTTATATTTTGCAATAGAAGTTACACAGTGTTCACTGTCACTCAGCAATGCAGTGCTATGTGAAACTCCATGCAAATGCCAAGGGCATAAAGTGACGTTTTTTTTCCACAGGCTTTTTCTAGTCATGTGTATTGTGTGTGAATCTATTTTTTACCAGATTAAATGTGTTAAAAGGGAATTGGACAGTGTTGAAAATGTGTTTGGCAGGCAGAGGGTAAAACACAGGACAAACAATATAGGAATTTGAGGTAGGATTGTGGGAGAGCACCATAGTTATCCACTTCTGCATAATATAAATGTAGAATTGTGCACATCATTTCGTGACTTTGAAGGGTCACCACACCAGTGATGAGTGACAACAGAATTATGTATGGCCAAGTGGAACAAATCATTTTCGTCAAGCTGATGAATAGTTGAAGTGCAGAGCTATGTATAGGCTGTATTTTTTTTTTTTTTTGTGGGATCAGTTAGATTGGGTAGGTTAGGAAGCATATATATTGGACATATCTGTGTTCATAACTGTCCTAAATACATATTTGGGATACGTTTGATGAGTCATGATGATTATAACAAAGTATTGTGCCCATCATACATATGGAAGTGATTTTTATAATAAATATCACCATTGTCAGGTGTAGGAAATTGAACATACATTAGCTTGGGTTTATATGTTAAAAATGATATATCCTAAATAGAAAAGCTTAATTATGCAAGGATTACTGATAAACTGCTTACAAGCAACAGACTTAACATTATCATTTTTCTTTAGTGTTACAGTCTTAATCAATATGGTATGAGAAATGGTCTTCTTACACTCTTTGTAAAAAGTATCTGGTAGCTGAATTCAAACCCTTAATCAGCTGAGTTCTTTATCTAAAGTAACTGCACTTACACCTTGTGTTACAGAGATAATTCTATAACATGAAATTTCTCCACTCGGTACTGCCCACAGTGCTGAGGAAAGTGCACTGTTGCTAGATGTATTTCTGCTACCTAAGGCACTAAATTAAATGTTCCCCTTTTTTCCTTAGGTAGTGAACCATGTTTGTACTCTGCCAAGTGGAGAGCAAAGGCAAATTAAAATCACAAAAAAAGAAAAGTACATGTTTTGGATAGCTGCAATGTCATCTCAAATCAGGATTCAAGCAATGCTTCATGTGCCTTAATTCTCTCAATTCACTTCAGTTACAACTTTTACCACAGAATTTGACATCTGTCAGTTGCATTTCTATGATGTTTGGTACTATTCATGTTGCCAAGGACTGTGCAACTAAACCAGACATATTTGCTATACTTAATGCAGCCTTAGCTAAAATTTTCACCGTTTTCCTTAGGTAGTGAACCATGTTTGCATGCTGCCAAGTGGAGAGCAAATGCAAATTAATATGACAAGAAATGAAAAGTACATATTGTGAATAATTGCAATATGATCTCAAATAGAAATTGTATAATACTCAATGTCTTATTTCTCTCAGTTCACTTCAGTTACCCCTTGTACCACAGAATTTGACATCTGTCACGTGCATTGACATGATGTCATGAGCATCTGTCATGGTCAGTACTATCCATGTTGTGGAGGGCTGCACAATGACATCAGGCATACTTGCTCTATCCAAGGCAAAATAAACTAAGTTTTTCACTTTTTTCCTTAGACAGTGAACCCTGTTTGCATGCTGCTAAGTGGAGACTAAATGGAAAATACATTAGGAAAATTAACACATGACAGAGAAAAATACAGAAAGTTAATTAAATCCAATGAATATATATGTGTAGCAATGACCAGAGCAAGAAGTGCATTCAAGTATAAAATTCTTTCTTCTCACATCTTCTTGCAACATCAGATGTGGAATTTGTTAAACACATTATCAGGCTTGTAGAATAACAAAGGATGTGTCAGATGTGCATGACAGATCCAGAGTGTCTTAAGCAGACCTTTCGGGTATGCAAACTATCTTTCTATGCATATATCTAAGTGATATATATATATATATATATATATATATATATATATATATATATATATATATATGGATCCCTATCACAACACCGACACGCCACAAACCCGACACCCAAAACACTGACGTCAAAAGACCGAAAACGCACAAAACCGACAACTCACAAAACCGAACACCATAACACCGACACCCAAAACACCGACACACAGAACGTAAACTACACATTACACACAACTATACATGCACTAACCGTAACCCAAACCCAAACCCTAAGGTCCGACACTACCGCACACTTACCCTACCCGCACCCTAACCCTAACTCACTTAACCCACCACTAAACCTAAAGTCCATCACTATCGCACACTTACCCTACCCACACCCTAACTCAAACTCACTTAACCCGCCCTTAAACCTAAACTCCGTCACTATCGCACACTTACCTTACCCACACCCTAAGTCCGACACTACCACACACTCACCTTTCCCGCACCCTAACCCTAAATCCCTCACTTTCTCACACTTACCTGTCCGCTCCCTAATGCTAAATCCCTCACTATCGCACACTTACCGACTCGCGCTCACACGTTGCCCATGTCGGTGTTTCAGCTGTCGGGATTTCACCTTGTCGATCATCTCTCTTGTCGGTCTTCTCGAGTCGGTCTTCTGAGCGTTGGTGTTTTGGCGTGTCGATCAAGTCAAGGGGATCCAACTTTTCACTAAAGTTTTGTATGAGAACATTTTGAATTAGCACTTGAGAAGGGGATTGTTCTCTTTTTCTACTTTAATTTGCATTGTAATACATAGCAGACATCTTTCCTTTCCATTCCTCACATACAAGCACTTTTGGATTGCAGGCTGCCAGACCACCTGCACATGGGAAGCACACATTACTTTATTGTTACTACTACTGTATATAAGGCATAGTCAGGTATATATGAATGTAAAGTGTGCGTTGCTTTAGCATCTGTTACAAATTTTAGCATACCTTTCATATGAGGAAAATATGTGATCAATTTTATTCTCCATTTTTCTGTTTAAAGTGTTGATTATTTGTTATAATAGGTGATTCTTATAGTGGCACTGTGTAACTCCTACCACTTGATTTCAGATATCAGTAAACTCTGATGATGAGGGTGGGGATGAAGAGGCACAGTCTGGGGATGCAGAAGGTCAGTCTGCCACTAAGGTTGTAGCTCCCACAGCCCCTACCCATAGTTTGGATACAGTCAGGATGCTTACGCATACCCATGACACAGATGTTTCTGATATAGAACAGGTTGAGGGTGATACTGTTGATCAGACTAGTGCGGTTACTCTGGTTACTTTTGCCAGTAGCCATTGTGAGGGTGTGGTGTGACACAGGAGAGTTGGTAGTGGTTCTTGGAGGATGCCTGCTGTCTACTGCTCTCCTGATGCTGGTGTGTCATTAGGTGCCACAAGGCATATGTGTAGGGTCATAGTGGAAGCACAGGCATGTTGCACCAGGGCCTTGGAAGAGATAGTATGACTACTAAGCATCATACATTCTGACATGACTGAATCCCTGAACCAGGAAGGCAACTCCTTAGATAGGATGTACAACACACTGGATTAGTCAGTGTCTGTGATGGAATGTTTGTTAGGGGAAGATGGGCATCTACATCGCTGGGGAGCCTCTACATCTTCTGGTGTTAGCAGATGTGGCTGTGCAAGATCCTGCTCCTGCAGTGACACTATATCCACTGCTCCATCAGTGATTGTGGTGTCCACACACAGACATATAAAGCCATGGGGATGTGGTACTGGACATAGTCATGAGGAGAGCTCATCCAGCAGACATTGCTCACATTCAGGTAGCACCCTGACGTCTAGCCAGAGCCATAGAAATAGCAGTGCAACTCCTGGCTGTGGTGGTTTTCGTTGTCGGGGTGACCACAATGCTGAACTGAGTATTGTACCATGCACAGCTCACACTTGTCCAAGATGCCAGTATGTAGTGCTAGCATAGTGTTTGATTGTGCTCATGCAGACAAACAAACGCACACACAAACATTTGCCCATACCATTTCACACACATGCAAACTATCTAAAAATACTTTTGAGTGTTATACATCTGTTGTTACTGGCTCTGAACACTGTATACTCTGGAAATACATGTGTTTTACTTGGGCACACTCACTTCTTTGGTGTCAGCCTTGCTCTCCTAACTCCCTGCCTGTTCAAATGATGATGACTGTGCCCTGCCATTTGCACATGTCTTTGTAACTTAGAGTAGCATATATGTGCATACAGTGGATAGCTAATTCTTACTTATTCATAAGCTTGGAGTTATCAATATGCATTGCAGAAGAAAAGTTGTTGAATTCTTATTCATACTCTTTTGTGAATGATTACTTCTATAACTGCTGAACCTCTTTAACCTCATTGTACTTCAGTGAGTATTGTCATAACAGCAATGGAAGCATTAGGTACTTCAGTCTTGCTTCTTGGTATAGTTGTGCAAATGTGGGTATAATTGACCTCATCCATGTTTTAGAGAATTGAAATACTTGATGCACAGTTATTGTTTGTGATATATAAGTGAATATAACAAAAATCTAACAGAGATATTACTAATATAACTGTAAATCTTAGAAAAATGTTCTGCTTTGGGCATATTACATATTTTCATGTGAGAGTAATACGTTCTATAACACATTTGTTTTTGTTACAGGTTCCATGCTTACCTTGTCATTGGTGCAGGTACAAATCATGTCCTTGGGGGTTGTCCCTGTCTGATGCTATCAGAACACAGCCACTACATGATTAAGTAAAGGTCATACTGTTTGAAAGGCATCAATTATCCTATTTGTATGTAGGTGGAATCTTTAGCTTTGAGCTAGATAGTAATTGTGTGTGCTATCCTTTGCCTCTTAGCCAGACCCAGGGCATACTGCACACACCTCCATCTGCCAGCACCATCTGCAGCTGGTGATTCTCCATCAGAGTCCTCATCTGTATCTGTTGCTGCTGCTGCTACTGGCCCTCCCTCTGGTCCTTGAAACTGTGGTCATGCCCCTTGCTGTCCTTGTTGAAGCTGTTTGCTGTGAATTATATTGTGTAAAATGGCAAAGGATGTATGTAATTCAGTAGAAATGCCTGAGTTGTACTGCAATGCACCTCCTGATTTATCCAGACAATGGAACCTTGATTTCAGCAATCCAAACATACCTTCTATGATATTGCTAGTTTGAGTGTGGGTCTCATTTATCCTTGATCAGTGAGGTTGTGTGGGTTTCTAATGGGTGTCATGAACCAGGGCTCCAGTGCAAAACCTGCATCCCCACTAGATGCCCTTGAGGAATGTCAAGCCTGGTGTACAGCTCAAAAGTGTGTCATATGTGTGAGTCATGGAAACTGCCTGAGTTGCCTGCACAGACATTATAAATGATTCTTTAGGCATTACAGACAACCTGACAGTTTATAGAGTGGAAACCTTTTCAATTGATGTACCTCCCTTCCTATTTCCCAGCTGGGGCTTTTATTTCTATGTGTCTGTGCAGTCTCTGGCCTAGAACACTTGCTTTTGCATAAAATTCCTGCATGGCTGTTGTTCTCTCCTCTCGGGTTCATGGGAAACAAATGTGCTCCATTGCATGTAGTAGTACTGCATTTAAAACCTGATGTAAAATATTAGAGGATGATGCCTGTGACATCTCTAATTTATTCCCTGTAAATCTACAGAAAGCACCACTTACTAATACACATAATGCTAAACATTCCTTTGTTTCCATAGGGATGGGTTCTCCATGATTTCCCTTGAGGTTGAGGTGGGGGTTGACAGAGGTTGCATAATTCCTCCAGTGTTTCCCTGTCCACCCTGTATCTCTCAATAATTTCTGTTTCATGCAGTCCTTGATAAGTCAAACAGGGTCTAAATACCCTTCTTTTTCTTACCCAAGGTCTGGCAGCATCAGAACCCTGATTTAAAGTCTGTTGCATATACAGCATAATAACAGCAGCACCAACCCCTAACATTTTTTCTTAGTGTAATTGTACCTACATTCCAAAGAATTTTGGTGCACATGGAAAAAGCCTACATTGAGTGCACAAGGTTGCTTTATAGCTTACTGAATAGCTCCACTATGTTGGCTTGGTTAATTGGCATATACTTTGGCTCTTTATGCTTTCATTAACATCATCAGCATCATCATCATCTTCATCAACCCCCTTTTTCCCATTTTCTACATAGGATCAGGGTATCATGCTAACCATTGTCATCTCTCTCGATTCGATGCTAAACTCCTGCCTTCTTTAACACTTATGCCTGACTGTCACAGATTTTCTCTTACACAATTCATCCACCTCTTTGCTGGATACCCTCATTTCCTCTTACCTTCTTCCTGTCTGTCCTAAATTGTCCTCACCAGATTGCCTTTTGCTTTCCCCCAAATGTGCCCAAATCACCGCAATCTTTTCTCTTTGATATTTTCTGCAATTGGAGCTATTTTGGCTTCTGCTCTTATGTCCTCATTTATTTATCTTTCCCACGGTATGCATGGTACCACCCATCTAAGGAGCTTCATTTTCATCATCTTTAGCTTCCTCATCTGCTATGCCTTTATAGTCCAGGTTTCTGTACCATACAGTAGTACTGGTTACACCACTGTTTTGTACACCTGACTTTTCATTTTCTTTGGCATTCTTCTGTCATACACTGCACCTGACATGCTATGCCAGTTTGCTACAGCCCGTATGATTCTAGCTTTGACCTCTTCTTTCAAACTTCCCTCCTCCTTAAGCACCCCTCTCAGCTACTTGAAACTATTAACCTGTTTCACTATCTTCCCTTCTATATCAGTTCTCAGCTTCTTCTGATTCCCCTAGTTTCCTGCCATTACCACTGTCTTATCTGTACTTAGTTTCATCCCATGTGCCTTCGGGTCTACTTCACCCTGTCGAAGGCCGACAATATTGAAGCTGATATTGTTGGCACCAAAATGTCAAAAGCGAAAGTCATTGCGCTTCTAAACGGAAAGCTCTGCAATTGGTGCACATTATGGCTGAAAAGGGATCCTTGGACCAACTGAATGGCACAGTTATAAATAATATATAACAAATATTCTCTTGTATAATCAAAATAAAAGGTACACACGGGACACATAATAAAACTGTAAGTTGTGATCAAAAGTTGTAAAACTACATATGACTACGAGCTATGATGCTAATACTTAGTCAAATATCAGTAACAAAACTAGAGCAAAACAAAACATAAACTGCATGATCCCATAGGATGAGAAAAGGCCAACTCAGAAAAGTGCTAAATAGGTATGATGCCTAAGGTGAAATTTAAACAGCATTCTTTAGGGTACTTCTAGAAACAGTGCCTAAACAAAGTCAAATGCATGGTTGGCCAGTGACCTTAAAGGATAATGAGGTTGCTGCATGCAACACAGTCTAACTTTATGAGCATGTTTACAGTTTTAAACACAAATGACTTGTCATGCAGTATTTTACATGTTCAGCAACTGTTTTGAAGTAGCTTAAATGGTTCAAATTAACTTCCTTAAAACATACACAAGGCCACTGGGTTACATTTGTGAAAATAATAAAATCTCATTTTAATGAGCTATAAAGCAAGGATTTTTTAAAAGTCTTTACATCATAGTTTAAATTGCAATTTGAGTTCACATACATCACAACTACATTATTAATCTTGTCATCATGCCTTTGTGTCTTTCTGTACCCAACAATACTTCTACATCAGACATCGCCTTGCCACTATTTTGTACGCAATGATGTATTGTTTTTTTAGGTAGTTTACTTCCTCCCTTCTTTAATGATCACATCTCCACTTCTTTAATTTCTTTTGTAATGCTTAATACATCCTGCAAACTGGTTATTGCTTTTCTGGATGCCAGCAGCATTAAAATTAATAAGTCTTATTATACTTTAATACTTTTAATCCTAAACGCCAATTCAAAGGTGTCATCTTCTTAGTTACTACATTTTATTCCCCCAACATTTGTGTCACAACATTCTGCAAGGAGTCCTTAGGATAAGTCCACTCCATACATTCCCATTCACAAAATACATATTCCCAGTTTCCTCTTTCCAGTAACACCTCTGATACTTTCTCCTCATATTTGGTAGTCCTAATCCCCCTTTCCCCACAGCATGAATCATCTTATTCTGTTTAACTCTTTCCCTGTTTTCCTCCCAAATAAACTCCTTCAGCTCCTTATAAATTGTTATCAATAACTTCTCATTTGACTAATAAAAACATGCTTAGCCTACATACATAATCAAAGGAATGGTAAACAGTTTCATTTTCTGTATCTTACTATGCAAATGCACAGTCACAGCCTTCTCTCTGTATATGTATGTATGTATATGTGTATATATATATATATATATATATATATATATATATGTACGTATATATATATATATATATATATATATATATATATATATATATATATATATATATATATATATATATATATATATATATGTATATAGATATATGTCTTTTTTTTTTTTTGCATTTGTTTATCAGGGAAGTCCGACTGGACTCATTCAGCAGAAGCCTGAGGAGAAAAGCTCAAAACTTAATTAAATTAGAGTACATACTTAAAGTTGCATAAAAGTTGCATAAAAGACTGTGGTGGTGGTGCTGCGGTAGCATTGTCGCCTCACAGTAAGACGCTGTCCGGTTCGATTCTCAACTAGAGAGTCTTCTGTATAGAGACATGCATGAATGGGTGTACTTTCGTTGAAGGCTGTGCATCAGGGCTGGCAACTCGGCATGTAAAAATCTTCTGCCAATCATTAGCGGACCAGAGTTCCGCTGTGGCGACCCCTAACCGGGAAAAGCCGAAAGACACAACAACAACAACTTAAAGTTGCATAAAAGACAATCTTATATACATATAGTTAAAAATACAAAAGTAGAAAAAGGATTATTACAAGGCACTTCATATATAATTTTGCAACAGTTGATTTAGCTTATGCAGTTTGACAATAAAATACAAGTTTTAGGTGTAATACATTACAGGACAGTATTGTAGTGGGATAGACATTAAAGCAGAGAGTAAAGTGGATAGTACATGTGAGGAATGGAATATTTTGGGGAAAGGTGTTAGTGTGATAGTTGCCAGTGGTGATAGGAAGATGGGTGTGAAGAGGTAGGCAGGAAAGTAGGAAGATGTGGTATGCATGAAAGGATTATGAGATTGTGATTGATACAGTAATCATAGGTGACTCAATAGGGAGGCACAATGATGTCCCACTCACTAGGCTGAATAAGGAGAAGGTAACGGTCAGCTGTCTATCAGGTGCCAGAATCCGACACATAACACACACATACTCAGGTCACTCCACAAGTACAAGTATGACTCTGTCATTGTCCATGTGGGTGTGAATGACGTGAGATGCACCTCCCTGTGCTACATGAAAACAGACATGGTGGAGCTCTCAGATTATGTGGCCCAGGCAGATATGACCCTAGCCCTGAGCAGCATCCTACCATTGCCCAGAATAATACCATAGTACCAACAGGAATTTATTGACTTCAACAATTGGCTAAGATTCTGGAGTCATTCTAAAGGGATCCAGCATCTGTCTGCTTGGGATGACATGATTGACAGACCTCAATGCTTTCCCAGAGATGGCCTGCATCTGTCACCCCTGGGTTTCCGGGTACTGGCTAAGGCTCTTGCCATTTCTATAGTGCCTTTTAGGTCATGATCCAAAGACCAAATTACCACCGTAACAGCTATAAATAAATGCAATCTGAGGGTCATGCTGCTCAGTGCTAGAAGTCTAAATCTCAAGATGCACTCGCTCAAATCACTCCTCAAAATGGAGAACATCGGCATTTGTGCTGTAATGAAGACCTGGTTTAAAGCAGCAGAAAGCACCCCTGTGCTACCAGGCTATAACACATTCCACACCTTTCAGCTCCAGAACATGGACTGATGCTCCAAAAGCGGTGGTGTCTCCATATTCATAAAGGATATGCACACCTCCAGACTGGTAGCCCAGCATAACGCATCTGAGATACTTCAAGTACAACTAACATTGGGTAAGACAGAGATTCAGGTCATAGCCTGCTATAGGTCCCCAACCATGTCCCAAGACTCTCACTCCAGATTCCTAAGCACCCTGGAAACTATTAAGATCCAACCCAACACTCTCATACTAGGTGACTTCAACTACTCCTCCATCAGCTGGGAAAACTACTCATACACCAATGCACTGGCCCAATGCTTCCTGGAATTCATCAGTTCCAGTGCCCTGGACCAGCTCATTCTTACCCCCACTAGAGGAAGCAACATCCTTGACCTGGTTATTACTAACATGGGCAACCATTGCTCTACACATATACAGCTTCCATGGGACCCAACAATATCCCTGGCTGTGTTCTACATGAATTACAAAGTGAACTGGCACCACATCTGTGTGCTCTGTTCACTCACAGCCTCACCTCAGGCTTTGTCCCTACCAAATGGTGCATTGCTACAGCAACCCTCCATAAAGGAGGAGCGACTACAGACCCTGGAAATTATCGCCCTATTAGCCTGATGAGTTTGATATGTAAGGCTATGGAGTGCATCATCATGGACCTATTTAACAAGGATATAGGGAATCTCCAAACTCTAGATCCCATGCAGTTTGGATTTGTGAAAGGTAGATCATGCCTGCTCAACCTGGTTGACTTCTTTGAGTCAGTCACCAGAGCGGTGGATGAAGGTAATGCAGTTCATACAGTCTTCCTTGATCTGGCCAAGACCTTTGATACCATTCCTCACTCAGGAATTATTGATAAACTCAGGAAACTAGGCATCAACCCCTATATCATTAGGTGGGTTGCAAATTGGCTCACAGATAGAACCCACAGTGTAAAAGTAGCGGACTCCAAGTCAGATTGCCGACCAGTCACGAGTGGAGTCCCACAGGTATCGGTCCTGGGTCCTCTCCTGTTTGGCATCTACTTCTCAGAAGTCCAGGCCAACATGGAGGGACTCTGGATGACCAAATTCACAGACGACTACAAGCTGGGAACCATTATTAACTCAAGTGATTTTTTTGTAAAGGCCTTACTGAGACCAATGACTGGTGTCAAAACCATTGCCTTAAGCTTAATGCCAAAAAATACGTCATCATCCCCTTTGGGAAAAACTCAGTTCCCACTAATTACCACATTGATGGGAGCCCACTGAACACTGAAGGCTTTATAAGAGATCTGGGGACACAGGTTGACAGCAACATCTCTTTCGACCACCACATTGCCACTGTGGTCAGAAAGTCCTTCTATGTGGCACATCTCATTACTAAGGGTTTTGCATCCAGGAGGAAAGAGGTCATCATTTCTCTCTACTCTTCCCTCATTAGACCAATCATAGAATATAATGCCCCATTTGGCATGTACCTCACTAGACACCTGCAACAGTGAGAGAGGCCACAAAAGTACCTCATGAAGGGGATCCTAGGCCTTAAACACATGTCCTACATGAACAGACTGAAAAAACTCCAACTATTCTCTGTCTCATATTGTCTACTAAGAGGCGATCTCTGCTTGACTTACAAAGCCATGTCTGACCCAGCTCTGTTAGAAATGCTACATCGAAAGAAATCCCAATCCATCTGCATCACACACTCCAGAAACCTCAACCTCATTAGCACAATCAACAGAACATGCTGAAGGGACAGGTTCATAACCCAGAGACTACCCATGCTCTGGAATAGACTTCTCATACATGTCAAGCAGAGCACATCACTAGCCCTCTTCAAAAGAAATCTTGATGAGTGGATGGGAAATAGAAAGTTCACCCCGGGGATCACTCCAGTGGCTCTACTTGATAGAGGCACTGGGAACTAACAATGAGTGGCACAATGCCAGGGCACTTCTTTAGGCTAGGCTTGTTAAGGCCCCAGGGCCATTAGCCTACTACACACCTATGAACCTATGATTGCTCAGGAGAATGACAATTACATAGCCAGGGTGACTGGATATGCTTTTTGACTATAATTGTGAAGGTTTGATAGCTGTATAGTTGTTTAAGAGGAGATGGGAGATAATTCCATAGGTTGGGTACACAGTTTGATTATAGCCCTACCCATGTTGTGTCCTTCAGTTTTCTGATGGTGATAAGAAGTTTGTCTTTGGGCCAGATGGATCTATTGGGATGGTGGCACTATATTATTCCTTTTAAGGCTGGTCATTTATCAGGACTGCATATATGGGCATGTGTAAGAAGAATTTGGATATGCTGGAGATGGTGTTGAGGTTCCACCCAACTGATATTTTTTAGTGCCTGATAATGGTGGGTTCTTTTGTTAGAGTTGAAGACAAAGCAGACAACTTTATTGTAACATTGTTTGAATTATGAATGTACATTGGCTTGAATGTTTGTAAAAAGTGGACAGACATACAGTAGATCTGAGAGGAGGTAAATCTTAGCTAAAGTAACTTTGGTACTGTCTGTTAGAAATGCTTTTGCCGTGTATAATACTCCAAATTTTTGGTGTGTTTTTTTAATCATGGTTCGTATATAGAGGTTGAATTTCATTTAACTACAAATGATAACTCCTATTAGTTTTGTTTTAGTGACCTGTGTGATTGTAGTGTTGTTTGGAGAGGTCATTTTTACTGGGTTGTTGTTGCCTATGACTGTTTTGAGGATGAACTGGAGAAGTTTAGTTTTATTAGAATTGACAAAGAGGTATAAGTTGTCTAGTCATGTTTCCATGGATCTGAAGGCCTCTTGGGTGAGCATGTGTAAGGATTGCTGATTGGATGCAGGGCAGATGAGCAGTGAGTCATCTGCACATTAGATAAGCATGGCATGTTTGGAGGCTGAGTATAGATCGGTTGTAAAAGTATTGAAAAGGAGTGGCCCTAGTAAGATGCCATGCGGTACCCCTACTATTACTGGTAAAAATGGAGCACATTGCTGCCATTTCACTGATTGTTGTCTATTTGTCAGGTAGCTGTAAAACCAAGAGAAGGAATTAGTGCATAGTCCAATCGAGGAAAGTTTATGTGACAGTTTTAGGTGACAGTGTCAAAGGCTTTGATAGGGCTTGAAATAAGGAGGAGACCAAATTGTCCAAATTTCTATTCTTATTGATTGTGTTGACAAATTGCAGTATTGCAGTGTTAGTACTATGCTTTGTGCAAAAGCCATGTTGGGTCTGGGAGAGAAGATTATTGCTGATTATGTGGTGGAGTAATTTGGAGTGGAGACATTTTTTGAGGATTTTTGGATAAAGGGGAGAGGACAGCAATAGATCTATATTTAGAGTATTCTGTTGAGGATCCCCTTTAGTGCAGTGAAAGAATATATGCTTTTTTTCCAGATGCTGGGAATGTGACCTTCCATGATGGATCTGTTTATTACTATTGATATTGGGTAGGATATTGCATCGCTTGCTATTTTTAGAAATTCTAGTTTGAGATTATTTGCTGCTATGCTTCTGTTTTTTAGTTTTTTTTATTGTAGTTGAGGTCAGGTTTGATACTAAATTTGCCTTTTCTGGATTTTCTTTATGTTGGATATAGGGCTGGGAGTTAGTGGGTTGATTGTTTTTGATGAGAGGGGCAACAGCTTAGAAAAAATAGTTGTTAAAAGTTTGTTGCTATGGCCACAGGAGAGCGTTCTGGCTATGGTGTTGACTGGAGATGATATTCAGGGGTTAAGTAGGTTCTTGACAGATGTTTAAAATAGTTTGGGATTCTTTTGATGTTTTAGTTGGAAGTTGCTGGAGAGATGTTTTTGTCAAGTGTTATATTGAGTTTGAACTTATTTCTCAACTGTCTATAATTAAGGAGATATTTTTGTGTGTTCTGTTATTATACCAGGTATTTCAGACTATCTCTCTTGTTTTCATTAGGTTTCTGGTATTTTGTGATAGCCATGGTGTGGGATTGTGCTTTACTCCTTTTCTCCTGATTGGGACATTTTGGTTTAGTATTTTGATACAGTTATTAAACTCAATGGTGACTGCCTCAAGGGGTAATTGTTTTAGCATTCTCCAGTTGTATTATTTTAGAGTGTCTCTAAAATTATCAGGGTTAATGTTATATAGGTTTTGAACTGTCTTCTAAACATGTTGTTTTACAAAATGGCTTGTGGACCTGCTGGCATAATAAGGGAAGTGGTCACTCAAATGATCTGGTTGCACATCTGTAGAAATGATATTGCTAAATTTTGAGGACAGAATCCAGTCTAGTACTGAGGTCTTATTGGATGGTTTATTATGTCTACAAGGGGCTTCTATGAGTTGAGTGAAGTAATAAAGGTTTATTGAGAAGAGAGGGGTATCAGAGTGGATTATGGCCTAGTCTATGTTTGGGTCTGCTAGAATGATGGCTTCTGGAGGAATATTGTTAGACACCCATGATAAAAATCCTTCTGTGGTTGTGATATATTTCCGGGTGGGGTGTATAGTACAATGATACAGATACATTTTGATGGATTCAACATTAGTAGGGATACTAGCATTTCAGCATTCTGGAATGCTGGGATTGGGTGCTGGAAAGATGCTAACTGAAGATTAGTAGAGTGCGGGATAGCAACTCCTCCAGCCTTTTTTTATCCCTCTCTCTGAGAAGAATGCTATAACCTCGTGGAAGGATTTTGTTATCTTTAATATCAGGTTTAATCCATGGTTTTGTGTTTGCCAGTATGTTTGTGTTGTGGAGAGATATAAATGCATGAAGGTATGTTGTTTTGTTAGGTACATTTCTTATGTTTAATAGTTTTAGCCCATTGATATTAGGGTTTTTGGAGGATGGCCATAGGAAATGTACTGTGCTTTTTGTGGGAGTGGGGCCAGTATTTGTGTGAATGTCTCCACTTTGTCGAAATGTAGTAAGGAAGTAATAGATTGAGCATAGGCACTTAGTTTTATATTTAGAAGCTATATGTACTCTGTGGTTAAGGTTAGTAGAGGTAAGAATTTGATTTTAAGTAGGTGGATGTTGAATAGATTATACAAATTAGAAGCTATAGGGAGGATATAGCAGGCGCAGTTGTTATAGAGGACTGAGACATAACCTTTTGGAAGGTGGTTATTATGCAGCTGTGTATGATAGCAAGTTGGATGGACTAAAATAAGGATGAGTACAGCTAGTATTGTTTGAATAACATTGTGACTTTTAGTTGTTGAGATGCTAATATAGCAGTTTATAGAGTTCATTGTTAAGAAATATGGTACCATAATGGGTTACTTATTACAAATTAAGTATGTGAGGGTGGGTGAATTTCATTGGAGGATGGAGTGATAGGGGAGGGGTGTGAGGTTGGTGAGATGGGTATGTTTGAGTGTCTGAAATGGGGTTATGGTTTATTAAAAGTGTGATAGGAGGAGTTTTACTATGTTTCAAGATAGAAGTAATGGTGGCAGGTGGGATAAGAGGAGCGAAGTGAACCCAAGCGAAGCGAGGGCAAACAGAGTGCGTTCAACCCCAATGGTGATTGTGCATCTACAAATAACCAATTGAATGCAAAACCAAGACAGACCAGCCGGCTAACCTGGAAGACATTAAAACTGCTTTATTACCTATTCAGCAAGCAATACAGGAACTATCTTTACAATTTCAAACATTTGGCGAGTCATTTAACCAAATACTAACTAGAATGGAAAAATCTGAGGTAAAACTACTAGAAAATAAAATAAAAATAGACTCTATTGCTCAAAGAACTGATTCCCAGTCACGAAGAAACAATATTATCATCAGAGGAATCCCTGAAACTGTGACACATAATAATCTAATACCAACTATCAAACTCATAATAAAATCCCTGCTGGATGACCTTGAAGAAACACACCAAATGATAATAGAGAGAGCCCACAGAGGTCTGAGAGAAACACTATCATCACTGAGACCAAAATCTGTTTATATTAAAATATTAAACTACCAATATGTAAATAAAATTCTATTTGAAGCCAAGAAGAAAGGTACACTCACCTGGAATAATAATAAAATTTCCTTTGCTCAGGACCTTCCCATCCAGATAAGGCAAGCAAGGCAACTTTTGTGTCCATACTGCAGGCTTCTGATAGAAAAGAAAATCAAATTCCAAATGAAATATACAAATCAACTAATTTTCAGTGTTAAAGATGTTATATACATGGTTGCTAACCCCAAAGAGACAAAAGAGACATTCCTATCTGTTTTCAAGCAGATTACACCCCCAGAAATGAAATAAAACAATAAAAATGTTGCAGGCGTCCCTCGAGTGAAAAACTGACCGAATCATGACCATTTTGGATGGGCTTCAACCATGAGAGCTTCCCCTTACTGCCTAGGCCCTTAAATCAATGAATGGAGCCACAAGGAGCACAGGAAAGGGAAAAGAAAAACGGTAGGAACCAAAATTCAACTGCTGTTTCCAATGCGTGATTTATAGGAAGGAACCACATCCTGGGACTCTGGTATGCATAATCATTCCCCCTTTGACCTGAAGGGCTCCACTACAAACTAAAAATGACCTGGAATGAAGATGAAGCAAGCTTAAGAAGTTAATCTTGCCATAGACACCCATAAATCAACCAAGTAAGCTGATAAGGTAAACCAGACTGAAAGATGATCAGAAACCTGCAAAGCAAGAATCTGAAGAATAAGGTATGATTTTTACCAAACAAAAAATAAGTCTGTGAATCTCTTAATAAGACATAAACAATCCAGACTTTATTACTACATGAGAGACTGTCAGAACCAGCCTACATTAAGGATGTATGACAGAAATAATGATGTTTGACTTGAATATAGATAAATAAAGTGTAAATGCATTTTAGAAAAGGAAAATACAAGAACACACACATATAAATGATCTGACTGCAGAAAACATAAACATAATCCAAATATGTAGGCTTTGGCAGAAAATATACCTGACTAAGCCTGAAAACATTTTTTTCTCTCTTCCCCTCATTTTCCTACTTCTGACTATAAGTGCCAATAATGTTTTTTTTTTCCTGGAATCTGCTATAGATTGGCACAGAAGTCTGTATAGGCACTGAAGTAGGGGAGAAAAACTGTTTAAAGGAGAGGGAAGGTAAGAGAAGAATAAGGAAAAGGAAAATGTAAACAAGACAAGTCTGGCTTAAAATCTGTGCTACATTGTTGTATATTTAGTTATAGCTACCCGAGGATTTGAATACTAACATGTTGTTTAAAAATACATTATTAGAATGAATAAGCCACATGCTAAAAAGCTATAAGTTCTGTGCTGTAACCATAATACTATAGTTGTATAATAGTTTTAAGGAAGAGGCTAGGGATATTTCACAGCAGTGTTTTTAGGGAACTAGTTTGTTAAGCTTTGTCCTTATTGTATATAGTAACGTAAGGGGACTACCATGCTTTCAACCTACACACAAAGAGAAAACACAACCAAAGATCAGAGGGAAACTAAAAGTATATGTTAATCTCTCACTTTATTCCCCCTTTTATTCCTGGTCCAGGGGTACAGTGGGTAGGCACAGGGCAGGGATGGGAATAGTTAGATGCTTTCCAAAAACACATATCAACATCACATGCAAAGACCATAAAACCAAACTAACATACAAGTCATGTAGAGTAAACATACTTAACAAATAAATGTGGGAAATAGAGACATGGAATATTAAAGGACTCCAAAATAAAGAAAAAAGAAAACTATTTTTGCATCGTAAAGCCAATCTTATATTAAAACAAGAAACACACTTAACTACAGAACAATGGACAGAAATTGGGGAAAAATGGATAAGACAAATTATAGCAACAGGGGATAAAACAAACAGTGCTGGGGTTGCCATAATAATTAAAAATCAATTCCAAGACAAGATACATGCGACTAAGGGGAACAATGAGGGAAGATGGTGTTACATAACATTTGCCAACCCAGGATTACCAAAACCCATAATGGTGCTTAATCTAGATGCACCCTGTAGCAATCAACATAACTTTTTTATGTCACTTTACACAATTCTAAACCTACTTAAAGATCACCTGATAATTGGGGGTGACTGGAACACATATCAAAACCCAGAAAAGGACAAATGGAACCCGATTAAAACACATAATAAACAAGCCACAACAGCTCTAAATGGACTTAAACAAGTTTTTAAGTATGTGACCCTTTTAAATATGGGAATAACTAGAATCTTCTTCTTCTTTCAGCTTTTCCCAGTTAGGGGTCACCACAGTGGCTCAGCTGTCCACTCATGATTGGCAGTGGAGTTTTATGGTGTTGAGTTGCCAGCCTGGCACCCAGCCTTCCACAGAAGGCACACACATGCACGCACTCACACCTAGGGCCAATTTAGAGTGTCCAATCCACCTACAGCATGTCTTTGGAATGTGGGAGGAAATTGGAGCACCCATAGGAAACCCATGCAACCACAGGGAGGACATGCAGACTCCGCACAGAAGGCACCCCAGCCAAGGATCGAACCGGAGAACCTCTTGCTGTGAGGTGGCAATGCTAACCGCTGCACCACCGTGGCCGCCCCAATGGGAATAACTAAAATAAAGCCGGGAAATTCACATTCTACTCACAGTGCCACAAAATGTGGTCAAGAATAGCCTTCTTTTTAATCTCAGACATACTCATCAACATGGATCCAACAACAGTTATACACACTAGATTTTTCTCGGAGCATTCCAAAGTCACATTGTTTATCAACTGGGACAAAAAATTGTACTTAGCTAAAAGAGGTCATAAATGGTCATTGAATCCTAACCTGCTCATCAAAACAGATGTAATAAAAGAAGGTGAAGAAATATTAAAGACAACCCTTGCAAATATCTCCAAATCCCAAGTCCCAGTAGACATAGAATGGGCTGCAGCCAAATCACAAACCAGAGGAACATTCATCAAAAAAGCAGCATATTATAAAAAATACAACTAAAAGAGGAGTATACATTGAAAGGGAAAATAGAACAAATGGAAAGAGAACTACTAAATAACCCTAATAGCCAGACTGAAGTTGATCTCCTAAAACTTCAAAGAGACCTCTATTTGTTAGAAACCAGAAATCTGTCATTTTATGAGGTAAGAATGCTAGCTAATTATGCAGGGACCTCCCAAATACCATCCAGAGCCTTGGCCAGAATCATCTCTCAACACAAAACCACCTCAAATATATCAGAAATAAATTACAAGGACAAAAACTACACAAGAAATGAAGAAATTATCAAAGTATTCGAACAAATATATTCTCAAATCTGTGGAGAACAAACATTACAAACCTCTAAGGAAGATATAGAGCGTTTCCTTCAAAAACTAAAATTCCCTAAACTAGATTTAGATCAACAAAAGAAACTAACGGAACCTATTTCCATCAATGAGATAAGAACAGCAGTTAAACATTTAAAGTCATATAAGGCCCCAGGACCGGATGGACTTGCGTCAGAATTTTATAAAACTTTCACCCCCCCAATTGCTAAACTACTATACTATGTGCTGAACTATATAATAAATAACAGTATAAATGATGTTCATTTCAATGCCTCCAAAATTATTCCCATACAAAAAGAGCATGCAGACCCCAAAAACCCAGATAGTTATAGACCCATCTCCCTACTAAATATAGATACAAAGATCCTGACCTCAATACTCGCAAACAGATTAAAAAACCTAATAGAAAAAATCATTTCTCCAGAGCAATCTGGGTTCACACCACAATGACAGACCAGCAACAACACTCTAACATTGGATGCATTAATATATTTTGCAAATCAGAGGAACATTAATATTTATGCAATGGTAGTAGAGGCCCACAAGGCATTTGACAGGGTCAACCTAGAATTTTTACTTCAAATATTATTTTGGCATACCAATCAATTTCATTCAGATCATCCAAATTCTCTATAGCATTCCATACATATCCCTATATATAAATAAAACATGGTCAAATAGAATTATGATAAAAAAACAGAACAAGACAAGGTTGTCCGTTATTCCCCTTTCTATTCAATCTGTAACTTGAACCCCTGTTTCTTTATATTAAACAAAACACATACCATAACCCCCCTCAACACATAACTTCAAAGTATATCTCACCGCCTTCGCAGATGATCTGAACATATACTTCACTACACCAAACTCAGACATAACCAAAATAATAACTGCAATTGAACAATTTTTAATCATGTCTAACTACAAATTAAACCTCAATAAAACGAATATCTTCCCCTTAAGGCCACCCAAACTTATCTCATTAATACCTCTAATAGATACAATAAAAATTAAAGAAGAAACTAAATATCTGGAAATTACTTTCTTCGAGAGCAACAAGGAATTCTACCAGCATAACATAACTCTTAAATGGCAAAGCATAATACAAGACTGGAAAAGGTGGAATAACCTTAAGCTACCATTTCTGGCCAAAGTATCAATAATAAAAATGAACATTTTACTTACACTAACATACATATTCATGACATCACAGATAACTATACATAATACATTTTTCAAACAAATTCATACCTTCCTAGCAAAATTCATATGGGAACCCAAAAAAAAAAAAAACAGAATCTCATGTCAGAAACTAACACTTCCCAAAAGCAAAGGGGGTCTGAACTTGCCAGATTTTAAAACTTCATTATCAACGCTAACAGAATATTGAGAATAGCAGAACATAACCCGACAATGAAAACTTGGTCACCTCCTTGGGTAACAACATTCTATAGGCAAATTAAAGCACTAGGCATCAATCCCAAAGTGCTTCCTTTTAAACAAAAAAGATTTACAAACCTATAACATTATAGATCCCTTAAAACATTCTATAAATATAACACAAAAATTCTTTCATTCCTTAGACTTTGGGCAAACTATGGTAACACTACAACCCCTCCATAAAAAGCCAAATCTAAAAATAAATAAGATGCTAGACCTTGATGCTTTTCCTCGATTAAAGGACAAAATAATCCAAGATCTCTACCCATATCTTAACTGTACAATCCAAGAAATGAGAAGTAACCTAAATCAACCCAAATCATATATAATAATTCTAAGACAAATCAAAGAGTTGTGTTCCAGCTACCTCCAAAACTTTACTATACTTAATAGTGACATGGAAAACTGTACTCTGCTTTGGAAGACTATTCTTGCAACAAGGAAAACAATATCTAACTCGTATAAAATGATAGGTGAAATCAAATTTCAGAAGGACCTCCTTTTCCCTGACTACTGGAGAAAATTAAAACCATCCATAGACTAACAGCAAATAAGTCATGCAATCAATCTAACACTAAAAAGTATACCCCTTAAAGACTGTCATACATGCAGCTCATGATAGATAATAATGCATATTTCACACCCGCAATACTCCACAAATTCAATGCATCCAAATCACCTTACAGCCCACACTGTAAGGACCAGGTAGCAGACCTAATGCATATATTTTGGAGTTGCAAATATGTGTACAAACTCTGGAATTCCCTCAAGATACAACTGCAAAAAATGGGATATCAAACATCAACACTAACATGGGAATTTACCCTTCTACATATTCACCCATCTAACATATCAGGAAAACAAACATTATAATGTTCTTACTAACGAAGCTATACATAGCTCTGAAATGGTTAAACCCTACAAATATATCTTGGAAGGGTTTCAAAAAAATAAAAACATCTTTTAGCCCATAAAATAGTAATGGTTAAAGAAACAAAAATATGAAATCCCGAGAAATTTGGGAACAAACCTTTAACATCATATTAGCATAAAACATCATACATGCTACATAGTAACAAGGTACGAAGGAACCTAGAAATATACACATGATCACACAGTCAAACTATGGACTTGAAACCCTTATTGTATGTGCTGTTTTTATAACAACAGAATTGAATGAGAAAGCATCTTTGTATATGGTGTAAATAGATGTTTTATGTCCTACATGTTACTATATTGAATACAATGTATAACATTCACCGATGGTCATGCTGTAAGAATGGAAATGATTGTGATTTATATAAATTAAAAAATGAAAATAAAATTTATTGAAAAAAAAAAAAGAAGACATCCATGCATCATTCCCCGTTTAAATTCAATTTGCCAGATAGAGCCCAGATAACAATCATCTTACCTTTAGTCACATCTCTGTGCCTTCATATATTCTTCTTATTCTCATTAACTATTATTTTAGTTAAAATGCAAATGCTGCCATTGTTCTATGCATATAATCCTAAAACCCCAGCAGACCCTTTCAAATGCTTTATTTTCTTCCAAGCTCATGAATGATACTGATCTTTGATAATGATCTTTTTGTATGTTCTGATTCCCTTTGAATCATCATTCTACTAATATTGTCAAATATTTGTCTACCTTTCACAAAAAATATCCACATCTACCAATTTTGTTATAATTTTTGCTATTCTCTTAGCTAATATTGAGATTATTGCTCCATAATCATAATTTAAAATACAGATTGGTCCATATGATGCTGGTCTGTGTGGTCCTTCCTTTTGTTTGGCAACATAACTACTACTTGAAATTCATGGGATTGCTTTACATTTGTTTGTTACATAATTTGCTGTACTCTCACTAATTCCATTATAATCGTAGTGTCTTTCTCTGAACAAAATCAAAGAGATTTTAATATAAAATGCTAAATAAATTAAGCTGATAATAGAAATTTAAGAGACAATACATGATTTTGATTGGGTTCATTTATATGCCACAACAGGACTAGTGTGAGAAAGATTCATGAAGCAGCACAGAAATCAGAATATAGATTTGATAAAGTGTCTGGACATGGACCCTGTAACATATTTTTATTTAAATTATTATAGGAGAAATAATCTATCTGTCCATCCATCCATCCATCCATCCATCTATCCATCCATCCATCCATACACAGACCCTTTTTCCCATAATATACATCAATGAATACACTGAGCAAACATTCTATTATAAAACAATATTTATGTTATATATTATCCACTCTTTACAAACACAGCAGCATATGGGCAATTTCAGACAAATAGCATAACATTCTTCACTTAAATCAAGTAGTGGGTAGAAAATGTTTCCATATGGCATGCATTTTGCTATCTGAACTTAATTTACAGTGATGGATTATTCTCCCTAGCAATTTCAGAAGTTTAGTATGGATTCCCCCAATACTTCTTCTCCTTTTAGTTTTCCATTGTTTTTATTGCACTGCCTTGTCTGTAGAGGCCACAACCAAGTAAATTACCTTTTCATGTCTCTTCCATCTTTGCACACTTCCCCAATCCCAAATCCAAAGCTTTCTCAAGAGTGAGGTGCCCACTTTTCAAAAAGTATGCTCTAGTATTTCTTGGAGTTGTCTGCAGTCTACAGCAAATGCTAGGACATGTCCAGAACAAATGTGAAATTTCTGTCTGCTGTGCCCCGCATCTCCAGCAGTTATTATTAGTGAATTTACCTTTGTTAAATAACTAACTCTGAGTTAAATGCTAGGAGTATAGAAACCTCAACTGCTAATCCCACATCTTTGCCCAGTTTTTAAGACTGTAACAGTTACTCTAAACTTTTGCAAGTTCTCACAAAGGTATTTATATATAAGCCCTTCATTTCATCTTTTCATTTGTTTAACTCCACATTTGCTCCAGAGTACCTGCTCCTTCCTTCTTTCCTATTATTATAGTATTTGTAACATGACAGTTTTAAAAAGATTTAATAGTTGTAATCTTATTGATTTTGTCTCACATTTCATGCTTTGTATATTATTGAGTGAACATATTTATGAGTGGTCTCTTTAATTAAGTATATACTTTTTGATCAGTTTAATTGATTAATTAGGATTTAAAAAACGATTGCATTTTTATAAAAACACACTAATTTTTGTGGATTTCAATTCTGATGAAGTCCATGCCTTGTTTGATGAAAGCGCTTAATTTTTGGTACAATAAAAGTTTTTGTTTTTAAGTCCATGGTGGTCCATTTGGTTTGGCTGTCATGATACTATGTTTATTTGGTTCTAGTGCTTTTTTTTTAGTATCACACCACAGTTGTTTTAATTTATAGTAGCATTTAAGCACATTGATTTCCATGTTGAGGCCAGTCTGTCTGATATTACTGTTTGTTTGTCTGCTGCTTGAGCTTCTTTAACTAGGCTTCCTAAATACAGAATATGGTCCAAATTCTAAAAAAGTTACCATGAAGTATACACAAGACAGCACTATCATGGTGCTGCAACACAATGGAAGCAGAGCTCCACTGGTCTGCCTCTGTGGACATTCTAGATGGTAGTGATCATGTTTATCCATCACAACAGAGGTAGGTGCATGGGAGTTTAATAGTCAAGTAATGCTAGGGTGTGTGTTAGTGTGTATGTGAGAGGAGCTGCATGTATGAGTAAATGTGTGTGTGTCCACCTGTGAGGTCACAGTGTGGGAGTAGTGAGAGATAGGTTAGGTGAGTGCATGTATGTGTGCATGGAATGCATGTGTGAACATGTGTGTGGGTTGCTTGGGGTGGCTGTCGTACTTCTTCACAACCTGAGACAAACAACCAAAGCCTGCAATACTGTGTTGGAGGAACCAATAGCCACTGGAAATTAACTCTGAAGATGTGGGTTGGAGGAACACTGCATACCAGAGATGACTTTTCACTAACGTGCCTTAACAGCACTTATACAAGATTAGATATGGAGGAAGAACACTATGCATCACAGATTACTCTTGCATCTTACACATAGAGTGGATCAGGGGAAACTGGACCAACAAGTTACTCAGGGCTGAAACTAAATGGCAACTCAGGTTAAATGGGGCTGAGTTTCCTGGTATAAATGAATCTATTAGTATTAAACCTGAATTAAAGTTCAGAGCTAATAGATTATAATAATCCCCTTTTTTAAACACTTGTAATTATATAAAATATATATAAAAAATATATAATTTTTTTTTTTACAGTTGTTACATTATATATATTTTTTATGTACTTTTTTATGTATTTAAACACACACTTCCCATTTTATATTTATTGATATGTACTTTGAAATATTTTCATAATAGAATTTTAAAAGACTGTTGCTTTAAATTTCAATTGTTCTGATTTTGATGGATTCATTAAGGAAAATGTATAAAAAAGGTTTTAGTGTAACATGTCATTGTTCTGATGAAGTCAATCTTGACGAAAGCGCTTGACCTTTTGTGCTGTGTGGAGATATTCTATCATTAAAGTGGTTGTCATCACAACTGTGTTTCTTGGTTGGAGAAGTTCCATTTTTTGAAGTTCTTTTGAAGTATTTTTCTACACCGCTGTGGAGTCGGGGACTAGTTATTGGCGCCTGGAGGCAGTATTTCCTTTATATGTCAGAAACATTGCAGCATACAGCATCATAAAGCCATTTATAACTTTAAAAGCTAATAAAAACAAAATAGATCTTTCCTTAGAGTTAGCATGACTCACCTGAGGGGCAACAGTCCAGGTAAAGTACACTCTAACAAATGTGAAGTTGGGTAGAGAAATAATATGAAAATCGGACTGAGTGTAAAATAAGAATTTATGTCTACAGTCATATATCTTCTCTACTTGTCAAACTCTTTCTTTAGTATTATCATCATCTGTCCCTGATTTTGCCTCATTCTTTTGATCTGTCCTTCAGAAAAAGTGTGGTTTTCTGTTATGTTCTTGAGGACTGCAAACATTAAATGATAGACATTTCAGGTCTCAGACTTCACATCCTTAAGGAAATGCATGCTAATGCAAAATCTGTTCTGGCAGCAACTTTCTAAGTGTATAAGAACTGCATATATAACATATGTCCTGGATTTGGAGCCATTGTCTCTCATTAGTTTTGGCTTTGTCCCTGACTCTTGTGCTAAAAGAATTAGAGCTATAGTGGACAGTCAGTGGTGACTGTATATTAGACATTGCTGACAGCAGAATACTCAATTTTCATTATTATTTACTTTCTCTGCAGTCAGCATTAGGGATGCCTTAAAGTAACAACAATTTCACCTACATTACTGGGACTGTTTTTTATGACTTTTTTCAAACACAGATTATCAACAGAAGTTGCTGTTCTGGGGATTGACAATCAGTGGGTGAATGCAAAGGGCATTTAGGTTGGTTATTGTGGCTTGGTGGGGTGGACTGAGCATATCAAAGAGACAAGATGAAGTACATTTTGTGATTACTTGATGATTATTTACAACACTGGACCTTGCATAACTCTGGGCCCACAATACCAAGGGATGTTGTTACATGAGGTCTACTGTTCTCTTTAATTACTAGTCCCTGCTACTCTACTGTCATTTGAGATAGAGCAATCATTTTGTTAGTTACATTTGTCAGGGAGTCTCCCAGACCATGTTATTTAAAGGAAAGTGAAGGGTAGTTAAATCCTGCCTTACAAAAAAATTAACCAAAATGCTCACCAGAGTCTAAAGACAACAGCTGTGAAAATATGCAACCACTGTATCATTCTGAGAGCTTGTCAGATGTACTAGTGGAGTCCAATGTTCTAAATTAAAGCCATTTTTTTTACTTTTTCTAGCATGACACCGGACAGATCTGTGGGCAGAAATAGCTATACCCACTGGCCACAGCACAAAACAAGTGCATTTATTTATTTTTCTTGTTTAGTTTTTAGGGCAATTGACATTGTGTGGGTTGCTGTATAGCAGCAAATAGAAATACATTCTTGTGGTCATTTCACCACTTTTGGCAATCACCTAAAAGAAGTGATCACAGGAAGTGTCTGTTTGTTTGGGCAGTGGCAGTCTGTGGATGAAAACAAAGGGCATGATTTGTGAAAAACAGTCACTGATATAGCTAGCTTATGGGTGTATGTTTGTCCAACATAACTAGTTGAAATTAAGTGAAATTAAGTACTGTGGTCATCATTTCTTTCACTCTCCTTACAATCAAATATCAGAAGTGTACACAAAAGATAAATATGTTTGTGGTAGAGTGAGGAGGCATGGTGCACTTCTAAGTATAGAGTCATTATATGACTTTCTCAAATAAAACTAATATGGCATGTTGAGGAGTCAGTGTATATGTCTTGATGCAGTAAGTTGAAATATCTTGCTGTGACAGTTATATTTTTCATTTTCAACTTCATGAGACAATAAAATTATACAGAATGTGGGTGCCATATTTTTGTAGGCAAATATATGATAAACAGCACTTAAAGGATCACTTCTAAATGATTATTGATATGGTTTGTTGGGCAGGTAGTATCTTTCCAAAGTGGCCATTTATTTATGTGATTCCTTTAAAGTCAAAGGTAGTGTTCCCACTCAGAAGAGGCACAATCCTCTGTGACTGGAATTGTAGATGTTTGTTTTGTACCCAAATATTGTAATATAAACCCTTATTCTGTTCTCCCTTTGGGTAGCTCACATATGACCTCTTATTTACAGCTTGCAAATCCAGCATTTCAGAGACCTTTTGTCACAATCTAGAACTAGGCTTGGTTTCCACCTGGGGGTTAATTTATCTGTGTACAAAAGACAGGGTAAAAATGGTGTACTAAGTTTTCATTATCTCAGACATACAAATCATATATATATATATATATATATATATATATATATATATATATATATATATATATTGCAACAGAAAATATACAAATATTGTTGTAACCTTTTGTGGCTACAATACCATGCTTTCAGGCAGATAAAGTTGTGGAGTCAAATTCAGAAGTGTATTGGTATATACTTTGGGTGTTTCCCAAGTCTCAATATAAAGTATACAGTGGGCTGCTAAGACTATAGGTAGAAATAGACTGAATCCACAGAGTTCCTGCTGTTAAGCAATTACAGTTGTTCAGCACTGTATAGCTTAAGTACTACCTTGCCCAAATACCACAGAGATGCCAAGGTGCTTTACTAATGTTGCATGTTATTTCTCTCTTTCCTGTTGTCATCCAGGGTCCTAGCATGCATATCATCTGTTTGTATAGTATACTTAAAAAAATGTATTCAGGTGAATGCATGTACCTCATGCAGGCTTGGAAATGGATAGAGAAAGACAGCAGTTTCATCTGTAAATATTTATGACATTTCTGTGGAATTATTCTTAATGTAACCCCAACTGGATTATATGCAGCTTATATCACACACATGCTTTTATCACAGTATATAGTTAAAAAAAGACTGTGTGCCCTTTTCAGGTCACTGAGTGCCTCCTGGGCCTCTATGCCCAAGCCTTCCATATGTTCTGGTACCCAGGTGAAATTTGCCAATGAAACACAGTACAGTAATAGGTCATGACTTGTGATCCAGCCATTTCAGGGACACCTTGAAGAATTCAGTGACTTATCCCTCAGACGTGCATTATGTGAACATCAGAAAACAGCACAGAGTATAGGGACTGAGCATGCACTCCTAGCCCAGCATGTAAATTCAAGATGGGCATCAACATGAGAGACATATACCCTGTGTATGAGAGCTAGGGAGGTTTCTGGAATCAGGATAAAACAAGGGAAAAAGCTAATAGTTAATCCAGTAGGCCTTCAATGTCCAATCACTAAATTGGATGTTTAAAGTAATTCTCTCTTGAGTTGTTTATTGGTCTTGTACTTCACCTATTCATCCATGATTGATGCCAGTGGCAACATTCTATATGAAAGCCTTTAGTAAATTATAATGTTACAATCTCTCAGTCTAAACTCATTAATAAAAAAATGCAATACACTACTGCAAAGTTTCAACACAAAATTTGTTACTGTAGCTAATATTCATGGAAGAATTAGGCAGTGGTTGTTATCACTTAGGGCAGGTTACATTTTGTATCTATAGTTTTTGGGATCTAAAGTTGTAGTAATTACAAATAACACATGTAATTCTATAGATAGCAATTCAATATTGATAAAACTGAATTCTAGCATTAATAAATTTCCCATTTTAATTCAAATTTCTGGAATGTCATACAAATGTTAATTTTTATCATGAATGCATCTTGAAATGGTTTCAGAAAACACATATGTATATAATTGCTTAGAATGAGAGGTCTGTAATCATCTAATATGCAACACTCAATGTAAATACACTTTTAGCAGTACCCTGTTGTTTTTTTTGCACTCTGGGCTTCAGAATGTTTATAAGCTAAAAGAATAATATTCCTAACCACATAAACAAAGTATGTTCCGAAGGACTGTCTTTGATGCGACTTGCAGATTTAGTGTATCATTCAGTGTGCCACTGTATTATATGTATCTTTAAAACTGACAATTCAGAATATTCTAGTTTAATCCCAGTTCCCAGCAGATACTTTTCTTTCCACACAAACCCAGATGTTTATATTTAACCATCAAGTACAAATAATGTTGTGCTGTAGTTTACAGTTGGTGCACTAAATCTGATATCAAAACAGTGATTTATAAGCAGTAGCCTTGAAAATACTGTCAAAGCAACATACAATGCCCAATAACTGCTGAGCATGCTGTCACCTCCAGAAATTAAATCAATAATAATTAGGAGACTGAAAAAGGCCTAATATAGCCCTTATTCTTTGTGTTTGAGCCTTCTAATAAGTGTCTTGCAAATAATTCTGTGATATTTGATTCCTAAAAATTGACTTACATTAAGAACGTTAACAAGAAAACCACTGGTCATTATCTGGAAATTGAATCCAGGACCCCCCATTCTCCCACATTCCATGTGGTTGTCAACATCACTGGAACAACAAGGAGTCTCTGGGCAGTTAGATAACTCATGCACCTCATTTGCTTTTTAAGTAATCCATTTAATTCTAAATGTCATGTATATTTGGCAATGCAAGTGCAGTGGCTGAATTTGTATGTGTTGGGGCATCTCATGCAGAAAGACCTTTTACATCTGACACCTAGGCCTTTGAGGGTATACTCCCAAAGCCTATGGCAAATGACCAGAAGTAGCATGATTACTTTGCCACTTGTCTTGTTCCTAGGTATCCCCAGAATCACTGTGTTGTTTCTTCTGTACTGCGGTACTACACCTTAAGATTTTTCGGTTTTGTGTATCAGTCAGACAGAAAAGTGGCACTATTTTGGTACTGTCCTGACTCCTAGCTTTCTCCAAATCAGCAGTTCAAATAATTATCCATTATACTATGATTTTATGTTTTTCACTAAGGGATTTGAGTATCTAATCCTTCTGGTGCCATAGTGACTCAGTCAGTCCCCCATATCCTTAGTATAGCAATCTATATAACCTTACAGGGTTTCTTCATTTCATTTGGGATTAGCCTTTGAGCAATGATGCCGGCTACAAGACTAGCAGGAAGCTGAAGTATTATTTATTTTATTTTATTTGACGTTTGTTTTCCAGGATAGTCCATTGGGCCACAAAGAGCCTGTTTTCAGTGGAGTCCTGGGGAGAAAAGCTCCAGAAAAAACATTACAGTGCTAGAAAAGAACAAATAATAAACATTTCAGTGTAAGTAAAGAACAAATCAAAGAAATTTTGAATGACAAAAATTGGATAGATTAAGTAAGTTGAAAAAGAAAATAAAAAGTTATTTATTAATTATTTTTTAAATACATCAGGTACATTTAGTTGCTGGTCACATATGACTGTGTGACAGCCTAATGAGCCATTCATTCATCTTAGTGATGAGTCAGATCTTAGATAGAGATGGTCACCTTACATCCCTCCCTTCCTGGCCTAATCCTTCCCAGAGGCAGCTGTGATGTCCGTAATATCAAACTGCCTGGGACAGTGCATGCATATAACCAGCCATATCCAGAACTCTTGAGTTTAACTACAGCACAGTGTCACATCGACCTGTAATGCTGACATATATGACCCAACACTCCTGGTGTGATCAACATAGATAAAATAAAATGTGCTCTCTCCTGAGAGTGTGAGCCACCAATGACCACCCACTGCCACTCACTGCAACCACCTAGCCAACCCAGTTCTGGATATTCCGGCTTTCTGCAGCACTAATCATGCTGCACTCATCTGAAACATAGACAGAGTGTTATCCCTCTATACAACAGAGATGAACTAGTTTGTGATGATATTTCATTTTTATTCCCACTCCCTAGGTTGTCACTGCTTGCTGCAGATGCACTGTATTCAAGTATCTAACCAAAAAGCAGCTCTACATCCTCAACCAACAATGGTATCTTGCATTCTTCACTCAGGGTTAGTCAACACATTGTGTATGGGGATTGCTTTATGACCTTCATCAGGGAATGTTTCTGCAGATAGAAACACCACTCCCTTCCCCCGCAGTAGAAAAGCTGGCATCTCAGCTATCAGCTGCACTGTGCAAATCCCACAAATCTGTGTAATATACAGGGACATAACCCTGATGTCAATGAAGTCAGTTAATGACACATGAATGTTCAAACATGTTGCTGGAGTTGTGGAAATAATTTCATTTATTTGTCTGTTACTGAATGGCATCATATGACTACTGGGCCCTGTAGTGAGTTGCTCATATCATAACTTTTTGTAACATAGGTACTTGAGCATGATAACTCAAGGTGGCAGGTGTTCATATGCTGTGCTTACATCCATTAGTAGCAACATATTAGAGCCCAGATGTTTTTTGTGTACTTTGGCCTTACACCCTCCAGAAAGATCTAATCAGGTGGAGTTCCATTACTTGGCAGCAATCAGTATTTCCCCAAGCTGCTACAACCTCAGAGTCCGAATCATAAAGTAATGGTATGTGGGGCTGAAGGAGTTTTGCCCCCTGCAAATAATCATTTTCTCCTATTTTTATTTTTTTTTTCATATGCTTATAACTAAATTCTTGAGTACTTATGTTACAAATGTTTATGCACTCTTATTACATGTATACCCGGTTAGAATTTATAATTTGTTGACAAGCAATTATGACATGGGCTCCTAAGCATTGAGCCTTCATACTAGCCATGCCTGCTGGTGCTATTTTTGCACCCCCCATTTTCTGGCAGTTTTTGTAGTCTGACCTAAATGAACCCGCTGACAATCGAATAGCATCCATAGAAAATCACTGTCAGTGAGTTCTGCTGGCAATGATGGCTTTTTGGAGGAATTTCTCCCTTTTTTGAGTTGGTGTGAATGTGGAGTCAGCATATCCAATATCAGGGGTGCAGAGAGACTTACACCCTACAAAAAAAATTGTTTTTCAGCCTTTTTATTTTGGCAAATGCAGTGTGGGGATTCTGACCTTCAGTGCATTCAGTTTCATCCACTTATAGTGAAAGTGACCTAAACTTACAGCAGGAAGTGACACAGCAACAGGGACTTTATCTCTGTCTATTCAGCATTTCTTATAGTAGATTAATGTTCTTTCTGATTGCCTTCAACTGTAAAATAGCAGTTGTTATTAACAGCACACTGCCAAATCCCTCCAAAGATTGTAGTTATTTTGTCGATGGCAAAGCAGATATATAGGAGCACGCTGACCTTAACCTGCTGAAAGCAAAAGTCAGATTCTCTTTTGCTTGTTTTAGCACTAAAAGATGGAGAGCCCTGGTCTGTTAGCTGTCACCAAGGAAGTCACTGAGTTTATTTCTGAAGTCAGGCAGTCAATACCATACAACATAGCAAACACCATCTTGAATCAGTAAAGCTAGAACCCCATCCGCTATGCACATAGGGTCCAAAATGAGCCATGCAGCTGGAGCACTTTGCTGCTGACTGATTCAAAAGAGACTGCTTTTCAATCACTGACTGTGAAAATGGTATGCTTTAGATGCCCAATATTTTTAATACTAAGGTATGGGGGTCATAGTTGGCAAACAATACTTGTGCTCATAAAGATTTCTAGTTAAAACCAAGATAAAGGGTGGCTTTACTATGGAAGAAAATTGGCTTAAGTTAAAGAAGTAAAACCTTAAATGTACTGTAGCCATATTACACATTAAATATCTGACTCAGACAATGCATTACTTAGAATTTTTCTGTCACCATAGTCTCTGCTCTGTTTCCAGATGTTTCACTAACATCAGGCACTTCCCTTCTTCATTTTTTTGGATAATTAAAGGTGGTCATATGAAGGTGTTGTATTGTGTGGTAAGTACAATCAAGTACACACAATATATGGCAAAAATGTATGTGATGCTAAAAGGAAAGGTTAATAAATCAATTCCATTAAAACAATGATTTTTTTCTGTAGACATCTACAATGTAGGAAACTCCTTATTGCTGCAAATAGTTCAACTATGGCCCAAAAGCATTTACTGAAAATCAATTGCAAAGCTGCTGTAAAGCTTTTAGTATGCTATATTTACTTACAATAAACAAGTCCACTAATATACTACAAATAAAAATATATAAATCTACATACACACAACTGCTATTTTACTTGCTGATTTATGTGTCTGTGCAATACAAAAATCATTCAGACTTTTTTAGAACAGTCAACAGAATCTTGGATACATACTAACTCCATTACAATAACTATAAATTCATTTCTTCATTGTCCAGACAGCATGATATATACAAAATGCATTATTTAAAAATCGTTACTAACTTTCCATTTCTATGGTGGATTTTATGGCTTATGTCTTTCCATTAAAACATTATCAGTAAATGTCTGATCATTTTCTTAAACATGTCACTTGTACGTTTTATTGAGCTTCACCCAGCCATTCTTCTGTGTAAAACATGTAAGCACAAATATAAAGTTAAATAACCATTTGTCTTATCCCTTTTATTTTGTTCTTGTCCACAGTGAAACCTCACCTAAAAGTCGTTAACTGTTTGCCTCAGCTCTAGGAGGAAAATGGGTAAAGCCAAGTCTTTGACACAGCTGAACTGTGACTACTTAATTAATGACTCGGGCACTGGAATGTTGGGCATGGAAGAGTGAGAAAGTGTCTTATACCAGTCTGTCCATCCTAGGGGGTGAGATTGTGTCCAACCAATTGCTTGCACATTCACAATGGCCATAAAACCAGGGGATGTGTGCTCAGTGATCCCATGCCAGTGATGGTAGTTCTCATGGGGCATGGGGTTACAGAGCACACTCATGCCATGGTGATAGCAGAGGATGTCCCTGGTGGCTGACACACGTGCCCTCATCATCCACCAGGGATGTGGTTAGAGCCATGCAAAGGAGAAAGCTCCAGTAGCTGTATGCATGATGGCTCCATGATCTGCCCTCACCCAAGGAGTGAAGAACTGATTAGTAGTTAACCTTGATCATCAGCAGGCAGCAGGGATTAAACAAAAAAGATGTTACCTACTTATGTACAATACGATAGTGAAATATATTCATAGGCATAATGTCTAAGGCAAGGAAAACAAAGTGTGTGTGTGTGTGTGTGTGTGTGTGTGTGTGTGTGTGTGTGTGTGTGTGTGTGTGTGTGTGTGTGTGTGTGTGTGTGTGCGTCTGTGAGTGCTTGTGAGTTTGTGTTTGTGTATGTCTTGGTATCTACACACACAGCTCTGTGCAGTATTGAACTGGCAAAATGTTGAGAAAAACTGGGTCATCATCAAATGAAAGCCATCCACTATCTGCAGAAACGCTGTTATTTAGTCTAAAACTGCCTGAATGAATTTTCACGAGACAACTGGTTAACAGAATACACTAATTTACTCATCTACTGTTTAATAACCAAAGTCTGATCACTGTGTGAAGAAAATGCAGTGTAATTTGTTATATGTGGTTTGGTCATTAAGCAGGAGCCTTTTCTGACATACCGTGATGCTCATTTTACAGAACACTTTTTTTCTGTAGTTGCAGAGCACATGAAAATATTTGTACAGGTTTTATTCTACAATAATAATTTCTACATCAGACTTTAGCCCTGATAGCTATTATAAAATCATGGTGAAATGTGTATAATTATGCAATTGTTAAATCCTGAGAGAAACACTTTCCCTGTCCTCTAAAGAAATCACCATGAGTCCAGTTTAACAGGTAAGCCTTACTTATTCAGGAGCTTTGTCTCATAATATGAACATAAGAAAGGATACACTCATATTTCACATTGCACAGATTTATGCATAAGTTTAGTTATGCATGTTTCACTTATTAGAACAGGCAACATAGGAGAGTTGCACCATGCTGTCCCATTCTCTGTATTGTTGGCAAAGGCAGCCTTCAATGAATCACACCTCTCTTCTTCCATTCTTAGTAGGGATGTAGCTGCTTACAACTTTGCAACCTTAAAAACATTAATAACACCTCTTATTTTATGTAGCAAGTTCTTTTCTCAATGGAAGAAGACTCTATATGTTTTAATGTTACAAAAATTTTAAAAAGTCTCAGCAAAGGTATGAGGTAGAACAATTACTGGGTCTTGATACTTCTGTTGTTGTGGCCCCGAGGATAGTATATAACATTCTTCACCAATCAACTGCTGCTTTGTACATGATTTTATGTGCATGTTTTATGTCTCATTATGAGTGACATAGTCTTCTAACATGGCAATTTCATGTAGATACAAGATTTAAAGGACAAACAATTTAGTTATGTTTTCTAATTACTCATGCAAGCATTGACAAGTTTGTGGTTGCAGCTACCTGTGAGAGGTATCATGCCAGCTGGTCATTGCAGAGTAGTATTAAGGGGACAGGCAATGCAGCCATACTTCTCACAATGCTTTATGTGAGGTTCACTTACTTGGTGAAGATGGGTCATATTTAAAAATAATGACTAGCATAAGTTTATTTACTCTGAAGTAAACATATGTATCTGATATGGATAGTCTAACAATTTCCCCATCTAAGAATGACCTTTATTATTCATAGGTTCATAGGTTCATAGGTTCATACTAGGCTATCCGCCCTAGGGCATTTATAAGCCTAGCCAGAGTGTGTTTGGCTTTTGCCACCCATTTTAAATTAATTTTGCTATGCCCTTTTTCGAGGTTAGTATACTGTGCCTCTGTCTAACAGTGACACAGAAGTGATACCCGGGGTAAACCTACGATCTCCCATCCACTCATCAAGATTCCTTTTGAAGAGAGTCATTGAGGGACTCTGCCTAACCTGGACTGGGATTTTATTCCAGAGTGAAGGGAGCCTCTGGGTTATGAATCAGTCCCTCCAGCATGTCCTATTTATTTCAGTGCTGAGGTTCAAGTCTCTCGAGCACGTAGCTCGATGGGATTTGCATTTTCTGAGGTGCAGCATGTCCATTAATTCCGGGTTGGACATAGCTTTATACGTCAGGCACAGATCGCCTCTGAGCAGGCGGTATGCCACTGAGTAGAGCTGGAGTTTCTTTAACCGGGCAGCATATGGCATCTGTTTGAGCCCTTTGATCCTCTTGGTGAGGTACTTTTGGGGTCTTTCCAGTTGCTGCAGGTGTCTGGTAAGGTACATCCCAAAAGGGGCATTATACTCAATTATGGGCCTGATGAGGGATGAGTAAAGAGGCACGATGACCTCCCCTGATCTAGATGTGAATCCCTTCATGATTAGGTGGACTATATAAAATGTTTTTCTAACTACTTTGGCCATGTGGTTGTCAAATGAGAGATTGCTATCAACTTGGGTCCCCAGGTCTCTAATTACATCTTCTGTACTTAATGGATTACCACCTATGTGGTAATTTGTGGGCACTTTGTTTTTGCCAAAGGGGATGACTATACACTTTTTGGCGTTTAGCTTGAGGCCATGGCTCTGGCACCAGTTGTCTGTTTCTATGAGGCCCTTTTGGAGGATGCTTGTGTCGGCTGGAGAGTCGATTATGGCACCCAGTTTGCAGTCATCTGCGAACTTGGACAGCCACAGTCCTTCCGTGTTGGCCTGTACCTCCGAGAAATATATACCGAACAAGAGAGGTCCCAGGACTGAGCCTTGTGGGACGCCACTTGTAACTGGTTTGGAGTCTGACATGGCTCCAGCAATTCTAACCATGTGGGTTCTGTCCTTGAGCCAGTTTGCAACCCATCTAGTGACATAGGGGTTTATATTTAAGCTGGTGAACTTATCTATAATGCCCGAGTGGGGTATTGTATCGAAGGCTTTTGCGAGGTCTAGGTAGGCTGTGTGGACCACCTTCCCCTCATCAATGGCCTTGGTGACTGTTTCAAAGAAATCAACCAGGTTTAAGAGGCAGGATCTGCCTTTAACAAAGCCGAACTGGGTAGGATCCTGTGTCTGTAGGTCCCCAATATCTTTATTTATGAGGTTCATGATGATCCTTTCCATAGCTTTGCAGACCAAGCTAGTCAGGCTTATGGGGCAATAGTTTCCAGGATCCGTTGAGGCACCACGTTTGTGGAGAGGGACCACTGTTGCTGTACTCCACTCTTTGGGTACATATCCTGTAATAAGGCTGAGATTGAACAGTAGTTTTTTGTTTGGGTTTAGCTCTTCTTGGAGTTCATGTAGGACGCAGCCTGGGACACCGTCTGGTCCCATTGATGCTGTGTTTTTTGCTTGGGAGAGGGCGGCTCTTACCTGAGCTTCTGAGATGTCAGGGGGGCAGCACTCTGCTGGGATAGATATTTACCCTTTTGGTGGGGAGGGGGGGGAGAAGTTTGCGCTGAACCTGTCAGCTAGGATGCTGGCAATGTCTGTGGGTTTGGTGTATTTTTTGTCATTTTGGACTAATTCTGAGCATATCTGGGAATTCCCACCCAGGTTCCTAACATAACTAAAGAAAGCCTTGTGATTATCCTTAGTGTCCTGTGCAATTTTTCTCTCGAAGCTGGCCTTAGACGATTTTATGAGTGCCCATAGTTTTTTGCTAATACTGATCAGAGATGCCTTCCCTTTTTGGGATTTTGCTCTATCATGTAGTAGCTTCCTCCTTCTATTATATAGTTTGTTTATGGCTGGGGTCCACCAGACAGGACGTCTGCCTTTGGAGGATTGGGTCTTGGTTTTATTTGGGATTGCATGATCCATGCATTCCTGAAGGTGTTCATAGAATGCGTTTATAAAGGATTCTGTGGTCTGGGATGTATTTTCCACAGGCCTGGGGGCTTTGAAGGATTCCACCTCGATTTTGAGGAGTGTGAAATTTGCTTTAGAGAAGTTTTTCACTGTGGTTTTCTGGGCAGGGGTGGGGTCGGGATGTGAATATCCAGTGAGATTAGTTTATGGTCTGATCTTACCAGTGAGGGATACACTTCTGGTCTGGAGCATAGAGTCCCCATGTTGGTGATGATCAGGTCCAGTATGTTTTCCCCTCTTGTGGGAGTGGTAACAAGTTGTTCCATAGCATTTGAGTTTATAAATTCTAGGAACCTTTGGGCTAGGGTGTTGGAGCTAGAGTAATGCTCCCAGTCTATGTTTGGGTAGTTGAAGTCGCCCAATATAATGGTGTTTGGAGAGACCTTCATATTTTCCAGTGTTCTCAGGAAGGCCGAGTTGGGTTCCTGGGTTTGGGAGGGTGGTCTGTAGCAGGCTATAAACTGGAAGGCAGTTTTACCCACTGTTAGTTGCACATGGATAGTCTTTGATGCTTCGTGCTGTGCCACCAACCTGGAGGTGTGGGTATCTTTGATGAGTATTGATACTCCCCCTCCTTTTGTGGTTCGGTCCAAGTTTTGGGGCCGAAAAGCATGGTATGAGGTATAACCTGGTAGTGCTGGGGTGCTCTCAGGAGTCTTGAACCAAGTTTCTGTTACTGCACAGATATCAATGTTCTCCATGCTAAGGAGAGTTTCGAGTGCATGCATCTTGAGGTTTAGACTTCTGGCGTTGAGTAGCATTACTCTTAGTTTCTTATCCCTTGTGATACCTATGGAGGTGGGTTTGTCTTTTGAGCCTTGCCTAAAAAAGGCACTATGGGGGTAGCAAGAGCCTTTGCCAATATCCGAAAGCCCAGGGGTGACAGGTGCAAGCCGTCCCTAGCGAAGCATCGTGGCTTGTTGAGCATGTCATCCAAGGCTGACAGGCATTGGATCCCCTTTGAATGACACCAATACTTAAACCAATTGTTGAAATTGATCATCTTGTCTTCATATTGTGGCATCATTCTTGGTGAGGGTAAGATGCTACTCAAGGTCAGGGCCATACCGGCCTGGGCTACATGCTCAGAGAGCTCCTCTATGTCTCTTTTCATGTAGTCCAGGGAGGTACATCTCAGGTCATTCACACCAGCATGGACAATGACTGAGTCATATTTGTACTTGCCTTGGAGTGACCTGAGTGCTTGTGTTATGTGGCGGATCCTAGCGCCCGACAGGCAGCTCACTGTGACTTTCTCCTTGTTCAGCCTGGTGAGCGGGACATCAGTGTGCCGGACGATAGAGTCAGCTATTACAAGTGTATCAGGTGTCTTGTTTAGCCTTAAGGGCTGTGACTGTTCGGCACACTGGCTTTGTGAGCTATGTGTTGCATATGTTTTGTTTTGGGGTAGCGGTTGCTTGGGTGTCTGCTTTGGAGGTCTCTGCTGCTTCGGCAGATTTTTATTTAGAGCCTCTGAGTATGTTTTTGTGTGTTTATGTGTTTGGTTTGCTGTCGTGGTAGGTCTATGTGAGACTGGAATTGTAGTGAGTGTGGTTTCCTTCTCCTCCTGACTGGTTACGGCAGTACTGAGTTGAGAGAGCTTAGCCTCCAGTTTGGCTATATGGTTGCATCTCTCACATGTGTTGGAATTTGTTGGGAGGAGGAGAGGGTTGTCTGTGTACATGAGGCAGTTGTAACATTGCCTCAAGATTCCCAGATTCACCAGCTGGACCAGAGAGGAGATTGCCAACTGACCTTTGGACATGCTAGAATAGTATTGGGAATTCCTTTATAATTGAAAAATAGGGCCAATGGGGAACAAGGTACTCAAGGGGAGTTTGTGAGGGTGTAGTGCTTTTAATTTTTTAGTGCTGACATATATAATTTCTTTAGTGAGCAAGTGCCAGGTAACTTAAATGCAATGTGTTACAGGTAACTTAAATGCAAAAATGACAAACAGTAACTTTCTTTCAAGTGAAACAAGGAAATAAGTGCAGTAAGCAATGCAGATATCACTAGGGATCCACAGAAGCGCTGAAAAGCCACGTTTTAGGTGAAATTAGCATTTCAGGGAAATAACAAGTAAACAAACAACAAGCATACAAACAAAGCTAAATTCAGCAGGCCTGGATCTAGTCTATGCTACAGCAAACAAGGTGTACCAGTTTCAGTAAGAAACAGTTCAAATATGCAGGCACTATAAGCCTTTAACCAGAAATTCCCAGCTCAGAAGGGCAAAGTCCAGCCTCTCCTCCCACAAGAGTGCAGACCACGAATCTTTTTAATGTAAAATAACTGGCCTGAAGCCCAAGTGCTTAAACCAGAACTAATAAACTTTTAGAATAACAGACACTGAGCCCTCAGTCAGCAGTTCCCAACTTAGAAGGATGTAAGCTACCTGTCCTGCCACCACAGTGCAGGCCACAAACCTTCCTAATGTAAAACAACTGGTCTGATTCCCCACACACACCCAGGAACACACACCTCAATACACTGGTATAGTACAGATGTGCGCAAATAAAATTTGACAAACAACATGTATAAACACACATGCACATAGAAGCACATATTTATATATGGCAACAGACATCATAGACCCACAGATACAAGGGTTCTATTTATGCTCTCAAGTAACTAAATTTGTAAAAATTACTTGCTCATGTTAGAGTGAAATAAGAGATTGCTGAAGAATGCTTCACATTGCTTTTAGGGATTTTCACGTCTATAATGTTGCTCAACTTTGGAGTTGGTATATACACTTTCATATGTATGCGGTGGGGGGGGGGGGTTGACCCTACAAAAAAATCACTTCTTCCGAGCTCTCCCATTACTTTGTATATAACGGTTGGCTTCTGAGCCTCCAGGGACTAACACTTACAACATGAGTGTTTCTGATTTGATTTCCAATAGTAGATGCCAAATACAGATACATTTCAATATTTCATGAAAGGTTTAAGAAACAGAACACATAAACTATGCAGCTGGCTAATGTTCTTTTTAACAAAGCAGTTAAGATTTAAATAGTTCCATGTTCTACATCGATTTGTCTAACCCACATATGTGTATGTATTGAGTTCTGCTGTCTGGAATATTTGCTGACTAAGGTTTCATTGACTTTTTTAACAGTCTGCCATAACAAGATTATTGTAATTGAGCTGAGGCAATTTATCCAATTAGTACAGCTTCAGCATAGAACTGTGAGTAAAGTGCACTTCACATCACAATAAAAATGAATAACATATTCTTAAAAAGAGATTCTTAAAAGCCTGGGAATGAATACAATTTCATAAACAGGTTTCATCTCTTAGTACCCATTTTCTGTGCAGGAGTCAAGTACATGAAGGCAGGCAAACAAGAAAAATACTGATTATTTTTTTATTATGTTCTGTACTGATGTACAGCTGAATATTACACTAAAAATACAGTTACTTCATATACTCCATACTATGTTGCTTTATGTGTTATGAATAGTGTTGTGCCCAATCAACTTATTGTGCCACCCATATAAATAGTACATGTTTCAAGGAAGGTAAGATGGCACTGTGACTTCACTGTGCTTTCAAAGTTACAAAAATAGTACATGTTCATGGTCATATATTTATGCATGCAGTATAGTGTCTAGTAGGAATCCTAGTATACAGCAAACAGTGACACAGAAGTGTGCAGTTTGATGGATCTCACCTCAATGAATCTCACAGGCAGTGATGCACCACACCAGTTCAATGCATTCCATCTACCAAATATGTTGTTATATACCATGCCAGTTCAATGGATCCCACCTATTGAAACTGAAATGCTGTTATACACCATGCCAATCAATGCATCTCACCAGTCAAAACTGAAATAATGTTATGCACCATACCGGTTCAATGCATCCCACCTACCAAAACTGAAATGCTGTCATGCACCATACCAGTTCATCAGATTCCACCTCATCAAACCTGACAGTCAGTTATGCATAGTGCACATCACAGCATGACTAGCTTTTATTCACCCAAACTGTCACAGAGGGAAGACCAGTACTGTAATATCACCATATGGCACACAGTAACAATGTCATAATGTGCACAGCAGCAGGGACAATATGAGAGGGGCCAAAGGATGTGCAAAAAACAGGATGGTATCTATAAAAGTATTGTTGACACTATGGGCAAAAATGACATTTCTGCACAAACTTGAGTTGCAAAATGGCACTTCTCATGAGTATATGCATGTTAGAGACTATAGTCTGAGCCTGTGGACTGTGGCCTGCTGATAAAAATGAATTTTATCATAGTCTCCACTAATTGTAAGACTCATATAAGGAAGATGCTTGCTTTGTATGAACAATACTACACCTTGGAAAGTACTCTGTAGTTTGCATGATAAGCAGATAGCCTTGGGATCAGTCATACCTGTATCATAGGTTCATAGGTAGGTACTAGACTATCGGCCCTGGGGCCTATACAAGCCTAGCCAAAAATTACCCTGGCTTTCTCCACCCAAGAAAATTATTTTCCTGTGCCCCTGTCGAGCAGAGCCACAGAAGTGATCCCCAGGGTGAATTTTCTATTTCTCATCCAGTCATCAAGATTTTTTTGAAGAGTGTTAATGAGGAGCTTTGTATAATATAGATAGGTAGTTTGTTCCAGAGTATGGGAAGTCTCTGGGGCAGGAATCTATCCCTCCAGCATGTTCTGTTTATTGTGGTGGCAAGGTTTAGGTCCCTAGAGTGTGTAGCTCGGAGGGATTGGGATTTCTTTAAGTGGACCATGTCCAACAGCTCTGGCTTTGTATGTTAGCAGAGATCATCTCTGAGTAGGCGATATGTGATGGAGTAAAGTTGGAGTTTTTTGAGACGGTTTGTGTAGGGCATCTGTTTGAGGCCAGTAATCCTCTTTGTGAGGTATTTCTGTGGCCTTTCCAGTTGTTGTAGATGTCTTGTGAGGTACATACCAAATGTGGCGTTGTACTCTATAATGGGTCTAATGAGTGATGAGTAGAGGGGAACGATGACCTCTTTTTTCCTGGATGAGAAACCTTTTGTGATGAGGTGTGCCACATAGAAGGATTTCCTGACTACTGTGGCAATGTGATTATCAAAGGAGAGACTACTGTCCACCTATGTCCCAAGGTCTCTTATCACACTTTCGGTGTTAAGTACACTACCACCTATGTGGTAGCTCATGGGTACAGAGTTTTTACCCAAGGGGATGATAATGCACTTTTTGGCATTGAGCTTGAGGCCACGGCTGCTTTGACAACAGGCATCTGTCTCAGTGAGGCCCTTTTGTAGGATGTCCACATCATTAAGAGTTTCGATTATGGCTCCTAGTTTGCAGTCATCTATGAACTTTGTTAGCCAAAGGCCTTCTGTGTTAGCCTGCACTTCAGAAAAGTAGATACCAAACAGGAGAGGACCCAGGACTGAACCCTGTGGTACTCCACTTGTCACTGGTCTGAAGTCGGATTTGGAGTCTGCTACTTTCACAGTGTGGGTTCTGTCAGTGAGCCAGATGGGAACCCATCTTGTGACATAGGGATTTATACCTAGTTTAGTGAGTTTATCTATAATTCCAGAGTGGGGGATGGTGTCAAAAGCCTTGGCGAGATCTAGATAGGCTGTGTGAACCACCTTACCCTCGTCTACGGCTCTGGTGACTTCTTCAAGGAAGTCAATCAGGTTTAGGAGACATGATCTGCCTTTTACAAACCCGGACTGGGTGGGGTCCAGAGTTTGGAGATTACCAATGTCTTTCTTTATAAGTTCCATGGTGATACATTCCATGGCCTTGCAGACCAGGCTCATTAAGCTAATGGGGCAGTAGTTACCAGGGTCCGTGGTGGCTCCCCCTTTGTGGAGTGGGATAACCATCGATGTGCACCATTCAGTGGGCACAAAGCCTGAGATGAGGCTATGATTGAATATGGTGCTTAGTTGGGGTGCCAGTTCATTCTGTAGTTCATGTAGAATGCAGCCTGGGATGTTGTCATGTCCTATGGATGCTGTGTTCTTGGCTTTGGAGAGTGTGGTTTTTACCTGTGCAGCCATGATTACAGGAAGTTTGCATTCTTCCAGTATAGAGATGGGCCCTTTAGGGGGTGGGGGGTAAAGTTAGCACTGAACCTTTCTGCCAGGATGTTGGCAATATCAATTGTTTCTGTATATTTAGTGCCATTGTGCTGTAACTCAGAGCAGATGAGTGTTGCCATTGAGATTCTTGACATAGCTATAAAATGCTTTGTAGTTGTCTTTGGAATCAGTGGCGATTTTGTTTTCATAACTAGCTTTGGAGCATTTTATGAGGGATCTGAGTTTCTTACTGAGGCTGACCAGGGAGTTCTTCCAGTCATGGGATTTTATTCTTTTTTGCATCAGTTTCTTTCTTCTGTTGTAGAGTTTGTTTATGGCAGGGGACCACCAGATTGGCTTTCTTTTTTTGGAGGATAGCATCTTGCTTCTGTTAGAGTTAGCACGATCCATGCACTCGTGTAAGTGCTTATGAAGTGCATTTATGTAGGATTCACCAGTCGTACCGCTATTGTCCATCTGCATGGGTGTAGGGAAGTTTGCCACTTCTGTCTCAAGAAATGTGAAGTTGACTTTGGAGAAATTTTTTATGGCAGGTTCCCTAATGGGAGGGTGGGGATGGGGTTTGGATGTCTAGGCTGATTAGCTTGTGGTCGGATCTGACCAATGAGGAATTGACCTCTGGTGTGGAACACCGGTTGCCCATGTTGGTAATGAACAGGTCTAGGATATTGCTGCCCCTGGTGGGGGTGTGGATAAGTTGATCCAAGGCATTGTAATTTATGAATTCCAGAAAACGTTGAGCAAAAGAGTTGGTACATGAGTAGTTTTTCCAGTTAATGGTGGGGTAGTTGAAATCACCCATTATTAGGGTGTTGGTTTGTACCTTAATATTTTCCAGTGTATCAAGAAATAAGGAGTGGGAATCCTGGGGCATGGTGGGGGATCTGTAGCAAATTGCAATTTGGATTTCGGTCTTGCCCAGAGTTAGTTGCACTTGGATAATCTTGGATGCATTATGCTGAGCAACTAGACTGGAGGTGTGGATATCCTTAATGAATATGGACATGCCTCCACCTTTAGTGTTTCAGTCCAGGTTAGGTGGCCGAAAGGTGTGATATGAATTGTAGCCTGGTAATGCAGGGGTGATTTTTGGAGCCTTGAACCAGTTCTCGGTCTCTGCACAGATGTCGATGTTCTCCATTTTAAGGAGTGTCTCAAGTAAATGCATTTTGAGGTTTAGACTTCTAGCATTGAGTAGCATTACCCTCAGATTTTGCTTGCTTGTACCTGTTACAGTGGTGAATTTGTCATTTGAATCTTGCCTAAACAAAAGGCACTATAGGGGTGGCAAGAGCCTTAGCCAGTATCCGGAATACCAAGGGCGACAGGTGCAGGCCATGTCTGGCAAAGCATCGTGGTCTGTTGATCATGCCATCTCAGGCAGACAGATACTGGATCCCCTTAGAATGACACCAGAAGCTTAGCAAATTGTTGAAGTCAATCATTTTGTCCTTGTACTGTGGTATCTTTCTGGGCGATGGCAGGATGCTACTCATGGCTAGGGTCATACCTGCCTGGGCTACCAGATCAGAGAGCTCCTCCATGTCTCTTTTCATGTAGTCCAGTGAGGTATGTCTCAGGTCATTCACACCAACATGGAAAATGACAGAGTCATATTTGTACTTGCTGTGGAGTGACCTGAGTGCATGTGTTATGTGGCAGATCCTGGCACCTGACAAGCAGCTGACAGTAACTTTCTCTTTGTTTAGCCTGGTGAGTGGAACATCAGTGTGCCTGACTATAGAGTCACCTATGACTAGAGCGTTGGGTACGTTGTTATGCTTATGGGCTGTGGTTGAATGGCACACTGAGTTTGTGGGCTATGTGTCATTTGTATCCAAATTCCTTTGGTGATCTACTCCATGGTTGACATGCCAGCAGCCCTGATTATAACTGATACTTTCTTTAATCAATTGCCTTCACCAGAGAAATTTTGACCACATCAGAATTCCATCTACATACTTATTTATACAACCAGACAGGTGATTATGTAACAAAACTGAATCATAACAACTGTATACAGCAGCAATATATTATGAAACGTGATATGCAATTGTTTTTAATTTTCATATTGTCAACATACATTAAGGTGATAGCAGTGTCTCATAGTTTAAAAGCAATTTAGCGTAATACCAGTTTATAAATGTTGTAATTTTACTTGTTTTGGGGTTCACTATCAGCATTTTTTCAGTATGGATATTTTTCATTGATAGTTAAGGATTTGCAGTAGGCTATTATGCTTATTTATTTATTTGACATAATTCTGGTTTCAGTTTTTGCAGTATTGAGTGATACTGCATGAGTGGTGATGTCTGAAAAAGTCCTGTTTTAAAGTTGGCAACTGAAATGAATTCAAAAATTGGTTAATTTGTAAATTTTAAATATAGAAGCTCACATTTTGTTTGCAATTTGATCAGATGATAAATGTTCTAAAAATGTGTAAATTACTGAAAGACCCAATGAATAGTAGGCCCAGTTCCCCAATCAAATTCACAAATTCTGCATTAAAAATAGGCACCATTGTGTCTATGTTTGGGACAATTTGCTTACAAACTGATGTTTCCTTAAATAGCTATATCTGCTATGTATCTTTGGAATGCTTAGATTCTATTGAAATTCTGGAACAGGACATCAGAGATTACATTACATTGGTCTCAAAATGCTTTCCTGCTGCCTCATTAGCAGCCTGACATAGTTCTGAGTGATAGACATGACCATATCAGATACAGATCTGTGGACTGTGATTGTCATACTTCATTGTTAACTTTAGAAATTGCTGCCAATAGCCATTTTAGAACCTGCTGCTGTCAGTGCAGTAGACAGAGCTGCATAAAGATCAAGTGAGCAGCAAACGTCAACCCTTTCTTCTTATACTGTTTCCCCCAGTGCTCATCATGCTTTTGAGGTTTCAGCTCTAGCTTCCAACTTTTATTATCCTACTTTCCATTCTACAAAAATGATGTAACATAGTAACTGTTATCCCTCCATTACACCTAGAAAACACCTGGTGTAGGTAGTTTTTTATCAAATTATAGGCTGTGTTCCTGCATAGCCATCAAAAGTGCAAGTGAAACTTATGTACACTCCAACTGTATGCCTAATGTGGAAATCTATCCAGTGGCCTTCCTTGATTATAATTTTCCTTAATTCCTGGTAATCATTACTTAAGTGTTTTCCTATCATGTGGTCCTTAAAGCTTAACTACCACTTGACTCCCAAGAAGGCACTTATCCCTATATACCTAAGAAAACATTTTAGAAAAGTAGTTAGTTCTACATATTTGCAAAATATATGTTTTTTTTCTTTCCCTCTGATATTGATGATGAGCAAATGATGTGCATTTTCAGGTTTATTCCTCTTTATATATCATGTTGCTCAGCATAACACAGCCTTTCATCCCATTTGCTTCTCCTCCAATGTTTATGTAGGATGAAAACTCTGAAAACAGGTGGAACTTTGGTAGAAACATATTGACAAACCTAAAACCAAAGCAAAATGCCACAGAACAAATGTTTAAGGAGAATACATTACAACTTATGTGCTTTCATTCCAAAATATCAGAAACAAACAACACTGAAGTTTTGCTTCAATACACATGGACACCATCATATCCATTATTAAATATATGTATATATACATATACACACATATATATATATATATATATATATATATATATATATATATAAATATATATGGTTTACTATTGTTTATTCGAACAGAAAAACATTTTCCATTCAAATAAACTAATGGTAATACCAAAAGTAAAAAAAAATAACTTTCACAATGTCGAACCAAATGCTTGACCCATTTGACTCGACATTGTTGTCGAAACCACCACGTGATAGCCATATAGGAGCTGATGTAAATCAAGCTCCTATACAGCTATCATGTTTTTGCAGGGGGGCAAGCCTCCAAGTATAAGCGGGGGAGCAAGCCACCCTGCACTCCCATACCCACCTACTTATATATTCTAACTCCGAGATAGCACTACAGTGGGGATGTGGATGAATTTCCACTCCCCACTGTACTGTGATCTCCGTGGAGATAGTCGATTTCCACTTATGCAAATGCAGTACAAAATGGCAAACATACCATTACGTGTTTCATGACTGCCTGTTGTAACCTTAGTCATGTTCCCCCCTAACTTGCTATACTACAACATAACTCATATTAGTGTAGTAAAGTGTGATCGCAGAGTTGATATATTTAAGTAGCAAGGGGTGTGGCCGGCACAGCCTCCTACATAGGAGTGCAGGGTGGCTTGCGCCCCCCCCCCCCGCTTATACTTGGAGAAAAGTAATTATCGTTTGTCTTGTATTTGTTTCTGTATCTACTTTTGCTGGAATATAGTAGGTGTTGGTATGCTGCGTGTTTTCAATATTCTGAGATTCAGTATTCTGAGATTTAGTATTTTAAGTTTTCAGGCTTTTGAACTTTCAAGATTTTGGTCTCAGTCTTTTGAAATTCAAGATTTTGGGCTTTCAGTCTTCTGAAGTGAAAATATATATATATATATATATATATATATATATATATATATATATATATATATATATATACACACACACATATATATATATATTCATGTATATATAAAAACATTAAAAACGGTAAATAAAATAAACAATTTTTATAAAACAGACAAATAAGTGTTTTCATAGGTTCAAAGGTTCACAGGTATGAACTAAGCTAATGGCCCTGGAGTCTTTACAAGCCCAGCTGATAGGATTTCCCTGGCATCGTGCCACCCAACCTTAGTTCCCAGTGCCTCTGTCAAGTAGAACCACTGGAGTGATCCCCAGGGTTAATTTTCTATTTCCCATCCACTCATCAAGATTTCTCTTGAAGAGGGCTAGTGAGGTGCTCTGTTTGACATGTATGGGAAGTCTATTCCATAGCATGGGCAGTCTCTGGGTTATGAACCTGTCCCTCCAGTATGTTCTGTTGATTGTGGTAATGAGGTTGAGGTCTTTGGAGCATGTGGTGGGGAGGGATTGGGATTTCTTTAGATGTAGCATTTCTAACAGAGCTGCGTCAGACATGGGTTTGTAAGTCAAGCAGAGATCGCTTCTAAGTAGGAGATATGAGACAGAGAATAGTTGGAGTTTTTTGAGTCTGTCCATATAGGACAAGTGTTTAAGGCCTAGGATCCTCTGTGTGAGGTACTTCTGTGGCCTCTCCAGTTGTTGCAGGTGTCTAGTGAGGTACATGCCAAATGGGGCATTGTACTCGATGACTGGCCTAATGAGGGAAGAGTAGAGGGAGACAATGATCGCTTTCTTCCTGGATGCAAAACCCTTAGTAATGAGATGTGCCACATAGAAGGACTTTCTGACCACAGTGGCAATGTGGTGGTCAAAAGAGAGGTTGCTGTCAGCCTGTGTTCCCAGATCTCTTATAACGCCTTCTGTGTTCAGTGGACTACCATCAATGTGGTAATTCATGAGAACTGGGTTTTTCCCAAAGGGGATAATGACACATTTTTTGGCATTGAGCTTAAGGTCATGGTTCTGACACCAGTCGTTGGTCTCAGTGAGGCCTTTCTGTAGGATGTCAACATCACTTGGGGAGTTAATAATAGCTCCTAACTTGCAATTGTCTGCGAACTTTGTCAGTCAGAGTCCCTTCATGTTGGCATGGACTTCACAGAAGTAGATACCAAACAAGAGAGGACCCAGGACCGGACCCTGTCGGACTCCACTCATGACTGGTCAGCAGTCTGACTTGGAATCAGCTACTTTCACACTGTGGGTTCTATCTGTGAGCCAGTTTGCAACCCACCTAGTGATATAGGGGCTGATGCCTTGCTTAGTTAGTTTTTCTATGATTCCTGAGTGGGGAATGGTATCAAAGGCCTTGGCCAGATCAAGGTAGGCTGTATGAACCACCTTGCATTCATCCACAGCTCTGGTGACTGACTCAAAGAAGTCGGCCAAGTTGAGCAGGCATGATCTACTCTTCAAAAAACCAAACTGTGCAGGATCCAGAGTTTGGAGATTCCCTATATCCTTGTTTATTAGTTCCATGACGATGCATTCCATAGCTTTGCATATCAGACTCGTCAGGCTAATGGGATGATAGTTCCCCGGGTCTGTAGTCGCTCATCCTTTGTGGAGCTGGATGACTGTAGCAGTGTGACATTTGGTAGGGACAAAGCCTGAGATGAGGCTGTGATTGAACAGGGCACACAGGTGAGGTGCCAGTTCACTTTGTAGTTCATGTAGAACACAACCAGGGATATTATCAGGTCCCATAGAAGCTGTATTCTTCGCCTTGGACAGTGCTGTTTTAACCTGTGTATCAGTAATACTGGGTGCCTGGCAATCTACTGGTATTGTGATTGGTCCTTTGGGGGGGGGAGGGGTAAAGTTGGCACTGAATCTGTCAGCCAGTGTATTGGCAATATCTGTTGGGTCAGTATAGGAGGTACCATTGTGCAGTAGCTCAGAGCAAATCTGGGTATTGCAGTGGAGATCCTTTACATAACTATAGAAGGCCTTGTGGTTGTCTTTACTATTTGCTGCAGTTCTGTTTTCATAGCTAGCTTTAGGATTTGATGAGGGATCTCAGCTTTTTGTTGAGGCTGATAAGGGAGTTTTTCTGAATGAATGTAAGAAATTTATTATGAATAAAGGTCAGCAACAGATTTTGGAACTTAACATCAGATGAAAGGAAGGCTGTATATGATCTTAGAACTATGCCAGACCTCAGATGTAAGAAATCAGATAAGGGCAATGACTTAGTTTTAAGGAACAAAGAGCTTTACAAAAGCAGAACTAAGTGTATGTTAGTATACTATGACAGTTACAAAGCTGTGCCTTTTATGTGATATTAAATATATATAAATATACCAAAGTAGTATTGTCCTGTTAGATTTATTGAATTAGAGCTGCATTCCAATGGAGACATATATTTTTATACAAGTTTCTCATCCTCGTGCCAGTGAATTAATATTTGTCCTTAAAATACACAAGGACATCAACAATCCATCATTCTTCCCTACTGTGGATAATGGATCAACTAAAGATGAATATTATATTTATATTTGGATGCCTTATTACATCCTGTTTCTTACATTACAGCCTCATGTAAAGCTCTGGACATCATTAGGGGGTGTAAATTTTCATTACAAGAATTAATTTGTTGTACAGCAGATACACATTCACTTTACATCTCTATCCCACAGAACATTAGAATTGATTATATTAGATTGGGTCTAGGACTAATGCTCAATGCCATATTTCCATGAATCAGAAACGGCCAAGCACAGTTTCACGAAAGTGCTTTTTCACCGAGAAAAGCACTTTCGCAAAATTGTACTAAAAAAAAAAAAATGAGGAAATGTCTGTTGCTGAGATCGTGGCACAGTGGGGATAAGGGAATATTCCCTTTTCCCCAATGTAGTGCGATCTCAGAGTGAGAATGTAAAAGTAGGGGGGCACACCCACCCATGTGGGGGTGCAGGGGGGCTTCTCACCTCTGTTTAAGCATGATTACTGTTGTTTTTTTTAATGTTGTTTTTTTAATGCCGTTAGGTGTTTTTTTTTACATGAGTTTCGCGAAAGTGCTTTTTCGGTGAAAAAGCACTTTCGCGAAACTGTGCTCGGCCATTTCAAATTAATTGAAACATGTCATTGAGCATTAGTTCTACATCCTACCAGCAATAGTTTCTTTATGTTAAATTATAGATATTATTAACAGCTCAAGGGGGTGGTTATTGGGATTAAAGTTGCCCCAGCATTTCCCAACTTTGTTTTGTCTTGGTGGGAAAGCAGTGTACTGTATAAACATCCTTCTATGAACTATGTAACACTGTATAAATGTTATATTAGCAATTTATTTTTCATATGGAAGAACAATATAACACACATATACTTGATCTTAGCCAAATGCACTTAATCTCAACCAAAAGAATGAAAAACAATTGATTTTTCATCCAGTTCATTGATTAATGCAATAAGACTACTGAAATTTTATATTTTTTGGTAGAAGTTGGTTAGGATGTTTATTTTTTTAGATGTGCATATTTTTCTAGATGTCGAACACAGGAATTTAAAAAGTTCATTATATAATAAGCCTAAATTTGTGAATAATCATTTGCATTTCCAAAGTCTCCATCCAGTATATATGAAGTGCAACATCTTTAGAGAACAGCTCATCATAGCTTCAAGACTCGCATGGAAAATCTATGATTTTCTTACAAACTTTTTTGATTAATCATTTTGTAGACATGGATTATTCATTCAGTAGATTATCACAGATTGTTAATGAGGTCACATCTGAATGTGATAAGCTCCTACCATATCATTATTATTATTATTATTATTATTATTATTATTATTATGAAGTTCCCATTCATTTTATATAAAGGTTTGCCACAGCCATAGAGAGATTCTGAAAATAAAAAAATCAGTAGCTCTTTTCAACTTCTTATGGCTGTGCGTGAAGAAGGTATTATTAGCATTTTGAAATCTAACAGGAAAGCAGTAACTGGAAATTCTGATTTAACATCAGATATGGGGATGCAACCTAATTTTGTATACAAGAGAGGTACCAATTTGAAATTAGTATTAATATACAATTTTACAGACATACCTAAGTTAGTATCTAACAAATATCCAAGAGTTTTTATCTGTTAGAATTCTGTCCAGTCCCATTGGCCTCTCATAGGTTGATACTAGGCTATCGGCCCTAGGCCCTATACAAGCCTAGCCATAACAATTTCCTGGATATTTCTTCCCACAATATTTACTTCTCTGGACCCCTGTAAATTAGTACTAGGCTAACTGCCCTTGTGAGCCATTTTAAGCCTAGCCAATTATCCCTTGTGAGACTCAAACCCAGCACCTTGTGTTTGTAAGGCAAACACCTTAACCATTAGGTCACCTTCCCAGCCCTAAAGCATTGTTGAATTTAAAGCATATGGACAAAATCCTTGGTGCCAAGATGTGCTACAACTGTAATTCATCTGTGGTTAGATGTCTGTCATATATTTTGTTATGTACAGATGAATTCACAAGTTGTCTCAATGAATACATGAACATGTATATGCTATTAAAAAAGGCACTTCAAATGCTATATACAAACAGAGTTTGACTTGTCCTGATTTTAAGAAGTTTTTATTTATTTATTTATTTATTTTTACAGCTGAAAATGTCAGTGCTAATATAAGGGGAGGGACTGAACAATATACTTAAAATAACAGAGTTTAAGGTGGCAATTGACCCTTGAATCCCATGTATACTCTCTTTTCACAACACATTCCTCTTATTTACCCTTTCCCCATAAAGAGGACATACTCTCAAACTACAAATACCTCTATGACTACCCATTAGTAGCTCTTTACTCTTGTCTACTGGTTCATTATCAGTCCTTTCATCTTTCTATTGCTGATCTATTCTATTCACTTCTTCTCACTTATATTCATTCTGTATTCCTGTTCCACTAAATCCACCAGCTCTCCCCATTTCATCATGCACAACCTCATCTCTCTTACTCTGTTTCTCTTGCAACTATTCATACTGTTGTCCTTTTGTGTGAGTTGGCATAATGGTTGAGGTGTTTACCTTATAAACCCAAGGTGCAGGGTTTGATTTTCAAATGGGGTAATTGGCTAGGCTTAAATGATCCACAAGGGCAGTTAGCCTAATACTAATCTATGAACCTATTATACCACTCCAACCTGTAACTTTAAAACCATTCAACCTACCACCACAATCCCACCTGTTCTCTTCAACACACAGCTCTCCTAATCTTTTTAATACTTTTCTACATCACCTTATTTGCACCAAACATATAAATACCAACCCCCACTCCCTTCTCCACTTTTCTGCCTACAAAGGAAGACAACTTTCTATCATTACAGCTCAAAAAGTCAATACTGAAAGTTACTTCCAGATAGTGATGATATCCATCCCAGACCTCATCCTAATTCTACACTTCCACCTAACACCTCCCCTTGAAACTACAGCTCTTCAACTTGGCCCAGTTACTACCATAACCTTAAACTATCAAGTCTCAGTATTAAAAGTACAAGTAATGAACTCTCATTACTACATGTGTAGATCATAAAAAACTCCATGGATATTCCTGTATTAACAAAATCTTGTCTAACGCCATCTACCTCAAATGAAGAAATCTTACCCATAGATTACACCACTCTGTGACTAGATAAACCACCCAAATGAGCAAATGGCATGACCATTCTATTTCCAAATAGCCTTCAAATCCACACCTACCATACTGAAATCCCCTATTTTGGTAATTCCAAAATGACTAATGTCCCTTTTCACTCCACCCAACAAATTCAGCAAAATATCAGTAATTAGGTAACATGGATATTAACTGGACCACCTGTAACCCATACTCCTCTTTAGCTATGGAATCCAATACCACTGCTAATTTCTGCCACCTTTATAACTTCATGGAAATAATCCATACCCCTACCAGACCTAAATCTTTTTTTAAAAAGAAACTCTAATTGATTGGATCCTATCACATAACACCGACTACATTGCACAATCTGGTGTGCTACCCGATTGACTAAGTGATCATTACTCTGTGTATGCCATTCACAACCACTGTCCTACACCTGCAGCATTCTTTTTATTAACTATGTAAGGAGCTCGTCTAGGGCAACCATAGTGGTGCAGCAGTTAGCATTGCCACCTCACAGCAAGAGGCTCTCTGGTTCGATTCTTGGCTGGGGTGCCTTCTGTGCAGAGTCTGCATGCCCTCCCTGTGGTCACGTGGGTTTCCTTTGGGTGCTCCAGTTTCCTCCCACATCGCAACGACATGCTATAGGTGGATTGGACACTCTAAATTGGCCCTAGGTGTGAGTTCATACATGTGTGTGCCTTCTGCGGAAGGTTGGGCGCCAGGCTGGCAACTCAACACCGTAAAACTCCACTGCCAATCATGAGCGGACAGGTGATCCGCTGTGGCGACCCCTAACTGGGAAAAGCCGAAAGAAGAAGAAGTAAGGAGCTAGTCTAGGTTTAATACTGAATGATTAAAAAAAAATGTGATTTTATAACTGAGCTGCCCTAAAAACTCCCCTCTTGATTATGCTGTACTACATTTTCATCGCACATTTCTAACAATTCCAAATGCCCCCACTCAGAAGGAAAAGAGTCAAAGCCATCCCTGTCCCATTGGTTATATCTAGCTATAAAACAAACATGAACAAAGTAATAAAGTCTGGAATACCTCGAAAACCAAGAAAATGTATTCATTCATCCTTCTAAACCTATTGAACTCTGAGAAATACTACCAAAACTCCACTCATTCTTAACAAAGAAAAAAATACTTTACTAGTCATCAAAACATCCATTCCAACTCACCACAAAAATTCTGGTCTGATCTATCTCAGGTCCGCAAAACTAGTAAACCATCCCAAAAAAACAGACTATAATATTTGCCTGTGCCTTCTACAACCATTTAATGAATTCCAGCACCTCCCTATCAGACCTTGACCATACTCCCATTTTTCACTGTATCAAGACACAAATCCCTTACACAAATCCCTACAACAACCACCCTATCAGACCTTGACCCTAATCACATTCTTCACTGGATCTAGTCAAAATCCACTCAGACAAATCCGTACACCAACTACCATATCCCAGCTTCCAAAACATGGTCATAGGTCTCTAAAAGTAAGCCCACTACACTAGCCTCTGTTACCTCAAAACTGCAGCCAACACCATGCCTTGCCTCATATCTATTCCAGTCAATAGATCCATACGAAAATCTCATATTACTCAATATGGGAGGAGACTCAATTGCAGAATCATAGACCATTTACTTGGAACACCACCTCAAAAAAGTAGCCCAAATGGCAAACTCCTTCACAATGAACTCCATGGACTTCCTAAGGAGAGTAAAAGTCATCCATTTAAACCCAGATACTATCCTTATCACAATCAATGTATAGGCCTTATGCACAGTACTTCCACATAAATACTGCTTCAGAACAGTAAAATAATTCTTAGAAACTGAGACCATCACCCTACCCAGCAAAAATGAGCTACTCACTGAATTCTTATGGCATATGCTCAATGACTACTTCCCCTTCAACAAGTCATTCTACAAACAGATCCAGGGGATAGCCATGGGTGCCACCATAACACTCAGCCACTCAGCCATGCAAACATGGAGCTGGCAAAATAGGGAAAAAGAGGTCATGTACTTGTCTGTATAGGCTGAAAACATATAAACTTACCTGTGTGTCATAGATGACACATTTATTGTTTGGGAAAGTACCTCTACTACATTCTTTTGATTTACCACCAACTCTAATCTCCAGAAAGTGCATTTTCTTGACCTAAGCAGCATCAAAGACACCAACAATGACTCCTTAAACAATGGACTTTTCCAAAAAGAAACAAAGGTAAACTGTTTTTACATGTATTCAGCATGCAGCCATACAAGACCAACTACCATATAATTAAGGCACAAGGAATGGGAATAGCTCAGACCTCCAAGGAAATACAAGCATTCCTAAAGAAATCAGGACCTACAAAAAGATTTTGCTGGGAGGTGATATGATCACAAGATGGTAGAAAATATACTAAACCCAATCAAGACTAGGAAATTGGCAAGGCACCCACCACCCTTGGAGACCCAAAAATCAAACTGAGAGAACATACAGAAATCTACACAGTGACCTCCAAAATAGAATATCTAAAAAGAAACAGGGGCAATACTTACACCAAGAATGAAAACAAAATTAAAAACATCATAAAAGAGAACCGGACAATAATCAATTATAACATGGTCCTCCTCTTTTAGGTTCAGGAATCTCCTTTATATATAAAAAGAAGGAAATATATTTGCAGTTATATGCAAATGTTAAAAAAATCCACACCACCAACAAATAAGAAAGGGAATTTTAGCAGTGGACAACTAGACTGCAGTGTATGCCATTACATGAGCAGCAATGACCACTTAATTTGTCCTAACACCAAGAGAACCTCCCCATCCACAGCACAATAATTAGCAACAGCAATGGGGTGATATACAGAGCCTAGTGCATCAAATGTGATGTGTTGTGTGTAGAAAAAGTAATAAAGTCAAAACATGGGTCATCAAACACAAATTGGATATAAAAGAGAAAGTTAGCAAGAACCAACTGGTGAAACATATCATGGAGACAGTGGTCACTCCTTCATCTAATTCCACATACTCAACACCACAGATGGTGGTCCACTGCTAGGAAACCTAAATGCCAAACTAGAAGGCAAAGAACTAATCTGGCAGATCAGATTAAACATCAGCAACCTACCAGGTCTCAATAAAGCATGGTCAGGTAATACCATCCTACAACATAGGGACCTCAGCCACCAGGTATTCTATTGGTAAGCAGAGTCTTCCAAAATGTCCATAGCCATACAAGTATGCTGATGACAATGTTCAGTTTGATGAGCAGTAAACTTCAACTAACCAAAAACTCTAAATCTAAATCTTACTTTTGTTTTTATACTAGGTGTAACACTGCCAGCCCAGTTATCTGGAATATTATAAATAATTCTATGTCATTTGTAAATACTGATATGATTTATACAGAATTGTATGTTATGTACTGAGCTTCAAGAATATAACCACAGCATACCCTGCTGGAACATAGAAGATTAAGTTACACAACTTCAAGAAAATAAGTTGAAATTAAGTGCTTTACAATGTGCTATAAAAGTTAATTTCATTGTAGCAAGAAGCCAATATGTCTAGAGCTAGAAGTTTTTTTCTATTGTCCTGGAGAGAAGTAATTACTAGGTCTAAAATGTAAAAGTGTTTAATTGTTTTACAACTTCCAGTTCTGGGCAAACATCTGAGAGATATGTATTTTTAACACAGAGATGTTAGTTTCTGTTTGCCTGGGAACTGATGGCAGGTGACAAAGAGTGATGTCATCTAAGCTGACCCAGCAATAATGTTTGATAATTAATTTAAGAACTCTCCCAGAGAGAGACTTTGCATTTTGTATCTTGTCTTGAACTTAGAAACATCCATTCAGCACATCGGCATTTCCCTTGCTCAGTAAGTAAGTTATTTAGGGCATAGTATCTCTTAGATATAGATAGGGATATAGTAAAGATTAGTTTAGATGTTTTCTGTATTTATTTGAGACTGTCCTGCAATGTTGTTTTAAATATTTGCTGTGATTCTGAACTCTGTAGTTACTTTGTTGATTATTGCCTTGTTCTTTTATTATTTATTATTAAATATATTTAAAACTATCTTTGTGGCAGATATTTGTGAGATATATTTAAGCTCTTAGTGTACTTGCATATGTATTTGGTGACACTATACAGGCCACTCCAAAATAGCCTTACTTTTGGTCACACTTACCATTTGGATAATAGTAACATTACACAGTAGGATTGGTCACCCTTTGTAAGGGCCTTAAGCATACCTCTCAATATATTAGAGAAAGAAATATGGATAGAGACTATGGGGGGACAAAGGTAAAATATAGGGACATATTTTAAATATTGCTCTTACAAATGTAGCAAGTTGTTAGAATAATAGTATTTGTGATAACATGCATTTTCTGAAGGATATGAAGTCTGAAACTCAAATGTATGAAATTATTTAATGACTTCACTCCTCAGTGATTTACCAGAAAATAACAAATTGTATGAGGAACAGACCAAAAATATGAGGCAAAAATCTGGGCATTCTGTGAAAATCTGGACAGTTGAGAGCTATGGCCTTAAGTAGCTGATAAAGAAGAGTTGGTGGCATAGTATCTCTTACATATAGATAGGAATCTTCTAAAGATTAGTTTAGATGTTTTCTGTATTTATGTGAGACTGTCCTGCAATGTTGTTTTAAAATATTCCCCGTGATTCTGAATGGTTATAGTTACAGTCTTGATTGAGTATTGTCTTGTTCTCCTATTATTTATTAAATATATTTAAACCTATCTTTGTGGCTGATATTTGTGAGACATATTTAAGCTCTTAGAGTACCTGCATATGTAATTGGTGATACTGTACAGGCCACTCCTAAATAGCCTTGCTCTTGGTCACACTTACCATTTGGATAATAGTAACATTACACAGTAGGATTGGTCACCCTTTGTAGGGGCCTTAAGTAGCTGATACAGAGGGGTTAGTGGAAGTGATAACTACCTTATAGTCTGGGCAGAAGGTGCATAGCTAGTAAACCTGTGCCAGCCTCCACCAGGAGTGTCTTTGTGTTTGTATATAAATCAAATCTCAAAGTGTGTGTGTGTGTGTGTGTGTGTGTGTGTGTGTGTGTGTGTGTGTGTGTGTGTGTGTGTGTGTGTGTGCCGTGTGTGTGCCGTGTGTGTGTGTGTGTGTGTGTGTGTGTGTGTGTGTGTGTGTGTGTGTCTGTGTGTGTGTGTGTGTGTGTGTGTGTGTGTGTGTGTGTGTGTGTGTGTGTGTGTGTGTGTGTGTGTGTGTGTGTGTGTGTGTGTCAGCTACTTAGGCAGGGACACGAAGCACTGGTTGGACAGAGAGGGTGCTGGAAGTCTTGACTTGACCCCTCAGCTGAGATCTTAACCCTGTAGCTGTGCCAGTGGTGAGTCTTATTTGGGATCTGGAGAAAGAGGGAGAAACCAGCCCCAGACTGACTGTGATCTCTGTGTACTCTTAAAGGAAATTGCACTTTACTGTGTGTGTACTTGTAATCATCTCATTTTGTATATCCCTCACTGTTGCCAGTATTGAGGATTGAGGCTCCTTGATTACTGGGCCAGTGCAGGGGAGTCACACTAGGGTACAGGTCAGAATAAACAAAGTGAAAGTGCTTAAACTCAATGTCAAACCTACTCATCAGACCAAAAATAAGTCTTCATGTAGAAGGAGAACTAACTATGTTTTTTACCTAGCCATCCACAAAAGCCAACCAAGAGAGAAAGGGCATTGGATGCCAATAATCCAGCTGTTTGTAGGCAGAAAGAAATTAGTGGAAGACCTTCAAACACTTCCAGACCCCTGAATTTGATGAGAAATGAAATGGTTCCTTAGTCCAAGATTCCTTTTGTAATACAGAAATCACAGTAACTAGGACTCCAAAGGGAAAACAGAAAACACTCATGAAAACTGGCATTTGAAAAAACTAATCCCTTCAAATTGCGAGGCAGATTCTATGCTAGATGGTTAAAAAGTTGATTGTTTTATTTTTAACATTAAGATAAAACAGAAAAAGGATGCCAAGGGAAAATGTCACACTTCGGAGGAGCCAGACCAGGGCATGTCTGATAATGTCTAGTTTCAATTTGACAAGCTCGCCCAATCAAAGAGTTGAATAGCCCCTAACATCAACCCCATCCACAAACTGACTTATAAATAAAGGCATTGAAAATAAGCTAAAGCAGTAGATCTGAAGAAGTCCAACAGGATGAAAGCACTCATTTGTATCTTGGAGACAATAACATAAGAAGAGATTGATTTAGTTACTGCATTTTTAGACGAAGAAGGCTCATTATTCAGACAAGTGAAAGAGGGTCAAAAAGAAAGGCACATCTTCTGCAACAGAAAACATCTAAAAAGACCAAAAGCTACATGGCCAAAAAAGTCTTTATAAGGACTCAAAAAAAGACAATTCCATTTCTACTATTTTAAAGTCTACTGAAAAAGAATGGAAACCACATGGCATAAAGTGTCCACAAGTATGAAAATCCCTTACTCAGAGAAACAGTACCAAGGCAATCCTGTCTAAGACATTTGAAAAAGACCAGAAGCCACAGGGTACAAAAACTTTTCATAAGGAATAAAAAAACAAGCAAGAAACAATACTAAGATTATCTCCTTAAAGACTTCCAACAAAGCCAAAAAGATGTAAAAGTCCTTGTTTGGACTCAAAGAGATAGAAAGCAACCAAGGAAAAACACAAGCAAACAAAAGAAAATACAAACAAAAGTCATTTTAAGGACTATAACAACAATAAAGATGATGAACAAGAGTCTTTCTAAAGACTTGCCCCAGGATTCATGAAGCACGGTGCAAGGCCGGCGTTAGGCTTGCACCGACCGTGCGGTGTGAAGATGGCGCAGTAGCGCCAAATGCATATTAATTATGGCGTGCTGCCGCCACAGCCACATGCATAGGAAAGGAGCGCAAGTGCATAGGGCATGTCAAAGTGCAGCACAGAGGCGTGGAAATGTCAGCTGTCAACGTGCAACCTAAAATGCTTGCATATAAAAATTTGCAAGCAATAGTAATCACATCTGTCAGTGTCCGTGGATACTGAAACGTTTGCAAAGCATGCAAGACAGTTCCTGCAAACACAAAATGAAGAAGCAAACACAAATGCATGGTAGGGAATAACGGGTCCCTATACAGCGAACAAATGACATTGAAAACCGTGTGCCCGTAGTCCAACGCAGTGTAGATAGTTATACCAAGTGGAAGTGAAACGCATCATATGTTAGTGCGCCGCCAATAGGTACGTCCAGCCCAATGGTCAGGGTCACCAGCTGACCCATATTGTGAGGGAGGGTACACAGCTGGGCAGATGTGTCCATAACAAAAAACACGATAAATGTACATATCTAGTGACCGTATGACCGGATTATATCCCACAACGCATGTAATAGTCACATACAATATATATGTCCGTATTTCACATACCAAATGTGACAGGAAATAGAATAAGCATGTAAACGAAACAGAAGGCGCATGTAAACTGCTACAACAATAAGGCAACATGTAGGCTGAAAAGAACAGTATTATCCATACCGTTGACTGTGGGTACACGTTGTCCAGTACAGTCAGATATGTGTCCGGAATATATCCCATCCTGGACATAGGAAAAGGTGGCATCCTACCAATGATTAGAACAGTCAGCCAAAATCCGCACATCAGTGGTCCAAGCCGAACTTGTCAGGATGTGTCACAGTTGTACGGGTATTACCCGGGTATACCAACCATGTCATGAAAGTTAAGTATGGGAGTGTACCTATGTGCGTGAGGTATAGCATGTGGAAAGTCAAACATGGCAGGGTAGTCCACACAACCTTACAGGTACCTGACATATGTAGGGTATGCAATGTGTTACCTTGACCGTGTCATGGGCCATCAACCAAAGCAGTGATGGATGGAGTGTCAGGAATATGTGTGTGTGTGGGGGGATGGGTAATGGTATAATCCTCCAAATCGACACTGTGTCGTATGCAGAATAGGTGAACTGGAGGTGTATGAGGGAGCACCGGGTGAAGCAGAAAGAAACACAAAAACATGTATACACATCTGCAATACAACCAGACAGGCCATACTGTAGAACACAATCCCACAAACATATGAATATTAAAACGTGTGATACAAATGTATAGACATGTCACCGGCACATACCCACAGATTGGTCCTGATGGAACTGGCCATATCAAATGCAACACACCTGGATGCATAATGGACTACCCAGCAACCGCTCCACAGCACACAATCCACTCCCATACCTGAATGTCCACCAAATCCAGCCATACTTGGCCTACTGGTTTGGTGCAGCCACATCTACACATAGTTACCACTATGCATAAGTAGTAGGTAGTGTCACCCTAGGCAGTTTCAGGATTGCAAACTATGTATCCCTTGCATGTAAAACCCCCAGCACATTTTCATAACGCCAGAAGAATGTTCGGTATTTGTCTTGTTTTGGTCTTGTTCAATTTTTGGGATATCCCTCATGGGATAAGTAACCTGTGTAAACATTAGAATGGGTATGAAGACATGAAGTCCAGTCCTGTAGATATCTGGACACAAGTTGGAATGTGCAGTAGTGGTGCATGAGACTGTCCAGCCCCAGATGATCATGCAGAACCTACTACCCAGGATCAAACACCTGCCCGTGACCCACGTGTCCCGACACGAATAAGCGAGAGAATATATTGCACACATTCACATAGTGGCACATAGTATGAGGGTGATGAAGACACTGACGTAAACAGGATACCCCCTGATCCACTGTGTGAGGGACAATTAATGTGTGTGTAGGTGTGACCTGACCAACAATGATAGAATGCCAAATGTCCTGTGATTGTAGGAAATAACTAGATACCATACTGCAAGTAACAGTTGTCTAAAGCGGTTACATCAGGATAGAATAAACGTAATTTGTAGAAGAAACAGGCAAACAACAAAAGTGCCAAAGGTATAAGGCTCACAGCTAGGAAACAAAGGAATGTTCTAAACCTGCACTGACCGTGGCTATGTCTTGGCCCAAACAATCTGGTGTCCGCAGTAGGGTTACCATCTGTCCCGCTTTGCGAGGGACAGTCCCTCTTTGGACAGTTGTGTCCTGACAAAATACATTACAAATGGCAGATGTCCTTGGATTGTAGGACATAATTATGTCCCATACATTATGTAATAGTTGCAGAAAATAATTATTTCAGTATCTAAAATAACTAAATGTTACAAGAAGCAGAATAAGCAACTAAACCACTACAACAATAGGCTTTTATGTAGGCAAATAAGTAAAGTTCTATCCTTTGTACTGACCGTGGGTATGTGACGGCTTGTAAAATCTGATGTGTATTCCGAAAATGTCCCAACTTGGGCATTTGAAAAGGTGGCAACCCTAGTCCCCAGAATACATCCCAACCTGTACATATGACAATGTCAATGCTACCAATGGTCAGAGCATTCGCACAATAACTGGCCAGCCTCTTAACCACTCACAAAGCCAGTGACCTTTGGGGGAAAGGTGTTGAATGAGAATGACTACTTACAACAATGAAGAGTAATAGATGCATTTAACTGCAGAAAATTAGTAGTATTACGAATCTGTCAACACATTCCAAGTTAATAGTACTAATATGGTAGAAGTGTCCGTGATTGTCCCTGAGTTGTCATAGCCTTGTCCCTGTCACTGTAGAAATGAGTCCCTGAGTATCACAGAGGTCCGTACACATAAGTAGACCAACCAACTGTCACATCTGTTGACAGGGCTATTGCATACCTTGTATCTATAAATGAATGAAATAGTCAAATGGGAAGGAAAACACGTGGAAACCACCCCCCAACCTGCATTATGTAGTGGAACCAGTCCCCACCCTAAATTATGTAGCGCCGACCCAATAATGTGGTCAGAGGTGCCCAAACACTTGCATCTGTAAACACAGGTAGAATGTTAAAATCTGGACTAACTCTGTCCATGTGCTAGATCTGATCTTTGAACAGTGCCAGGGCAGTTCTAGTCACCAGTCGACCAAGCCTAAACCCAGACCAGTAAATGAACACCCTGACAATGAAACATGCGTATGTGCGAGGACTATAAGTGTAGGAGTTCTGAATATCCTTGGAGTGAGTAGACTTGCAGCATGGGTCCAGAGCAGTAGTAAACAGGCATTGTAGTACTGCAGTTTTCCCAGCAGGAGAATGGATGCCTGCTATGTAAGGGAAGCGGTGAGGCATATGTCAGAGTAGCTATGAACCATGGGTATACATATAAATGAGCCAGAACATCAATAATGTAGTGGTTACAGCATCCACCCAACGTAAAGGCATTCCCAGTTCAAGTACGACTATAGCACATATTAATTGTGTAATGAATGCCTCTGTGCTGTAAAGCCAACATTTATACATGTAAAGGTGACCGCATTCGCATGTGTCCGTTAACCGGATTCCATCAAAGTGGTACTTTCATAAGGAATAAGGCACATGTAATCCCAAAGAAGTGCCTGTAAACATATGTAACTCAGAATAAGTAGATGCAAGTGCACCTGCGCGGGTGTACGCAGCTATTAGCATAGCAAATGTATGTTGTCTTGTACAGCTGTAACTTTTATATATATAGATAGATAGATATATGTGTGTATAGATAAATATCCACAGACATAACAGAAATATGCAATTATATATCTACATATTTAACTATATATAGACATATATATAAATAAATATATATATATATATAATATATATATATATATATATATATATATATATATATATATATATATATATACACATATATATACATATATATATATATATACATACATATATATATATATATATATATATATATATATATATATATATATATATATATATATATATATAGATAGATATGTAAGGAATGCCGAACGATGAAAGCAAACATAAGGGTTTTGAAGGGAATCCAGAGCAAGTAAGGAATTATGAAGTGCTCGCAGCGTATGCCACATAAAGCTGCACAAGTGTGAGTAGAGCACCGCTCTTCACACCAGAGGCAGGGTTATACCAGTGGCCATAACATCGTTGAAGTGCTACGTCAACATTGTAAACAGACGGAATGTAGTACATGTTGCAACCACCTACACTTGTAACCCCCAAATCGTTCGTAATCCATAACACCAGGAAAGGCACGTATGTGCAAATATGAATGGATGGTGAGCCTGTGAATACACGAGGCGGTACAAAATGTGTGTAGGGCCCCAACACTCATGAGAGGGCAATGTGTAAAGGTGTGTCATGGCTGCGATATCAGGTGTATAATGGCTGTTACGTGTGGAAACTCAACATGGGTGTGCAGGAGAAACTATGGATATGAGATTATGGACACAGGAGTGCTAGGGTATGTTGCGCCTGGTGCAATGGAGTGGCCTGTGGAGGTCAGCTAGTACATAGGTGCAATTCCCAGATAGAGCGTCATTTGCTTGGAGACATACGTGAATGGGCGTATCGTTGTCAGACGTTGTGCGTCAGGGCTGGCAGCCCAGCACGTAAAACCTATACGCCACACATGAGCGGAACGGAGTTCTGCTGTGACAACCCCAAACCAGGAAAAGCAGAAAGACACAACTACATGAAGACAACAATATGTTGATGTACAGTCACAGTAACACAAACACACATCCTATCAACAGTAATAATATGAATGTGCACAGATACAAACACAGTAGCAGGAATAATAGGCTGCGCATACGAGTAATAGATTGAATGACACTGTATCACATCCCAGTTAGCAGCGGCACCCCAGACATGAAAAACGTATGACATCTGTCCTCTGTATAACGTGCAATATACTGAGCACAAGTTCACTGGAGTGAAGTGTCGGTGTCATAATGACTAAGGCAATAGTATGCTGTTGAAGCAGAGATAAAACCCAATACGCATGTGTAAGTGTCCATGTCCGGGAAATGTATAGGTTAATGGATACACAAATATATATAGATAAAAACGTATATATACATATATCTATATTAATTTACATACACATATATATTCATACGGATATATATATATATATATATATATATATATATATATATATATATATATATATATACACACAAGGATATACTACGGATATATATAGATAGATATATATACATAAACAACAGGTAGTGATATATGCACATACACACAAAACAAAATATATATGTCAGTGTAGATATACACATGTACATAAATAGGTTACTTCACACAATTAGGGGTAACATATTTACAGCCCGGACATATGTGACACTGGGAGGTCCAATAAATAAACATTGTACCCCCCACATTGCCCAGCTAGGCTGGACAGACATACAGACAGGCAATACAGATCAATACACTGCCGCTGTCCAAAACACCAGTAGGAAAGTACCAGTGGGAGAGTTCTGCAAGGTCTACACTTTAAACATGGATAACGGTGTCCCTTACAAGACCCCAAAAATTCAGGGTACGTGTGAATCTGCTGACACCAATACGAGCAGGATGTAGGTGTACATGGAACAGTAGGTTGTGCAAGTGTGATAATACATGGGTTGACCAAACATACGACATGTGTCCCGAGACGGGGAGAGTGGGCAATGTGTAGGGGTGTGCTCATACCCCAGCTGCGCTCGCAGTAAGTATTTGTCACGACTGCTGTAGAGGGGTGCCAGGTAGGTGGACCATGGGTATGCATTAATGGGCTTAAGTGTGCAGGTGCTGGTTGGCAGAGATGTAGTAGGCCCGCCCAGTGGAAGTCATTAATATTCCTATATGGGCATAGCATACTCCTACACCTCCCAAACCTGAAGAGCACATCTACCGGATAGTCTATAAACCATTGGGGGAATACATAGAGACCAAATCAGTGCCGTGTACCCGATTAGCATGGGCGTCCATAGTTATGTATCAGAATGTAACAAAGTCCAACTAAACACTTCCTGAACTAGTGATATTAGGTGAACAGGTGGCAGAATACAGGTAATGACAGATGACAACATGTATGAGTCATAAACAGCATGTACCTTGACAAACGTGAATGAATACATATGCTCTGTGACTGTGAATGTGTCTGGTTAATAGAACCAATCATCTAAATGTGTCCCACAGGGTGTTATGCATTGTTCCTGATACAGTGTTCATTCACACCCATTAGTATGTGAGTTCTGCTACTGACGGAAAGTGCATAATTTGCTGACCACCTTAGGTAGATGATAGCATAATAGAAGAGGTTCAACACCCGTACGCCTGTGAGGGACACACCCGTCTGGGCAGTTGTGTCCTGCAAAATGACAGTTATGGCACATGGCCTGTGAGTTCGAGAATGGAGGCTATATAGTGTGTGTAGTGGTGTCAGACATCAATTTTCTGTATCAGTAACAGCTACATGTAATAGGAAACAGTATTATCAATTATAATGCTACATGAATAACCTTAACGTATGCAAACCGTGGAAGTCGTCCATTTACTACTGGCTGTGGGTATGTGTTGCCTTGACACATGTGATAGCTCTACATATAGGGTCTACAGGGCCGCCACCATTCTGAATGGCCAAAGTGGAACCTGCTCTGTAGAAATGTCAGATGTACCAGGGCAGATCATACCTACAGCCATGCATAGTACAGAAATATACATATCGGAACAAATCCAAGCATAGTCTAGCAGCAGTAAAGTTGCTTATGCTACTACATATGACATATCGACGTGTCAGGTATACAAGACCTGTAACAAGCAACCAGTACAGACACGTACAACATGAGAATGTCCCCTAATCAGGACAGTTGCTATGGCTAGAGTATTGTCCATACCACTCAACTGTCCCTGAATGTCAGGTATGTCCCTGAGTTTGACTGAAAGTTTAACTCTGTCCCTCTTAATCCCTCCTAAAATTAGTGGCTGTTGAAGGAAAGGTGGTGAATTACACTTACTGACTAATGACAATAAGTAAGAGTTATAAACAATTGTTACTTCAGAATATGTGTATTAAGTCATATGCTCTGATTCTGTCAATGTTTCAAGTTAATAGCACTACTTTTGTAAAAGTGTCCCTGATTTTTCTTGACCTGTCCCTGATTCTGTAGAAATGTGTCCCCGATTGGTGGAGAGTTCTGGTATTGTCACATGAGATATGCGTGATGAGGGACTGTACCATGCAAAGTGGGAAAGGTGTCACACACACACCATACAGCACAGTCATCCAACAGTATAGCAATGTACTGGCAGATATGTCCATACCACTGGTGTATGCATCCCTGGCCGTCCTGTGTTTCAGTGTGTGAGCATGCCCAGTATGACTGTTACGCATGTTGTCGACCGACATTACCGTCATACCATCATGTGTGTGAGCATGCCAAGTATGGTCAACTGTATTGCATGTGTCACATGTCCAGATAGTTAGTACTGTGTTGCTGACCCCTCCGTTCTACACAGACAGGTGTCATGCTGTGTCTGCAGGGTAGCTAATGGTCATGTGGCATTGACAGTTGCTACATATCAGCATAGCGTGGGGGGACATCCAACCACAACCACAGTCCTACACAGCACCGTGGGTGGTGCACATGACTCTCACATGTGTACGTTTGATGGGCGCACAGCCAACAGTTGTACACATCTGCCACTACTGTACTGGTATGCCGGGTACTCCATGTCAGTGTGTGGACCTACCTAAATTGCTGGTTGGAGAGATACCAGGGTACATCAGTTCCCAGCTTTAATTACCAGCACAGTGGTGTTGGACGTCCTAGCTTACACAACCTACATCAAGCTGCCTGGCCTGCTGTCATCTGTGTGTGTCTTAGGGGGCTGGGGTCATTCATTGGGCATATCCATAGGCCATCGTATATCATTTGTCTGTATTGGTCCACGTCTGTCCAGCTGCATGGAACGTGTGTGGGCTGTACGGACACACATGATGGTTAGCCCATAATCTGCAGTGGGTTAGGACACCCTGTGTACTACAGGCTACCACTGTGACCCCCGTATGTGCTACAGAGGTCATGGTGCCACTATGGATGTGTACTGTCTACTGCCCTAACATTTGGCCACCACAGTCATTTGTATGCTCACATACATACCAGAGCAATGGATAACTACACATTCTAATACAACTGCCACTTGTTAGGTGAATAGACATACCCTGAGTGTGTTCCGGACTTGAGGACGGTGCTGGAGTGCTGCCTATGTCGGATGCACACAGTGCACCTCCTATACATGGCCGAGTATAGGTACTGTCATGTTTGGCATCCATTGTACTGTGTGCAGGTCAGAGAGGGGAAATCCGTGGGTACCTACTGTGTCAGTGCATATGCCTTGTGTTGCCTCTTTGCCAAGGGCAGGTCATACTGTGCACGGGCTTTCACCGACTGTGCCCTGCTCAGGTAGTTCCTTCACCAAGTCACACAGTGCCTGTACAGGCTTTGGCAGTGGTGTTGGGCTGTGTGGCCCTGCCCCATGCTGTTCCTGCTGCAACTGTTACTGCAGGATAAGGTTGTGTAGCATAGCAAATGCCATAACAACTTGTATGCATGTAGCTTGTGAATACTGCAGAGCTCCAACGGATGTGTCCGTATACCAGAACTGTGAACTGAGCAATCCAAACATATGCACAAGTATATGTCTTGCCTGTGCATCCACCTCAGTATGGTGTGAGTGTTCAGGTGTGTGTGCATTGCTGATGAGTGTCATCAGCCACGACACCAGTGTTTACACAGCATCCCCCACTAGGAGACTGTAGGGGATGTCCATATTGGCATTGGTGTGCTACAGCTGTGTCAGAAGCCATATATCGGACACATCATAGCTTCCAGGGCAGACAGCACACACATTCAATCTCATGCCCTGGCCATCGCATATGGCCTAGCTGTTGGAGGGTATGCCCCTGCAGTGACTGTAGACCCTACCCTGCTCACCGGGTGGTGCTACGATGTGTATGTGTGTGCAGACTATAGCACGCAGTACCCCAGGGTAGTCATCCATGTGGTTGAACAGATGCATATTGCTGGTCTACTAATCACGTGTGTTGAGGACATGTACGTGCTCACTAGCATGTGTTGACATGGTGTCTGTGAACTGGTGCAATACTCTGGATGCAGATGCCTGTGAGATACCCATGATATCCCCAGTTGTGCTGTGTGAGGTACCTGTGGCTAGTACACCTAGGCCAACACATACCATGGTATCCACCGTGATGTGTTTCCCTCAGCCTGTTTGATGTGGCAGGTGTGGCAGGCACAGGTCAACAAGCTGCTGTAGGAGGTCTCTGTCCACCCCATAGTGCTCCAACATCTCCAGCCCATGTAGCCCCTGGTAAGTCGCCCTCAGTCTATAAAGTCTTATGTCACCCCAGTAAGGGTTGTTCAGCAGCATACACATCCTCACTGCCCCAGCCTCCTGCACATGTTGGTATATGTTGCCTGCTGCAGCCCGTGTCATTTGGTTGGACTGTGTCATGAAATGTCCCTGCAGGTATACACCGGTGGTGTAGAGTGCTGATGAAACCTGTGTGTATGCTGCTTGCTTGCATTAACGTACTGTTCATGTGCGGGCTGGCCATGTCATCTGCTGATTGTGCTGATCAACACCTGTTTGTGCAGCCAGTACACCCTGACTACCCCACCACTGCTGTCATCCATCCCAATGTCACCAGGCAGGTATAGACACACCCCTAGCTTAGGTGTGCTAAGGCAGGAGCACTCCCGAGGCACAGTTCTGCAATGTACATACAGTATGCCTGACCCCCCTCCCATGCTGTCAACTATATTCGAGACCTGCATCCGACTGACTACACACATACACTCCAGGGACCAGCAGCACACCCTGGTGATAAATGTGATACACTATAGTCAACCTCATCTGCATAGTATAGTCTTCTAATGAATAGTTATATGACCCATGCCAAACCTCCAAATTAATAACCACTGCTCAGTGTCGCTCAGATCCATACACAACTGGCAACAGGTGCCTTACTATCACCATATTCGATGTCCCATGGTCTTCCCAGCAACAAAATAACCGGTGCCTACACGTCTATACAACCCATGGCCCTGCACACTACAGACGATGTGCATTACCACCACGCCATGGCAGATATACATAGATCCCAGGTTATCATGTACAGATCATCCGGCACAAACATGCAATAGTGCTGATGTCCCCAGACATATATGTTCATATCTATGTCCACCTCTACATCTACATATATCATATATATTATTTGTATACATATATACATGGACATATATATATATATATATATATATATATATATATATATACACACACACATACACACATATACATGTACATACATATGTAGATATGGCATTTATATCACAGCAGCGGACCACATGACAGCAATGCATTAGACAGGAATGAAAAGGAAACAACATGTGCCACCTACATCATGTAGTGTTGTTACTATCAAGGCACATGTGTTATGTTGCGTCACACAGGTCAGACCATATCAAGGGTAAGAGTAGGGCTGCTGACAGTTACTCACCAGACCTATTGGCGAATGTATGTGTTGACAACCCAGTATCTTGGCAGAATATGTGGGCTGTGGACACTATATAGGTCAGCAACAAAACACACTGAACACATCCCGCAGCTAGCCACCCACAGATACCAACACATAAGGTATAACTGCCAAACACACCCACCTGCCATGCCTTGGAATCAAGCACCTACCTGTCTAGTCTACCGCAGTATAGCATTATGCAGTATCAGAATGTGCTACCGAGTTCCAGCATCACAGCACTCCCACAGGCATACATCTAGGTGGATGACATCATCCGCAAAGGCAAAGACGCCGATAGGGAATGTATGGGGAGTGAGCCGTCTAAAAGCATTACTCTGTACCCAGGCAGCTGGAAACACACACATACACAGACACACACTTGGCAGGGCTGGGAGTCGAACATTCACCTAACTACCTTATCACACTACAGCATTACGCAGTTACAGAAAGCACTATCGAGATTACTGGTACACAGCACTCCCAGAGGCATATTTCTAGGTGGATGACATCACCCGCAAAGACAAAGATGCCGATAGGGAATGTATGTGGAGTGAGACGTCTAAAAGCATTACTCTGTCCCCAGGCAGCCGGAAACACACACACACACACACACACACACACACACACACACACACACTTGGCAGGGCTGGGAGTCGAACATACACCTAACTACCTTATCACACTACAGAATTACGCAGTTACAGAACGCGCTATTGAGATTACTAGTACACAGCACTCCCAGAGGCACATTTCTAGGTGGATGACATCATCCGCCAAGGCAAAGACGCCGATAGGGAATGTATGTGGAGTGAGATGTCTAAAAGCATTACTCTATCTCCAGGCAGCCGGAAACACACACACACACACACACACACACACACACACTTAGCAGGGCTGGGAGTCGAACATACACCTAACTACCTTATCACACTACAGCATTACGCAGTTACAGAATGCGCTATCGAGATTACTGGTACGCAGCACTCCCAGAGGCATATTTCTAGGTGGATGACATCATTCACAAAGGCAAAGACGCCGATAGGGAATGTATGTGGAGTGAGTCATCTAAAAGCATTACTCTGTCCCCAGGCAGCCAGAAACACACACACACTTGGCAGGGCTGGGAGTCGAACATACACCTAACTACCTTATCACATTACAGCATTACGCAGTTACAGAATGCGCTACTGAGATTACTGGAACACAGCTCTCCCAGAGGCATACTTCTAAGTGGATGACATCATCCAAAAAAGGCAAAGACGCCGATAGGGAATGTATAGAGTGAGCAGTCTAAAAGCATATTACTGTCCCAAGGTAGATGTAGACAAACACATGGCAGTGGTGTGAGCAGGACAACTGCCTATCTACGGAGCACTATTACAACACTACATAGATACGAGACACGCCACAGACAGTACACCCTTCAAGGCAGTCAACCAGTGTGTTCAATGTAGGCATCCATCCTGATGTGGGGTATGGACATCTGTTGCCTGGATGATCACCATCGCTATACAGGATGTCAATGGCCATGCCCATACACAGAGGCACATCACCGACACAAAGTGTCACTGGGCATGCTCACACACTTAGTAGAAGTGAAGGGCTATCTTGCATGCACACGGATTATAAACACGGAAGGGCACAGTTTGGAATGTACTGTGTGTCCATCTAAACAACGGCGTACTGGGCATGCTCACGCACTTAGCAGTTGCAAAGGGATGTCTTGCATGCACACGGATTCTAAACACGGAAGGGCACAGTTTGGAATGTACTGTGTGTCCATCTACACAACAGCATACTGGGTATGCTCAAACACTTAGCAGTAGCAAAGGGCTGTCTTGCATGCACACGGATTCTAAAAATGGAAGGGCACAGTATGGTGTTACTGTCCCCACGTACATGAAGGCCACTTAGATGTACTGTGCAGTACACACTCAAGAGCCATCACAGATGTCTCAGGTGCAGATCACAGAGGTAAACGCCTCATTCTACTATGTAGCCCTCAGACATCACCATGTCCTTGGACCAGCAACACACATCCATAGATTACCACAACACCGTGTGACTCATGACCAGTGGACTGTACATAGGTCTACAGCAACTGTGCAGACTACACATGTACTGACAGGGTTCCATCATGTGTTATGCAATGCAATTATACCACTGTACATAACCAGGTTTGCTCTACACATAACAGGGGCTCTGGGTCTTACACAGCTGTGACAGATGACTGTTGCTGTACACCAAAGAACACACATGTTTGGATATGACATACATGTAATCGCAGTGGATATGTGCATGGACCACACACACACACAGACAACACATATGTACATAGCATAGCTTTTGCTGTCCTCCATGCAGACAAGTGGCTACAGCAATCACACACATGCACATGGAAGATAGGTCCATGGCTGTTGAATGCTAACAGTACATGAGGCAGCAATGTTGACCGAGGAAACATTCCCTCTGTACTAGTAACCCATGACACCCATCATATCATACAACAGTCCATGTGTTATGTATGTCATCACACATGTCCACCAATTGCAATGCATACAAACATGGCTACATGACAGGCATGTAGGACCAACACACATGTACATGTAGTGGTGTGCATGCAGCTACCATGCATGTGCAGTAGCTGATGTATGTAATTTATCTGTGCCTAACTACAACATGCAGTTGCACTGCAGCCCCATCATTGACACCTGTATATGGTGAAATACTGACAGTACGGTAGGATGTACATCAGGTATGGATGGATGTGTGTACATAAAGTGGTGATTCACCTTTGCAGATGGATGTTTGCCGGGGATGGCTCACAGGTGTGTCACAAGCCATCCTACCATTACATGTGCAAACATTACGCTATGTTACTGTTACTTGACGGTGAAGACATAAAACCGACACAGCAGTCGGGTGTTACTGACTGTAAGTCACTTGACACCTGTAACACTTACATCCTCCCGTGTGCATATAGCAGCACAATTGCCAAAGGTAGCGTTGGTACACATAATGCGGCCAGTACTGCTGCATGTCTGTCAGACATATCATCATATAGCAGGTGTATCATTCACAGTACTCCCATGAGTGTTTGCTTGTGTGACCATATATGCCACATATGGTGGGGAATACATCCCACTTGTTACACACCCCTGTACACTGTTGTAGAGATCTGTACATACTGCAGTGTGGAAAGCATGACATAGGCAGGGGTGGTGTGTGTATCACACACATGTCAGCTATCCGTATGTGAATGACATTTGTGGACTCCAGTGTGTGTGTGTGTGTGTGTGTGTGTGTGTGTGTGTGTGTGTGTGTATGTATGGCTGTCTGGTGCATGGAGTGAGGGTGTATGCTACCATACAGAACAGACAGGATCCCTAACCCTCATGGAGATGCAGTCTACTACCCTGTTGATGCCATTGGTCTCAGCCTTACTGGCTACCTGTACATGTTCATTCTCTGTGTTGCGTCGTGTGGGTGCACAGTACTGTGAGGGTGATTACCACATAGGCAGGGGTCCTCACCTCAACACTATCGAGTGTGCGTTATAGTGTTGTTGACCCTGTGAGTGTGGGCATGTTACTGTGTGTTTCTGTGTATGACTGTGTGTGTTCTCATCCTGTAATGTGACAGGGTATTACTGCTACACAGTGAGGCCTCATGCTATCAAGTGGCCTCTAACGTTATCATCGGCCAGACCGCTGTGTAAACCCCCCGCACCATGTCAACATACCTGTGATGTGACCTGGTATGGATGTCACATCTCTAGCCACTGTAGCCTATTAAACAGCCCACATGCTTCTGGATCAGTAGATGTGTGGACATCTGTGGTATGGTAGCCTTTCTAACAGTCAGAGTGAGGCTACGTATAGCATGCTGGTATTGCCATACATGCCTGTGAGTACTCCACATTTACACATGGGAAACTGCAAACACTGCTACTTGTTGCCACATGCAAGTAGACCATAAGGAGGGAACCAGGGCATCATTACCAACATGCTGTTACTGCTGTTACCAAGACACATACTGTGAACATATAACAATGCATTATAAACCTGTACTACATGGTATGTCTGGTGCATGTCAACAGTACACAACTAATGTAATATACACTTCTCTCACTATTCTGTTCACCCTGTGCATCAGACCATTTGAGCATGTCCCTGCACCAATGGTGTGGATGACAGGGATGCGGCACAGGCATCATCATATGCACAGGGTGATAATGTTTGCCAGGGGCAGAGGCTGCACCAGTGGATGACATCATGTGTGTGGGTAAAGGCCGGTGATCTGATTGGACATGTGTGGTAGTTATGCATGAGGGTGTTGCGGTGCCCTACAGATGTTTTTGCTGTGTGCGTGTATGAGTGCACACAGTTCTGCCTTTTGCCAGGCCTACACAGGGGTATTATTGACAGCTCCAGATTGTAAATACCAGGATGTACAGCTCACTGTGGCCTGCCATGGCCACATGACCTGTGCCTGCCAGGGATTGCACGGGCACTACCAGGCAGAGGTACAGATTGGCTACTGTCCAATGACACATGTCCACTGGAACCATGTCCCCGCTGGGAACATCCAGGGCCACGTCCATGTGGCCTGCTGTGTCCTGGTGTGGACAGCGCAACACTAGCTGCACTGCTACTGCTATGGGAGCAGGCATGTGAGGTGGCTCGTTCACGTTGACCTGCACTAGGTGGTGTAGCTGGTATACGTCCACATGGCCTATGCCTCACTCCTACCAGATGTTCCAGCACAGACAGCTCACGCTCGCGGATTGCCAAGTCACCGTCAAGGATTCTGACCATGTCACCCAATCGCCTGTCCAGAACATCAGCAATCTGCTGTTGAGCATTTGCCAATGCCTTGATGTTGTCATATAAAGTACGGATATGAGCCCTCTGAAGCCTCTGCCCTTCTCTGTTCTGCCATTCAGCACATGCCTGTGCCGCCATTACAGTCTGGAACATGCGTCTGGTGACACCAGCTGCTATGCTCTGTCCTGCAGGTGCATGTCTGCCAGAGGTCCTCCTACGAGCAGCACTGGCCACATGCCTGTGTGGCACATCTGCAGTCATTACACTGGCACCATGGTGTGGAGACACACCTTCTGTAGCCACCACACGTTCCTGTTCCACGCGAACACACGCTGACTGTCCTTCCTCTATGGAAACTGGTGACGGGGTATGTGTTGGCATGAGAACTGTGTGCGGGTAAGAGGAGGACATAGCTGGGACGGCAACCATTGGCACAGATTCAGCCCCTGACAACCCTGCCTGTACCTCATGCATATCTTCATCACTGCTAGTATCTGTGGGGACACTAACATCAGACGGACTGCAGGAGGGTAACGCACCTACATCACCTGTGAATGCAAAGAAAGACTCTACATTACAATAGACACACACACACACACAGACACACACACAGACACACACACACATACACAGACACACCATGCATGTGATTTGACAGATGGCATGCAGCATGCATGTGATACAGCAGACGGCATGCAACTCAGACATCAATAGTGGTAGTTAGCATACCTCCCTGGGTTGCACACAACAGCAAGCAGGTGTCATGAAAGTAGCCATGCAGTTTACACAATCATGGTAGTAAGCATGCATCCCTGTGATACACCATGTGGACCAGCACAGGTTAACAGTACACGTGGCTGAAGTGACCTTGACATGTAATCTGCTGACGTGTGCATTGACATGCATACATGTCTGACACAATGGTGTCCTGACACATGTACAGCGTTGTAACAGGTACCACATTGCAGTGTTGTCTGTATGCCCTACAAATAGAATGCACATTTAGCAAATGTGCATGAGCATGGAAGGGTAGTGTGAGGCTTCTACATTGCTATACAGTGTGAAGTACAGACACTGTGCCATTGCATGGCATCATGAGGTGTCTGTATTGCTATACAGTGTGTAATATGCACACATTGCATAGCCATAACTGTGTGCATACACATGACATAACTGTGGATTGTGACCCACGTTGCTTAGGTGTATACACACCAAACCATGCTGTGTCATGTGACAGGTCACTGGAAGACCTATGGATGATACCCGTGCACAACTACTACAGAGTCTTAGCTGCCTGGCAACCATGTCCACACATGGCAGACTTGTCAATACACCATGTCCCACATGACATTGATGTACCACACACACGAGGTGCACGGCTGATAGTGATGTCCTACAGCAGCAAGGGAAATGTACGGTATCTGTGGCCTGATGGGGTGTCAATGTCTGTGGAAGCTGTACAGGTGACTACTGTCATACTATCACACAGTCGTGATGTTCAACACATCTTATATGGTCGACTTACGTGACACCTCCACTAGCTGTGCACAGGCTTTTAGGATGTCCAGTGTACCACATCAACTGTATAATCAGTCAACTAAGGCTATAGTTGGACCATGTGTGGACAATGTGCAACAGGGTGTATACACATTACATCTACTGTGTGGCTACATGTCTCTGGCTATCCTCCATGGCCATGTGTGAACATGTGTTGGCCAAATGTTTGTGATGGCCGTCTATCTCACATGTCTGTGTAGTCCCATATGACATACACCCATAGATGTCAGATATGTCACCATCCACAGGGCTATGCAGACAACGGGTTGTATGTTTGGTATGTGGGGTATGTATTATGGGATAGTGTGACAATATTGCAGCCAGAACACTACATGTCTCTGGGACATGTCAGATGGCACATCACAATGTGTGCACCCATTGCAGGGGCATATAACACAATGGTGACTCCTGTGGGCTGCCCATATCCCAGCTCACTGTGTGGTACTGTTTGCGTACCACACATGTGTTGTTCCAGTGTATAGTACATATGCCTACATTGAACAACACCTCCACCATTGTATGCACAGCTGTCCACATATGTAGCAATGACAGATACTGTGGTTTCATTTAAGTGTTTCATTTCATTTGTATATATTGCACATGGGTAGCCAGTGTGAATGATGGGAGATGCGACCTGTATATCATGACTGGACCATATATCATGTGTACATGTGTTAACTGGCCACATGGCGAATAGATATATGCATTAACATGCCTGATATTGATTACAGTCTCACCTGCAACGGACTGATGTCTGTGCAGCACACCAGAGGTACCTGTATAGGGGTGACACAGCAGTTTGAACATTATCCATGATTAAGAAAACAATAAGTGAATCCAACGAAGCACAGCCCCAAGGTAAAATCCAAGATCCTTTACTTGCAAACGTTTTCGTGTACAGAATTACATACACTTCTTCAGACAAGTTACTTTGGAACTTCCTGTGAGTATAAATACACTCACATACTCAAATAATTACTTAATTAAATTAATTAATTAAACTATCAATCAATCAAATAAATATATTCAGCCTTACTAAAACAACTACTACTTCATAGTTGAATATAACAAATATATAAACAAAGAATCTAATTATATGTTAGTTAAAAAATTATTACATAAAAGTTGTTACTTAAGAAATTTTTTCTTAAGAAATTCACATAGGAAATTCACTGATAAGAAATTTGCTAATAAACAAATTCAGCGAGTTGAAAAAAGCTGCAGCTATAATCCAATGTGTACATATATAAATTTAAATAATATAAATAAAATACAATACACATTGTGAATGTGCAGATACCTAAACACATAAAAACTAATTAATTATTATTTTTATATTTATATTGTTTATTGTTGTTTGTGCATTATTATTGTCGTTGTTTAGAGGTTCACCTGTTAAGAGCTTTTTGCTTTAACAGACATTTAATGGAACACGTCCCATTAATCCCTGGATACGCATATGCATTTGTTTTAAGTTGCCATAATAGCTCACTTTCTTCCAACTTGAGATGCCATGGCCCACCTCTAGGGTTAATATCTACCTTTTGGACAACATTAAACAAAAAACTGTGGTTATTATTTTCCATAATGTGTTTTGCTAGGGCATTAGATATAACTCCCTTAGAGATTGCATACATATGTTCATAAATGCGTTGTTTTAAATGGTGTTTGGTTTTCCCAAAATAGAACGCAGGGCATAGTGTACAAGTGGCGAGGTACGCCTTGACTAAAACAATCGCATCTATGATTGATATAATATCTTACTCCTCTAACGGAGAAAGTAGTCCCAGTTTTTATGTACTTACAATAGCCACAGCGTCCACACTTGAACATGCCTTTGTTTGCCCTATATACTCTAAGAGGAAACTCGAATAGTGTTTTCAATGAAGGCACCTTTTTGTATACCACCACTGGTTTTATACCTAAGTTTGTGTTCGAATGCAAGCTTTCTGTTTCTGTATGACAGCCACAGGGTGCACTGTGCATGTTAACACATTCGCCGGTACAATGGCATATAGTATGCACATATGTGCATACACAGGGTAGTATACTGTAGAATGCAGCATGTGTGTAAACATACCTTGCATATGATGTTACATTACATATTGTACAGTGACACATGCAACTAAATGGGATATAATAGTCATATGTGCAGTAGTCACGAAGTACACCCGAACAAGTTTGTTTGTTTGTTTGTAAATTTTTTTATTGTCTTTGGTTCCTTGGTTGATATGTGCAGTAGTGACTTACCAAGCAACTCCAAGCTCATTGGTTGGGAGACACCCTCCTCCACGATGGCAGCTAGTGTTTGTGGGTGCGGTTCTGAGGGTGTCCCCAGGCTGGCCAGTAGCTCCTCAGTGTGTGTGAGTGGGGGCTGGGTTGGTGGCCCACCACCTGTTCCACCTTGTTCCCTGGCGATTGCAGTGGCATGCTGTTTCGCATGTTGTATCAAGTCCGTGCAGTGTCTGCACACCTGCTGGTAGGTGCGGTTATGGCCACCCACATCATTAACCCTCCTGCGAAGGTCCTGTCACAGGTCATCATGCTGCTGGGCATGCTGTGGCACATGGCTGAACAACACCTCGTTGTTCTCATGGAGGTATGGGATGAAGACATCATCCTCCTGGCGGCTGTACGCTGGCAGGTGTGAATGAGGCATTATCTGGAAGACATAATGATGGTGACAGGTCACAGTATCACAGAGATGTACAGAGATACCGCTGCACATACATTTGTATTAAATCTAGTACATCTGCACAGTTATCTTTGCAAATCATCATGACACTGACACGACTGACATGTTTGCGTCACACACATGTAACACCCGTTATGCATTGGATATCATCACCATATATGTGTGTCACCTCTTTACATTGTTCATACTCCATGTGAATGCTGTCTTGATGTGGGCATGTCTGTTTGCCTGTTCTGGTGTTCTTACCTATCAGCACATGCCTGGATGTGTCCACAGTGATGCTGTTGATCTTGATGCTGTGTATATGTCACATATCAACACATACACTGCCTTAATGGACATGATCAGTGACAATGCACACATACGCATGGAACCTTTACATGCATGTGTTTTGCCATATACATCTACACAGCACTGTACAGCAGTTCAACATCCTGCCACGGATCGCCTGTGTTGCACATGTGATAGACATGGGACAATGGCTAGCTGGACGTCATTCGCAGGGATGGTTATCAACTATAGCATGTATGGGCAAGGTTTCCTAGCTGTATCCAACAGCCATTTTGCCACTGCGAGGTGCATCAGTGCCACATTACTGATCCAGATAGTTAATAAAACATCTACCATGCAGTCATCACACCATGTATGACAGAGATGACATGTGCAGCTTTGATGGACAGGGTTGCATGGTATGGCAGGAGTATGTAACATGTATGGCACAGGGATATGTCCAGCATGTGGCAATCCTTGTAGTAGGACGCTGGCTGTCCATGACGTATGTCTTTCAGATCAGGATATGTACATGTAGCATGTCCAACATCACAGTGTAGCACATGTCTTTATGCAAGGTAGCCAGCATGCTGCATAGTGGAGGTGAGGATTGTGAAGGCTGGTATCGCCCATCCACACATGGCCAATACCCCTTAAAGGTGATATGTGATCCGATATTGGTCACCTGAGTGCTGAGTATGCCTGTCCAATGATCTCCATGCTCATGGATGGCACCCTGTCATAACATGGGTGCCTCGTATGACTACCTAATAGGCCTGGAGACGTCACCAACTCAGGGAGGTGTACTGCACATCACCATCCCTTACACAGTGTCTATAATGTTGACCGCTGCCTAGGTGGTAGTTAATGGGTACAGGGTTATTCACCTAGCGGTGACAATTCTATTATCAGCTGTCAGATTGTGCACATATGTAACACACCTCACCCACAAAGCCCATTCTATATGTTGTCCACAACACTGAGACAGCTATTGCTCCTAGGTCATGGCCATTCACATTCTTACATACACAGATGCCTCCCATTTGTCTGTGTGGTATGGGCTACAATGAGGGGGGGTACAAAACATTAACCCTGTTTTACTGTAGCTGCCACTGGTGTGATATGCACATGTCACTCTGACACCTTTAAGGAATCCAAACACAAAAAACAAACTAGAAAAAAAACTGAGACAAATGAACACGCCCTCACTGCACCACTTCTGTTAAAACAATCCAAATGGTATCAATATCCACCTTCAATGGACCAAGCAAAACATAAAAGTTTTAAAAAGTAAAGCCTTCAGTATTAATTTCCACTTTTCATCCTACTCCTAGCAAGAATCAACATATTTCCACTTTTTAAAATAAAATCACATTTCAATTGCAGTTGAAGTCACATTTCAATTAAAATGCTTAGTTCCCTGTAACGAGATTTAAAAAAGGCCAACCCCCCAAAAATAAAAGACACAGCACATTTTGTACTTTCAATAGTATTTGACTTTGTAAACAAGTAAAACATGAAAGTAAAAAATGAAAAATAGTAAAACAAAAAGCAAAAGAATTAAATATTCCCTTCTATATTGACAAGTTACCAGCAGTACTGTTCAAACATACAAAAAGTGCAAAAACAACACACAGTACCTGACTGTGTGTTTGTTTACCTCCTTTTTCACTTATTCCTGACATGTTGACTAAACTTACTTCTTCACCTAAAATGGCTCTTCAGCAATCCTTACTTATAAAGTTACCCTAAGCAACTTCTCCTATTTGTATGAATACTGAGAAACATCACTCATACAGCTGCTTTATATACCAATACATAAAGGTTCCGTGACTCATGTCTGCATTTAAATCTGCATCTTTATATTTCCAGAACTCACCTTATGTTGCTACATATTAATGTGACCCAAAGTTGTTCAATGTATTTCACCTCGCTCTTGTTGCCACATTAAAGACACCAGTGTGGTGGAGATGAATCACTAAACGTCTATGATTAAACACTACCAATTGGCAGCCGATATCCTAATAAAAGAAATTACTGTGTTGGATGAAAAAATAAAAGGTGACTTGGATTTTAACAGGTACAAATATGAATATGATAGATGCTTTTCTAGCATTAATTCATACTTGGTTAAATTGAAGAGCACTAAAGTGAAGAAGCTAAATAGAGACAGGGAGGTATACCAAACAGGAACAGCATATCCTAAACCTCCTCTCTCCCAAACTGGAATATCAGACAAACGGAAGGGGTTGGCTCTTTATTTATTTTAAAAAGTGGAAATTTGTTGATTCTTGTTGTTTGTCTGAAGAAGTCCTGCTAGGAGCAGGACAAAAAGCGGAAATTAAAACTGAAGGCTTTACTTTTTAAAACTTTTATGTTTTGCTTGGTCCATTGAAGGTGGATATCGATACCATTTGGATTGTTTTAACAGAAGTGGTGCAGTGAGGGCGTGTTCATTTGTCTCAGTTCTTTTTCTACTCTGACACCTTTTGTAGTGCTGATTCTGTCAACAGGCCACTGGTAGAACACTCCTGTGACATACAAAGGTACATCTAGTATACTCAGTGTAGCTGGAACATGGTATGGGTGATGATGTCCTATGACCTGTCACAGGTATGATATGCAGTGTGAAATCATCCGTACTGTCATCTACTTCTGTACTGCTAACATCTACGATGATAAAGGTTCATAGACTTGCAGACCATACTCAGCAGGGTAATAGTGCAGTGCCTCCAATTATGACTGTCGTCTCCACTTGTGGGTTGCAGTGGGTTGATATTATCCAACACCCTATCTGTATTGCATATTCATGCTCAGCACTTGTTCAGAACTTGTGAGCACTTCATGAGCTACTAATTACTATAGCACCCATTCCAACTCATTTCTTACAAGTACACTGTCTGTCCTTACATTTCCAGCTTGCTTACAGTACAACAGCTGTTGTACACACGTAACTCACATATCTTGTGAGACATGGTTGAATATACAGGCATGTCCAACTGTCACGTACCAGTGCTATTGCCTGTCTATATGATGAATATGGTGAACATGTGGCAATAGAGCAATTGTCTCATGTACACAGTCAATGCTCACCTCCCAACATACGGCACTACAGCCTGTGGGAGATGTACATATGTAGCCATGCTGGGGGTAATGCTCTCACCAACCCAGACTGAACCTGACATTCATGTGGGGACGTGTAACATTTGCAACACACCCCACTCATCACATAGTCTCACAAGATCTCCACCACTACAGGCCACACATAGTATGAGTACGACATTTGCAGAACCACTCCATACTCTGTGTAGGCACCAGAGGCAGCCCCCATCACCAAACACAACAACAATTACTTATAGCCCACAGACTCATGTGTGCCCATCAAATACAGACAATAGGGTGTTATAACATACCCAACACACCAGTCATAGGTGACTCTGTAGGTGGTCATACTGATGTCCCACACAGCAGGCTACACAAGGCGATAGTCGCTTACATCTAGCTGTCAGGTAACTGGTTCTGCAACATAACCTATGCACCCATGCCACACCTCACCAGGCACAATTTGACTGTCATTCTCCATGTTAAGTGTGACTGCCCTGAGATGTAACTTCCCAGACTACATGTGCAGGGACATGCAATAGCTCTCCGGTCTTGTAGCCCAGAAGGTATCGGCCAAACCCTGGGGAGCATTCTGCATTCATCCAGACTAGATACCACTGTACAACAACTGACTGTTTCACTTCAATAGTTGCCTATGCTTCTGCTGTCATTCCACAGGCATCCAGTATCTGTCTGCTTTGAATGACATGGTCAACAAAACACGATGCTTTGGCACAGATGACCTGCACCTGTCAGCCCTGGGAGTACAGATAACATGTAAGGCTCTTGCTGCTCCTATACTGCCTGTCTTGCACAGTTTCCAATAACATTCACCACCAGAACGGGAACAGGCAAGCAAAACATGGGGTCATGTGACTCAATGCTTGACATCATCTCTGACGCATGCAGGCAAGGCACTCCTTATAATGGACCACTTCAATATCTCTGCAGTGACTGGGACCTGGCTCTAGGCTCTGCAGAGCACACCTGCACTGACAGGTTATATGCAGACCACACCTTTCAGTCATGTAACCTGGACCGGAACACCCACGGCTGAGGTGTGTCCATATTTCACTATGTTGTACACACCTCCTGGCTGGTTACTTAGCACAGTGCATCAGAGGTGATCCACGTGCAACTAACTGTGGCCAGAACTGCTATACACATTGTAACATGCTATGGATTCAACAACATACCCCACGGTTACCGGCCCTCATTTCTTGGTGTACTGGACAAGTAGTGTTCAGACAGGTACTACTGATGTGCGACTGACACTACCCCACACTTAACTGGGATAGCTACTCATGTACCGACACATTAGGCCAACGCTGTCCAGGATTCATAACCTCCACTCGGCTGGATCAACCCATACACACCACCACCAAGACCAACAATATCCTAGACATGGACATTACCAACATGTCACTGGTGTTCCACACCTGTGGTTATCCCCTCATTGGTAGTTTCCGAACATATGCTAATCACCCTTGTTATCCACATCCCGGTACCACACCCTTCACGGCATACACAGTACAAGATTAGTACACCGCCTACTACAGACGTCTTATGACAGCAGTAGTAAACGTCATGACACCCGTGCAGATGGACAATGCACATACAAATGCTAAAACATACCCCAGTGCACTTCATTAGCACTTACACGACTGCATGGATCATGCTATTCCAAACAGAGCCATGATGGTACCCACCAGATAAGGGACATCACTCTGAGGGTCCAGTTCCATGGACATAATGTACAACAAAAGGTGGAAGCTGTTGCAAAGTGGAGTACAATCCCATGGGTGGGGTAGCTCACTGGTCAGCCTCAGTAGGGCTCCGGGATCCCTTATCACATCATCCAAACCTAGCTATGTAAACATTACTGTGACACATTCCAGGGTGTACCACAAAGCATTATGGAGGTATGTCAGTAGTCAATGGCAATACCCACATCTGCTCTGACATACAACGGTTACTCAGGAACATTACAGAACCGAGTGATGTTGGCAACATCCTGGCGGATGGGTTCAATGCTAACTTTACACCCTCTCACTCCCTACAGGGCCATAATCCATGCAGGAACATTGCGGGGTCCCTGCAGCCACAACTACACAGTTCCAACCTGCACTCTCTAAGGCCTGGAACACAGACTCCATGTGACCATCCAACATCCCAGGCTGTGATTTACACAAACTTTAGAACGACATGTCTCCCCACTTGGCCACCAGATTCACTAATAGCCTTGTATCAGACATTGTGGCCCCTGAATGACACACAGCAACAGTTATCACACTCCACACAGGTGGCGCCACAATGAACCAGAGGGACTATTGCCCTATACGCCTGACTGGACTGTTCTGCAAGGTTATGGGGCACATCATCATGGAAGTCATTCACAGAGACATTGGTGGGCTCCAGACCTTTGATGCCACCCAGGTTGGAATTGTTACGGCCAGACCATGGCTCCTACACCTGGTGGACTCCTTTGATACAGTTACCAGTGTAGTTGATGACAGTAAGGAGGTCCACACAGCCTACATTGTCCTCTCATTGGCTTTCAGCACCGTTCTCCATTCTGGTATTGACAACATACACATCCACCTGCACATCGACCCCTACGTCTCAGGATGTTATGCAAAGTGGCTCACGGACAGGACCCACACAATGAGGGTAGCATACCATAGTACCTACTGTATTTCAGTTACACTTGGCATACCACAGTCCTCAGTCATAGGGCCCCTCATATTCGGTATATGCTTCCCTGAGGTACAGGCTAGCACAAAGGGACTTTCCCTGACTAGGTTTCCAGACAACTGTATACAAGGCACCATGATTGATCCACCAGCTGATACAGACTCCATCCATAAGGGTGTCACTGTGACGGATACCCGATGTCGATAACATGGCCTCAAGCTGCATGACACATGGTGCATGAACATCCCCTTTGGATTACACCAATCACCCACTGACTATCACATAGGTGGTAGTCCCCAAATACATGTGACATTATATGGGATCTTAGTACACACGTATGTGGCACCCACTCCTTTGATAACCATATTGCCAATGTGGCGTGGATATCCTTCTATGTGGCCACCCTTATCTGTACTGGGTTTGTAGCTGGAACAAAGGCACCCATTGTACCTCTAAACTCCTGACGTATACACACATTCAAGGGTACAACACCCCGTTTAGGGTGTACCTTACAGAACAGCAACGGCTTTACATACCACAACATTAACACACCATGAGGATTATTGAGCTCCGATGGTTGACGTATGCGGCAGAACTACAGACACTACGACTGTACACATTTGCATACTGCATACTCAGGGATGACCTCTGCTGAACATACAGGGCCCATGTCCACAACAATATTCATGGATATACTCCACATAAGCGACATAAGCAAAAGCCACTGAGAGCAACATGCTCATGGATATGTGCACAAACGCAACGATGAGTGGGATGTTGTTGAAGGTTACATTCCCAAACCAGACACTCACTATGCTTTGGAACATGATTCCTATGTACATCATGCAGGGACACTCAGTAGCACTGTTTATGAGATACCTCACTTGGTGGATGGGAGACACACATGTAGGCCAGGGATCACTGCAGTGGCTGTAATGTGCAGAGGTGCAGGTAACACATGGCTCTGCTGTTCACAGACAGGACACTACCCTAGAGAGGTGCCGCCGGTGTAAACACTGTAGTTGGTCTTGCACATAGACTTGCCAGACAGCATAGTACCTCACTATGAACCTGTGAAGCTATTACATGTCCTTTGTGCATGGTTAATTGAGTAGCTCTTCCATTTCGATTAGCTATCATACTGTTACAGTGTCCCGTGACTACAAGCCATATGTATCCTGTTATTGTGTATTGTACATGCCAATAGATGATACCTTTTGTTTGCATGATATAACTGTTATGCTGTGTAGAATATCTGACATATCTACCTACAATACTGTACATTACACATATTTTACATATTATCTCATAATGCAAAGCATACTTGCACAGCAGGACCACCTTAGGCATGTTATTGTTGTTATATGCCCATACACATGCCTACTGTGACAGTTATATCAACATATACTATCCCCTGCTATGGCACGTACTTGTTGGACATACCCTACCACTGATGGCGGGTGGTGTGGAATTGTTCTGTTTAAAGCCCTCATGTAGCATCCCTTGTGGTGTCTGTGATTTTTACCTTGTGGCCCACAGCAGGACACACAATTTCTTCAAGCGTTACTATGCTCAGCAAGACATCACTACATAACACCTTTTCCCACTTTATGCATTGCGGACACTTTTAATTAATACAAAACAGGCTATACATACACTAACATACTGAAGTGTTCTACATACCTTGTTAGCGTTCTGAACTTTCGTACATATCTCTCTTACACCTTTACTGTTTAAACAGTTCTATGGTATGAGCATACGGTTTGAATGTCTGGCAAGTCATCCTTATATACATCAATACCTGTAACATGTGGTTTCCTGCCGCCAGTTGGTGTTCCTGAGTAGATTATTACATGCACATCAGCTGTGCAGTTACTCCATTCACCAATTATGCGGCAACAGTGGGGTATAATTGAATTCTCCACTTGGGCATTGCCCTTTTGCCCTACCTTCGGGGAGATGGCCTGTATATGTTTTGTTGTGTGGAATTGCAACTGCTATTTGTAGAGACATGGATATTTTGGATTCATGTCCCCCGTGGATTGTGTGTGACGGCTAGAGTATGTGGTTCTACATGTGAGTGTACCTGTCATCTCAACCGTCTGATAAGGGACTATTGCAAACAAAACCTGTAACATCGCCGTCTGTTCCATTATACAACAGCTATGATTTCACATGGCGCCTTTACAAATGTGTTTCTCACAAGGTATGTTAACGCTTCTGCAGATGTAATTGAGTGAGTGGATGTTTGTGATGTTATTACAGTCTGTATTGCTATTGTATTGTTTTGTGTGTGGGAGATGTAGGTGGGTGTACATAGCATATACAGGTTTGTGGGGACTGCATTTCTACTTATTCCATATATGTGTGTGGGCTCCTTCCCTAATTGAAGACCTATCACTTAGTAGACTGAACTATGGTTGTTACAGGCTTATACATTGGGTCATTGTTAATTGGTTTCTATATAGTATGCAGGTGAGGTTGATACTTCCATACCTCTGGAAATACAGCGATATGTAAAGGAATGTTACTAAATGACAGCTGTCCCGTGTATTTCTGTCACAGATATTTGCACTCATTGCAGTTGTGTTGGTGACTGAATCTCTTTGGCATGGGTTGCCACCTTTTCAAATGTCCATAGTGGGACATTTGCAGGACACACATCGGTGTTTACAGGCTGACACATACCCACGGTCAGTACACAGGATAGCACATACTTTTATCCTGAATACATACTTATTCTTGTAGCACTTTAGCTACTTATCATGTTTCATGTAACATTTACGTTTTTTAGATACAGGCATAACTATTTAATGCAACTATTACATACTATATGGGACATAATTATGTCCTACAATCTCGGACATTTGCCCTTTTTAATATTTCTTGTCAGGACACAACTGCCCAGGGAGGGGCTGTCCCTCTTAAAGTGGGAGAGGTGGTAACCGTATGCCTACGGCCAGCTATAACCACACCTACCGTAATGATCTACCTCCGAGTTAGTACTAACAGACACATGATGCAAACACACACACACACATTACAGTCCCACGGAAACGCACACGGCACCCTCAACACACACATACACAGATTACGGCAATCACAAACACAGTTGAACACAGTACCTAAGTGGACCGCAACACTGGCAGCGATAACTAAATGTCCCTTAATATCATGATAATATTACACGCGGTTCTAGTGTTCTGGTACTGTGTTCTTTCAGTCTTTCAGCCTCGTGATTATGCGTGTCGGTATGTGACACATTCCATAGTTGGCAGTATCCTATTTATTTGTACCTCCATGGTTGTGTACATGTCGTTGACCTATCTACATATTTGCAGATATAGGTGAATCCGTATATATCAACATATATCTCTCTATCACCCTTTCTATCTCTATTATGTATATGTATATATATATATATATATATATATATATATATATATATATATATATATATATATATATGACAGAGAGAGTGACAGGCAGAATACACCTTTCATTGTGTACATGTCGGTGTATACTGTTACCTGGACTCCGCACATTTGTGTTTGAACCTGTCACATTACACACCTGCTGTTGGTACATCTTGGGTAGCTTAGTGTTAGGTGATTGTGTAGATGATTGCGTGTTCTACTCCTGGCAGTGGTCATTTTACCCTTCAGAGCAGGCACTATTAGTACAGGGGTGAATAATGCTGGTTTCACCTGTTCTGGACATCATTGACTGTGATCTACGCGATATTCAGAGAAGCTTAGCCCTGTTTTGCGCATATCCGTATAGTCATATTTAAACGACGCTTACCAGCACTGGGCAATGCATATTCCAGCTAACATGTGCTAAACATGTTCTGATGACCTGCATCCAACATGCATTATTCATGCCTTCGGGATTACGTTACATCCCTTGCAGGACATGGGCTGGGAACATGCACAACAGTCACTGCATTTACCACTTGGGCATCTGGGATTTGTACACATGTTATGGCATTTTGTATGTGGACTGTACTACGGCTGTTACTCCATACTGCGATCAAATGGGTAACTCAGTTAGTTTACATATGGATGAGACCTATTAATGGTATGTCCAAGTGATGTTTAATGGATGTGCTCCAGCATTGGGTATGTATGTCACAGTAAGCCACACACTATAATGTGCTACACCTTCACACAACCATAGGTGGCGCATGCTGGGGTGACAGATACCTGTCATGGGTACACCCCATGCTTTGCCACTACATCCATGATTACATTATATGGAGCCCATCATTAACGCACCAGGGAATCCATGCAGAGTGTGTGGGGAACAGTGATTACACACATGGATCCCGCAATTAGCTCTGCTCCACTGAGAGACAGTTGGTTACTCGATGTGGTGGCGACAGCAGACACTGTTTGCCTTGATTGATGAATGGCCTCTGACAATCGGGTGTGTACCTACCGATGTACCTAGGAACCTATACACACAGTACCAACATATGCTGATAGGTGCGTGTCCTGTTCAGGTGTTGACATTTCTTGTTCCAATAGCTGTTGTGTGTACAATGGTTGAGGGCTGCCTATGTAGGATTCACACAGTAGGCCACCTATACATTACAATTTACAGGTGGTCGTGTGTGTGTGTCATCCATTTTACTGTGTGTGCAGGTGGAGAGGTGTGTCAGTCCATAGGGGCCTACACTGTCATAGTATGTGCTATACGTTCCCTCTTTGCCAAGGCATAGGCATATTGGGCACGCCTCCGTCTGCCTACTGGGGCTGGCACAGGGTGTTCGTGGTCTGAATCCCTCTGTGCCTGTGATGGCCTTGGCAATTGTGGTGGGCTGTGAGGCCCTTCACCATTTTGTCCCTGCTGCAGCTGTTTCCACAGGATCATATTATGTAGCATGGCACATACTATGAGGATGTGGGCACACGTGCCTGGAGAGTACTGCAAGGCTCCACCAGATATGTCCAAGCAATGGAACTGTGATTTCGGCATCCCGAACACATGCTCTATGATGATTCTGGTTTGTGCGTGTACCTCATTATGGCGTTCTTGCATGGGTGTGTGTGCATTTCTGATGGGAGTCATCATCCACGGCTCCAGTGCATAGCCAGCATCCCCCACAAGGTGGCCATGTGGGATGTCCCCCCTGACAAATACCTGATGCAGCTGTGAGGCATGCCAAATGTGGGAGTCATGGTAGCTTCTAGGGCTGCCAGCACACACATCCATGATAATGCCCTGGGCATTGCACATGACCTGGCAGTTGATGGAGTGGTATCCCTTGTGGTTTATGTAGCGCCTACCATGCTCACTGGGTGGTGACTTGATATGTATGTGCATGCAGTCTATCGCACCCAGTACCTCTGGGTAGTGTGCCACATGGTGGAAGAGACGCATATTGCTGGCCAACTCCTCCTGAGTTCAGGGGAAGTATATATGCTCATTGGCATGTGGTAACATGGCATCCAGGAACTGGTGTAGTACGTTGGATGCTGATGCCTGTGAGATCCCCATTATATCTCCAGTTGGCCTTTGAAAGGTACCTATGGTTAGTATTCGCAAGCTTACACATACCTTCGTATCCACTGGGATGGGTTCCCCTCTGTTGTTTCTGGATCTCAGGCGTGGCCGGCACAGCTCAACTATTTGCTGTAAGATGTCTCTATCCACCCTGTAATGCTCTACTATCTCCAGATCATGTAGCCCCTGGTAGGTTACCCTTGGTCTGAACACTCTTCTCCTCCTCCAGGGCCTGCGGTGGTTGTCAGCATCATCCTCCACAACACCGTCAGTCTCTAACACATGGTGATGAATCACAGTTATGACAGCTCCCAACAAGTACATTGTATAAGTTCCCCATATGTTTACACCTATGGTGCAGTGTTTAGGAATACACAGGTGTGTGTGGGGTGCTTTGACGCTTTATACTATTGTGCTATGAACACCGATGATGTCATAGGGTGTGTATGTACAAACATAGCTACAGGGTATCTTGTGTGTTTTACGACAGGAACTACTATTGTGGTGCCTTTGATGTTGAATTACATTTGGCTGCCGTGGATTACCTCTTGCCCTTCCCTTTACATTTCTTCATGTTTCACCTCCCATTTTCTGGCATGCATCCAGCAGCCTGTTTCATTTGTACTTTCCTACACCTGGCTTATCTTGCATAATGTGTTCTATGGCCAGTCTACTGCAGGTTTGCTTTGCTCTGTTATGACAGTTCTCTTTTCTTTGCAATCCAACACCTCCCCTATCCTGTTTTGCAGGTTTCTGCGAACAGACTTGTCAGCTGCCGTCGATTGCCTGCTGTTAGTTAATAGGTGTTAATTGCTCAGTTGTACTCCAATTACCCTACTTCCCAAGACCTTCCTGTTTGAGCTATGGTGCGCGGCAGGTGTGTCCGCTTACCGGGTTTCTGGCATGTTTTCCTCCGCGTACACATGCGCTTTCTGGCACCATATGTGCTCTCAGCTAAACGATGCTATACCTACCTCCCCACCTCTGTCCTGCGGCTTTGCTTAGCAATGGCCAGGCTGGATTTGCATTGCTCCAGTGTGCTTACAGCTACGGTGGCACACCCCACTGCTGATGTCATGTATACCTCTAAGCCACTCCTCAGTGTTGTAGTGCTGCGCCGTATGGTACATCCTTAGTCCGGGACGTTTGCGATTCACTATTGCCTGCCTCATTTGCATCGCATTGACTACTAATATTCCTAGTTACCGTGCCGAACACTGTCACACACCCTTAGCAACCCTTGCAGCTTGGTTGTGGTGTACCATGCATACCATTGAGTATTATGGTGAAATCATGATTTGTATTACATTGAGATTTTATGACATTTGTATATATTTTCTTTGTGTTCCTGTTTGTGCACACATGCCCTGTGGTTGTACTTTGCGTTACTGTGGACTTGACATTAAATGTTGTTTTTTAGGTGTTGTGCATCTTTTCTTATGCCATTGGCTGTATATTTAGCAATTGGCATATGTTAACTTTGTAATACATGAGTCTGGTCCGCTTTCATAGCTCCGATGTTCTGTTTGGAAAAATGTAAACCGTGTTTTTTGGTTTACATTTCTGTGGGCTTACGCTATGCCTGCACCACTTCATGAATCGCTATGTACCTTCATTTGCATGGTGCGGTACTGTGCATGGGGTGATTAGCATACCTAAGCCGAGGGCTGCACAGATCTGGCGTACGCCAGTAGTGCACGTGGAATTGGATCATACCTGAATCGCTCGGTGGCCATGTTTGGCATTATACCGTCTACGCTACGCCTGTGCCTGGCGCAAGCTTCATGAATTCCGGGGTAGGACATATGTCAAATAGCATAAAATGAACCCAAATGGGACAGCTCAGAACCATGTCTACCAGATCCCTTAATTTAGCAATTTATTTTCAAAGGGTGGTATGTTGGCCATCTAGTGTTATGTGAATGAAGTAGCCCCATTAACTTCTGGAGACATTACTGTCTTCAGTCTGCCTCAAATCATTTCTGATATCCTGGCCTTAAGTAGATTAATATATATTTGATTCCTCTCTCTCTCTCAGTAACTCAAGTTTCCTATCTAGTATCTCATGTATTTTTTCTTTAACTGTTCATTTCTGTCTCAGTCACCTTATGTTGGCTGAGCTCTAGAATCCTGCAGCAGTCTCAGCATTATCTTCTTGTCTACCATATATACTGTCCCACTCTCCCAATGTTGCCAAGGATACATTTTTTACTTTTTGCAGACTTTTTAATTCATACCAGTTCCTATCAATTATTTTTTTCTATTTCAGCTGGCTACATTTCAGTAAAAGTCATTAAAAAATCCTTTTTTGCAAATAGGAAAAATTCAAGCCTTAGTTAATACAATAGAAATTGATAGAGTTTTTTTGTATTACCTGAAAAAGTTAACGTTACCACCATCTCAGTCAGAGCACTGTCTGATATGGCAAGTGGATGTGTTTTCATCTTTTAGACCCAACACAAATACTCTAATGAGATGTACATTTTGTCAGTTCCGATGTCTATAGGAATAATTCATATGTTGAGGTTCTGCATGCAGTGAGAACAATATATCTATCATACCCATTAACTACATGTAACACTTGAAACATCTCCATAATCAAGAAACCCTAGTTTTCCTTGGCCCCCATGAACAACATGATTTTCTGAAACTATATTCCACTTGGTGACGCAACCAGTTTGACATTTCAAAAAGGATGATAAACCAAGTTTACCAGACGTCTGGTGGTACTACATTTCCAACACAACATACTGCTAAAATCCTCATTCCAGGTCACCATTCCAGACCTTTAAGGCCCTTTAAGGCCATCAAAACACAATCCTTCATCATTAAGAAGAGTAATTAAGAAGCTAAACTTACAAAGGTAGGACTAAATGTTGAATAATATAAAGTACTAGGGGCATTTAAATGAATTATAAAATGCTTACAATAATAATATGAAATACTGCTAAGCACATTATCAGTACTTTGAGTTATCATTTTGACAAATACAAATCTAAAAAATACTTTAACAAGGTGTTTTCTGGCATGACATGCAAAGTTCATAGGTTCATAGGTGGGTACTAGGCTATTGACCCTAAGGCCTATATAAGCCTAGCCAAAAATGTACACTGGCTGTCGCCAATCAAGAAAATTATTTTCCTGTGCCCCTGTCGAGCAGAGCCACAGAAGTGATCCCCGGGTGAATTTCCTACCTCCCATCCAATCATCAAGATTTTTCTTGAAGAGTGCTAATGAGGAGCTCTGTTTGACATAGATAGGTAGTCTGTTTCAGAGTATGGGAAGTCTCTGGGACAGGAATCTATCCCTCCAGCATGTTCTGTTTATTGTGGTGATAAAGTTTAGGTCCCTAGAGCGTGTAGCTTGGAGGGATTTGGATTTCTTTAAATGGAGCATGTCCAACAGCTTTGTGCTTGACATAGCTTTGTATGTTAGGCAGAGATCACCTCTGAGCAGGCGATATGCGAAGGAGTAAAGCTGGAGTTTTTTGAGAAGGTCTGCACAGGGCATCTGTTTGAGGCCAGTAATCCTCTTTGTGAGGTATTTCTGTGGCCTTTCCAGTTGTTGTAGATGTCTTGTGAGGTACATACCAAAAGGATCATTGTACTTTATAATGGGTCTAATGAGTGATGAGCAGAGGGGAACAATTAGCTTGTTTTTTCTGGATGAGAAACCTTTTGTGATGAGGTGAGCCACGTAGACAGATTTCCTGACCACTGTGGCGATGTGGTTATCAAAGAAGAGACTACTGTCCACCTGTGTCCCAAGGTCTCTTATCACATTTTTGGCATTAAGTAGACTACCAGCTATGTGGTAGTTCATGGGTACAGAGTTTTTACCAAAGGAGATGACAATACACTTTTTGGCATTGAGCTTCAGGCCATGGCTTTGACACCAGGCATCTGTCTCAGTGAGGCCCTTTTGTAGTATGTCCACATTGTTAGGAGTTTCGATTATGGCACCTAGTTTGCAGTCATCTGCAAACTTTGTTAGCCAAAGACAATCTGTGTTAGCCTGTACTTCAGAGAAGTAGATACCAAACAGAAGAGGACCCAGGACTGAACCCTGTGAGACTCCACTTGTCACTGGTCTGAAGTCGGATTTAGAGTCTGCTACTTTCACAGTGTGGGTTCTGTCAGTGAGCCAGTTGGCAACCCATCTTGTGACATAGGGATTTATACCTAGTTTAGTGAGCTTATCTATAATTCCAGAGTGGGGGATGGTGTCGAAAGCCTTAAGTTGCAATTTAAGGCACACTGATGTCAGCCCTAACTTGTAATCACTAGTATCTGAGAAATGTATGATGACACGTGTGACGAAATGAGGGAGTGCCAGCTATGCCAGAGAGAGTAAGGCAGTGCATGTGTAAAATAAGCCAGCATAGCTAGCTGGAGTTTTGTAAAGAATTATGTAATTTCTATATCAAACTGATTTGTACAGGTGCTTGTTTTGAAAATATATTTGTAAACGTGCTTGTGTAAAAAAAATATACCAAACAGTGGGTCCTGCTGGACAGAAAAGAAATACATCTGTATGTCAGTCTGTATTGTCAGCATTGAAATAAATATATTGTAACAGAAGATACTGGAAGAGAAGAGGTTAATCTCAGTCCAGCTAAGTTTGAAAAATAGTCTGAAATTAAATTATCTGGTTTAGGCCATAAAGATGTATCTTACAGTTCTGATTGCAGCCTGTAGACAAAATGTCTGTGAAAAACAAAACTAGGAGTACTCCTGTGTTGTCCTTAGTGGTGAACTAATTGCCCTGGAAGGGTGAACATTTTTTAAATGGCTTTATAGCTTCCAGATGCTATAACACACCTTTGAAAGCTCTGTGTGTGCATTATGATGCACATATACTAGATTCTAGTTCAGTTGCTAGTAAAGGGAGTAGTGTGGGAACCAGAAGTCAGATGACCAGATGGGTGTGATGTCATTTTGCAAGCCAGCACTGAAATGATGCTTTAATACTAGATGAGGCAGAAGTCTCAGGGCAGTCTGTTTTTGAAACCTGACAAAAAAGGATTACTCACTTACATCATCTTTCCTTGCTCTAGTAAGTGAACTAGGGAACAGTCAGGAAATATAGTGAAGCTACTTAAGTATTGTTTTTTTGTATCCATGTGAACCTTTCCATCTGTGTTATTTTTAATATTTCCTGTGATTGAAATGCTGGTGTCTATTGTAAATAGATATTCAGTATTTTCATGTAATTTTATTATCTATTATTAAATATATTTAAAATTCTCATTGTGGCTGGTCTTTTAGAGAATATTTTAACCTTTGAGAGTACTTACATTTATTTAGTGACAATGTGGCCACTTCTGAAAGCCTGGCTGCACTGGTCAAACACTACCATTTGTGTTAGTATTAATTTTGCTCAGTATAATTGGGTACCCTTGTAACAGCCTTAGAGTAGCCTGGCTTTCGAGTGTTCTGGTGGCAGTATCTACCGTATAGTCTGGGCAGAGGGGGTATAGCTGATGAATCTATTCCATCTTTTGTGGAAGCTCATGTGTCTCTTTCTCTTCCTAAAGTTTTGGATCCACAAAGTACTGAACAATTCAGAACTCTTAATAAGACATGGTATCAGAGTGTAATTGTGATATTCTTACAAGCAGTTTTCATCAGTTTTACTACTCTAGTGTTCAGCTGATCAAATGCCACTGATGTATTTCATTTGTACTTTACTTTAACATATTTTATGAACTTAAGAGATACAGCAAAGCTGTTTCCAGGAAGGACTGGATAAGTGAATTCATTCCACACCACCAAATTACTAGGATAATGCTGCAATGCACTTCTGACAGAATATACTGCCTACCCTGAAGGCTTTAGCATGCTTGCCCTGTCAAGCACTTGCTAGCTCAGGCATCTATGAATATTTCTGTTTTCAAGCTAGGCAAACTTTTGATTAATGGGCAACCAAATTCAAGACTTCATTAAAAAATGCACTGCTGTTTGATTCTGCATTTTGCTTAAAGCAGACATTGCAAAGTTATGAAAAAAACATCATTTCAAAGAAAACTTACAGAAACCACTCAGAACAATGGTAGCATTAATGATTCACTAGATGAGGTACAAGAAGTCTTTGTTAAAAGAAAAAAAATGAAAACTTCAAAAAATGAAAGAAATAACTTCTATACATACACTTTAAATGAATTTTCCAGTTCCATTTCATGTCTGCAGTGCAGTGATTTATGGAGTATTCAGAATGCCAATAACTTCTTTTGAGTATCAGTTTAATGGGTCTACCAAATAAACTGTCACTGCCACCATCATTGATTCTTCAAGGAAATTGAAAGTGAGGTGCAGTGTCCACAAACATTTTAGCTTTACAGCATTGCTTTGGGTCTGTTTAAAAAGAGTAAAGATATCCACATCATTACAGATATGCATCTGGCAAGTAACCATGTGATAAAAGCATTTAATACTTTTGACGTAAATAACTATAAGGAATCTGACTTAGACACTATTAAAACCAAGACCAGTTATTCATAGCAAATGGTGTTGCAGTATAACCTGCTCTGATCTCGTGACCTGATTTGTGCTATAGCATCATTTACCATTTCATAGTCATCCACACTCACAGAAAGGTCTATACCACATTATCAGGGATTTATATTTTACTCTACAGCTGGAAAAATTGTGCAGTAATGAATCAAGACTATCATGGAGCACAGTTGCTAAAATGAAGGTCTCCAACAAATGCTCTCATGCTCATAGTTTATGAAACAGTTGCTCATTGCCATTTGCTCAAAAAGGCAAATGTCCAAACTCCAACTAGTTCAGTCTTAATAAACTACTTAGCACTCCCAACACCCAAGTCTATTAAACTGTATATCCCTGCCAGAGTCCTAACTCTAACCTTAACTCTAAAACTCAAACTCAGTTTCTAACCTGAGTCCTCACTCCCCAACTCTAAAACTCTACTTCCTCTTTCTAAACCTAAAATCCCAGATCACTCTCTAAACCTAAAACTCAATTCCCTAACCTTAAGCCAAATGTCTACAGTCACTCTCTAAACCTAAAAATCCAACCCCTCCTTAATCCTAAACTCCCTGATCACTCCCTAACCCTTAACTCTCGTCAGACTTCCTAACTGTAAAACTCACTTCCCTTTCCTTAAACCTAAATCCCCTAGCTGTTCACTGCCTTGATTTATACTTCTACCTCATCCTACTTCCTTCCCATCTCTTCAATACTTGCCTTGATCAAACTTGAATAATACGTTCAAATATGGTACAGCAGCTATTTGCCCAAATTCATATTCAAGTTTGAATGCAAACATCATCCTATATATTAGCTATAAGACACTTCAAGGCACTAGTGTTCAAGTACTGGGACTCAAGTCTTTGTAGTACAACCCTAAAAGGGCCATACCCAGGCACTAGATCCCCAGTCCAAGACATACACACACACACACACACACACACACACACACACACACACACACACACACACACACACACACACACATGCCTTTGCATCCTTGCCCTTTCAAACACTTGCTATATCAGGTATATATAAATCCCATATTATTCAAGTCATTTAACTAGGCAGCATGCTGGGATGGTAATTTATTCTGACCCTTCCAGTAATTACCATATTAACATGTGATGCTCTGAATGTCTTTGCCTAAAGTACACAGTAGCAGTTCTAGGTAATGAAGTGAATCTATGAGTCAAAACAGTCTTGCAAAAATAGAGTCCTCATTTTTTAAACTTCACAACTGACTATGAATACTGGACCTCATTTTAACAATACTCTGAGCCAAAAAGGAACTAGCCTTATATCTGACATTTGTTTTATACAAGAAACCATTGTTCACAAGTGGGTTCACAAGAGTCTATTGGTGCATATGTGACTCATTTAAGTCATAGAGCTAAAATGAGGATTTATATGATTCACTGCTGAGATTCAAAATTGCCTGTGCTATCAGAAAAAGAATGGAAAGCAAACTACTGTCTGAAACAGAACTAATATTGTAAAAACCTGTAAATATTTGTACAACAGCAGAGGTAATTGATTTTCAAATTAAAGAGTTTGCTAAAGATTTAAATGTGTGCAAAATTTTAATAATCCAAAGGTTTGTTGATTGCAAACCAAATGCTGCTCCTGTAAAGTTAGGCATTATTTGAAAAACATGACCAACAGTATGGTAGCCATGAAATTTTAATAATTCATGAGTTTGATGACATAGCTCCAAATAAGGTATGTCCTGTTCAACAGTAACCATTTCGGTTTAGGCATAGTTAGCAATATAACAAAAAAGTCTAGCTCTTAACAAAGAGTGATGTAAGTGTAGTCAGTCTAATCACTTCTTTCAAACATGTAAGCCTAAAAGAAATGGTACAAAACATGTTTTCTAAGTAGCTGAAACTTTTTGAATTTAAAGGAATTCAAACAATAATGTGGCCAATCCTTCAGTGTAATGCAAACAACAATATGTGAGTGAAGTTGATCTGTATGTTGTGACTTTGTTTAAAACGTGTACACTGAGTTCAGAAGTGCAGAAAATGCATCCATCTAAAAATTATTGGACTGAAAATATGTGTATGAATGATACATTTATCACATGTGAACTAGATAACTTGCTAAGTGTAACATTATCATCAAGAAGTTATTCAACCAGTTGGGTCTGAGAAATTCACTGTATTTAAAACTTCATTGCTGAATTATTCTATTTGAAAGTTCAAATCATTGGATCAAATTGTGCTATGCTGTATGTTTAAAATAAGCAGTAATATAATGATATTTCAAGTAATTCCAGCTCAGCAACCTTTTCTAGAAAGGCATGCATATGAATTAAAGGGCATGATTCAGCAACAAAAAAATCAAAGTACAAGTGATTTAACAGTACATTAGAAGGCATTGATCCCAGAAGACACTGGATTGGGCAAGCATAGAGACAGTACTTTACACTGCCAAAAAGTAAATAACATGCCACGTGGTAGACTTTCAGAATCATTTACATGTCTGCAGAGATAATGGTTTACATGTTCATGGAATTAAGTCTTGATAATAGAATGAAGTGTGCAATGATGTGGTATAAGGATTGTAAAACTTAAATGACACAATGGTTAGAAATTCATCAGCTCCTTAACTAGTATGCTGATATATTCACAGACATAGGTTTCATACCAGGAGATAGCCATACATAAATAAACCTGGAGGTACCTTATCTTATTTATACCACCAGAAAAGTGCCATTAGTACAAAGATAATGAGTTATATAAGGACTGCAATGAATGGAAGACCTAGTTATGATAACCTAGCAGACGTAGACCATAAAATGAATCACTAGTTAAGTGAATGTGGTAAACTCTGATAAGATTACAATCTTTCCTGACCAAAATACTTGTATAAAGTAATAGTAAGGGAGAACTGTCCATTAAGAATCGTGGAAGAAGTACTGTGCCCGATGCCAAGGGCAACATTTTTCTGGTCCTTGATAATAACCAAGGATTCTGGAAGTCATAATTAAACTCAACTCCTAGATGATTAACATTTACTAACCCTGGTGGAAGGGTGCTTGATTCTAAGAATACTTTTTAAAATTTCTCCAGCTGTAGAGGATTTTTTTCAGTAAGAAGTGGCCCATGTCATTGAAGGTTTGGAGAATGTTGTCAAAATAATTTATGATGCTTTAGTCTGGGACAAAAGAATTGAACAACATAACACAAGGCTTCAACAATTGTTACATTGCAACTTAGTAACATGAAGCTCAGTACAGAAAAATGTAAAACGTGTGTTTCAAGCATCAAATATTTGTGGCACATATTGGCCGTCTTCTGCATAAAATGAAATCCTGAAAAGGTAAGAGTAGTGATGCAAATGGAAAAACTCTCACAAGAATGTTCTATGGTAATTTCTTGACACAAAACAGTATTTATCAACTTTATTGAAAATCTATCAAACTTACTGCGGTGGAGGTGCTGCAGTAGCATTGTCGCCTCACAGTTAGATGTTGCCCGTTCGATTCTCAGTTAGAGCGTCTTCTGTGTAGCGGCATGCGTGAATGGGTGTTCCTTCATTGAAGGTTGTGCATTAGGCCCGGCAAGCCAGTACGTAAAAATCTACTGCCAATCATTAGCGGACCGGAGTCCCGCGGTGGCGACCCCTAACCGGGAAAAGCCGAAAGACACAAACAAACATTGAAAATCTATCAAAAAAAGTATGTCTCTAAGATAACTGTTAGAGAATGTTGAATAGATTCACAGGAAAAGGGTTTTCTGCTTAAAAACAGTGACTGAGGCTTCACATTCAATAATATAATATAACAAAGCCTGTCATCTTAAAACAGATAAGGAAATCTTTTTTAATCGCAGTTTGTATGTAAAGGTATGGCACCCAGCTCTGAAGATTTAGTTATTCCATTGTACTCAGTTCTCATCAGGCTGATCTTTGCATTTTATGCCCTATTTAGTGCTACCTGTCCAAACACTTGTCACAACTGGAGCAAGCACAGTGCGTTTTCATATAAAAAATCAAGATGCTAAAACACAAAAACTATGCAGATCATCTCAAAGCCTTGACCTGCCTTCTTGGTATTATGCAGGCTAGTAAGAGGTGACTTCTGCCTCCCATATAGTCTCAACAGACCCTATGCTGTCAGACCTATTATGTATTCACAAGTCCAGTGGAAGCATAAATGCCTACTCAAGGGAGCAAAATCACTTTTGCAACACAGATAGAACACATTGGCGGGATAGGTATGTATCACAGGCAATACCTCTTCTATGAAACTATCTTCAACTCCAGATAAATTAAAGTACTTCTCTTGCTCTATTCAAATGTAATTTGGACAAATGTATGGGAAACCACAAATTTGCCCCTGATTTAGTGCCCATATCCCTCCGCACCACATGCTCCAGAGACCTCAATCTCATTACCACAATTAACAGAATGTGCTGGAAGGACAGGTTTATAACCCAGAGACTGCCCACGCTATGGAATAGACTTCCAATACATGTCAAACAGAGCACCTCACTGGCCCTCTTCAAGAGAAATCTTGATGAGTGGATGGGAAATAGAAAATTCATCCTGGGAATCACTCCAGTGGCTCTACTTGAGGGAGGCACTGGGAACTAAGGTCGGGTGGCATGATGAAAGGGTAATCCTATGGGCTAGGCTTGTAAACACTCCAGGGCCATTAGCCTAGTACACACCTATGAACCTATGGATAGGGACAACATGTAAATGTCTCAACATATTTTTGCACTGCCCACCCATGGGCAATTCATATGCAAAGTATAAGATCTAAAAGCTACTATGGCAATGTAAACATAGGATAATTTAGTAGTCAGGGATCTAGGCATGCATGCTGACAGTAACCTGACCTTTGAGCTCCACATGTTTACTGTGGTGAGAAAAGCATTCTATGTTCCACAACTTATAAGTAAGGGCAAGGTATCCAGGTCCAAGGAGGTCATTGTTCTACTGTACTCATCTCTCACCTGACTGATCATTGAGTACAATGCACCCTTCAGCATGTACCTGACTAGGCACTTGAAGCAGCTTGAAAGACCACAGAGGTTTCTCACAAAAAGAATACAGGGAGTAAACAACAAGTCCTATGTGGACTGTGTCAAAGCCCTATCTGTGTACTCAGTCTTCTGCAGACTGCTGCATAACAATATATGCCTAACCTACAAGCCATCATCTGATTCCACACTGATGAATTTGTTGCATTTCTGCAAAACAAATAGCATCAGAAATACATGTTCTAAGGATCTAAACCTGTTGGCAGGACAGGTCTCTTGTCACCAAGATTGTTTCTTCGCTGGAACAGACTTCCCATCCACATGAAGCAAAGCTCACCCTAACCATATTCGAATGTAACTTGGACCACTGGATGGGAAATTGCAAATTTACCCTTGGTTTAGCATCTATGTATTTAATGAACAGGGGCAGCCTGTGATCACTTAATGTGCACAAGCCTATATAATAACTCATAAAATTCCTTGGGATGTTGACACATCAGTAATATTTTGGCAAATTTGGGTTATTCTTCCCTAGGTTTAAAATAGCTCCAGGGCTGATAGCGTAGTAACCACCTATGAACCTTTGAACCTATATGATCCTAACAGATCAATAGCCCACTAAGTACTTATAAACATAAGAAGTGTATGTCAGTCAGGCATTGGAAAAGTATTGCTACAGCATAATCAGAATGTAGCATACAGATCAACAGCCATTACAGATAGATAGGCAGGTACAATATATCCAGATAGAAAGGGAACTTCTCGGGTCTGCATAAGGTTCGGAAAAAAATAGGACTACTTTTTATGAAAACAATTTACTTTGGAATCCAACCATAAACTATTACAAAACATTTTCTGGAAGTTTCTCCACCAAGCTTGACTTATAGAGTGGCTTGCTTTTGTCACTACAATGGTCTAACTTAAGAGTGATATACAAAGAGAGATGCACATAAAACACAATGAAAATATTTTAAAGCAATACATGGAAGTCATGTCAAGAGTTTCTTATTTATTGTTTTGATTTGAGAGATTGTCAGAATGTCTGTGCAGTTCTACTGATGCATTAAAAATGCACCTGCTGAAAAATATGATTTTTTTTTTCTGGATGGCCAGATTATAAAGAAAAGGATTGACTAACAATTCAGGAATTTTACACATCCATCCATCCTCAACCTTTTTTTTCATATTTCATAGGTTCAGTGGCATGTAATAGGATGAAAGACCACTGAGGCTTTTTGACGACTAACCATGCATACCACATCTCTGACAAGTTTTGGAAGCCCTGGTAGTGTAAACAGCTTGGGAGATGAAACATTTGTAGTCTGCCTGTGTCCATTAAGTCAGAGGTACCAAACTAGGATTGAATTTCAAATTTTACATCCAGTTGTTCAAGTTGCACTTGAACTAGCTTAGGGAGGAACACTAGTTCAGATGGATGGGGATCATGTTCCAGAAAAGGGGTAGTCCCTGGGATACATAACCATCTCTCCAGAGGGTCATATTTATATCTCAGGCAGGGTTAAAGCCTTTAGAATAGGTAATTAATTTTGCTGCAGTTTGTTTTGCAGACATGAAAGAAGTCCATCAAAGTGGGGTTCGAAGATGCCTTGTATGCCAGCCATAGAGCTTCCTCAACAGGCTATAGGAAACAGAATACAAGGATATGGCTTGAGCTGTTATTTATGCCCTGTATTCTTTTAGTGAGGAACCTCTTTGAACATTCCAGTTATTGGATGTGCCTGGTTAGTTACATAACAAATGGCCTTCTACTCAATGATAAGTCTGATGAATGCTTAATACAGTGGAGCAATGATTACCCTGGAACTAGATGCCAAGATCTTGCTTATAGGTTGAGCAACAAAGAATGATATCCTCACTACCATAGACACTAGTCAAAACTTATATTATTGTCTATGTGCATTCCCAAGCTAATGACTACTGGGTCAACTCTTAGGGGTGTGTTGTCAATATCATAGTTACCAGGGGTGGCCACCTTCCTGAAGGATACTATTATGCATTTCTTGGAAATTAATTTTAGCCCTCGGCTCTGACACCAGTTATTTGTCTGGGCCAGCCCTTCTTGAAGAACATTTTTGTTGGTAGAGAATTCTATGACCATTCCTAATTTGCAGTCATCTGTTAATTTGGACAGCCCAAGGCCCTTGACATTGGCCTTGACTTCAGAAAGTAGATGTCAAAAATGAGCAGTCCCAGGACTGATCTCTGTGGGACTCCCTAGTCACTGGCTGGTTTGTAGAGGTGGACTCTTCAATTCTAACTTCCTGAGTCTTGTCTGTGAGCCAGCTGGCTATCTGCTGGATAACATAAGGATTTATACCCAACAACTTGAGTTTGTCAACAATGACTGAGTAAGGTATTGCATCAAATGCCTTGGACAGTCACTGTAGGCATGTGAACCATTTTCCCTCATCCTTTGCTTGGGTGACTTTCTCAAAGAAGTCCTTCAGGCTGAGTCGGCATGACCTGCCCTTGATGAAACTTAACTGTGTTGAATCTCATGTCTGGAGGTTTGTAATCCACAAGGAACAAACTGCAACCCAAAGTAGTTTAAAAGCATGGACACAGTACACCCGAAGCCAAACTCCATGATAAAAAGGTCACTTTAATATTGAAATGCTGATAAAAACAAGTAAAAGATAAGCGCTTTTGTCTTCTTAATGAAACTTTTTCAGATAAAACTATGTTTGAAAAACTGAGTCCATATATAGACCAATTTAGATCACATGCATGCCAAACCCCCAGTGATGTCATACTTCCTTTGGGAGGATTTAAAGAGGATTTTTTATAAGACTTAAAATGCCATGCAGATAAAACTGACATGAATTACAACAAAATTAAAGATAGTTTATACATGTAAATAATCCAAGTAATACTCAACGACCAAAAACAAAATCAAAAGAATCCAGTCACAGCAGCAATAATACGTTCTTCCTTGTTGTTAAAAGATGTAACAATTCACAAGGCTCTTCAGGTAGTATCCATAAAACGTCTTTTATTAAAACATAAAACACACATAAATGGATCAAGCGCTTTCATCCACACAAAGTGGACTTCATCAGAATCAATTATCTAATTAATTTCACTATATTTATGCACATTTTGGCGCCAAGGCTTACTGAATTCTTAAAGAGAACAACACATATATAATACATAAAATAAAAAATGTAAAAAATATGCATATTGTGTTAAAATATCATATAAAATTCCAATACTATTTATTCCTATGTGTAATAAGGTGACAATATCTATTTTATTGTTTAACACCTCTTTATATAACATTTTTGTAACACATTTTTATATAAGGTGCCTAAGGACATGGTTGGTTCACATCTTTTGCAATGCTTCTTACTGTAAATACAATATATAATAGTTCTTGTAGAATCAATTACCCAATGTATTGATATATCTAATAAATAATTTAAAAACTTTTGTTTAAAAGTGTAATAATTTATGAATAAATTATAATATAAAAAAATTAGTTTAAAAATACATAATATAACAAAGATTCGAATGAATAAATATATACTTTAATAATTCATTAATAAAAAAGGTTTTAAAGAAATGCCATCATTTAAACCTGGGGGAGTTGTGGTATCTGTCAAAATCTGCCATTTTGCTTCTTTTTCAGCTAAATGTATCCCTAAATTACCTCCCCTCATATTATTAATAACTGTCTCAATGATGGCAAATCTAAATTGATGTCTGTTGTCAAAGGATGATATGTGCCTGTACAATGCATTTGTTCTATCTTTCTTCTTAATATCATATAGGTGCTCATATATTCTCTTCTTGAACCTACGTTCAGTTTTTCCTATATAATAACCAGGACATAATACGCGCTTAGCTAAATATATTACATTCTGTGTGTTACAATTACCTCTCCCAAATTTTATTCTTGTTTTGTTAATATTCTCCAAGGTTATGTGATCCACTTCCATTATACAATGACAGTACTTGCAATTTCCACATTTATATGTCCCACTGTGCTTTGTAGGTATAACATACATCTTTTCTGTTTTTTCCAAAATAGACTTTAAATTCAAACCCATCTTTAGCACAAATATAGGGGCTTCACCCACAATTTTCCTAACTTCAGGTTCCAGGGAAAAGATGTTCCAATATTTTTCATTATGTTTTTTATGTGAGTTGTTTGCGATGTATACTCTAAAATACATGCTTTCCTATATTCACAATTAACATCCTTTTCTATGCCCTGCCTAAGTGGTTTACCTAGGACTGGGAAATATTTGTTCCCCCATTCTTTAATAACTAATGTCTTAACTTCATTAATAAGTTGGATTGGATACCCTCTATTAATAAATAGGCTACTAATAAATTCTATTTCATCCAGCATTTTTTCATATTTTGAGCTCATTCGTGCTGCTCGTATGCACTGACCTTTAAATATACTTTTTTTTGTCTTATATGGATGGTTACTGCTATATTCTAAATAATTATTAGAAAAAGTATTTTTTTCTATATATCTTAGACTCAAATCCCTCTTTATTGCTGGATATAAAAGTATCTAAATAAGCCAGACCTTCTTTACTAACATTATACGTAAATTTCAAAAACTGGCTAGTATTGTTAAGGTAACCTATAAATTCTTCTACCAACTCTTCCTGACCATCCCATAGAATGAAGATATCATCCAAAAATCTGGTATAATATCTAATGTATTTATGATACTGGCTCTTAAATATGTACTGCCCTTCCCAATCCAACATAACTAAATTTGCATAAATGGGTGCACAGGCAGTACCCATGGCAACTCCACGGGTCTGCCTGTAATATTCCCCTTCAAAATAGATATAATTATAATCTAAAATAATACTCATACGTTCCATAATAACCAAAGTATGTTCCCAATCTAACTGTGAATAATTGCATTTATGTGTGTTTTATGTTTTAATAAAAGACGTTTTATGGATACTACCCGAAGAGCCTTGTGAATTGTTACATCTTTTAACAACAAGGAAGGACGTATTATTGCTGCCTGTGACTGGATTCTTTTGATTTAGTTTATACATGTCCTTCTGATTTTTTTTTTACATATTAATAATGTACTGACGACATATTGGAGCCATCACCTTTCTAAAGATTTCAGTTTTAAAATACGAGTGTTGGATATTTGGTCATTTAAACCATGCCATGTCATGGCATTATGTTTCAATTGCCAGCGAAGTTCAGGTTTTTCCGATTGAGTGTCCACGGGCCTCATCTATCTGACAGGACAAATTGTTCTAAAATGAAAAATTTAAAAGTGTGGTGAGGGTATTCCATGGTATGTTTGGAAAGAGCATTGGTATCCTTTTTAGTTCTAACATCATAAGTATGCTCATAAATTCTGTCAAGTAGATGGCTTTCTATTTTACCAACATAAAACACTTCACAGTGTTGGCATTGAGCATAACAGATAACTTTAGTAGAATTACAATTACATTTTTTTTTTGGTCTAAACTGGACACCATTAATGACAAATGAATTACCAGTTAAAATATACGTGCAATATGGGCAGGAGCCACATTTCACCATCCCAAAGTGCTTTGATTGTTGTACTGATTTCTTCTCAGATAAAGCTTTGAGGTTTTGCCCCTTCTTATGCACAATGCTTGGAGCCAAACCTATATTTTCTCTAATGTGTTTGTCATTTGTCAAAATATTCCAATTTTTAGTAAGTTTGCTTCTAATACGGTTGCTGTCAGGATGAAATACTGTAATAAAGGAATTCTTATAATTATCATTCCTGTTAATGATATGTGGTTTAGGTTATCGTTTATGGGTACACAAACATCCACACATATCACTAACAGGAATGATAATTATAAGAATTCCTTTATTACAATATTTCATCCAGACATCTACCGTATTAGAAGCATGCTTATTAAAAATCATACCTCTCAACCTGGAAACATCAAAAATCTGGATAAAGGCCCATGAACAATAGGTACAAATCAGTACGCTTATTAACATGAAATTTGCATACATAATATTGTAACCCCGCCCACTCCAATGGAATTGTGGGATACCAACTTTCAAACACAAACTGAAGAACAGACAAGCAAAATATGCCCCCAGGCCCCAGATCTTGTAGTAAATGGTAACAATTTTTTAAAAAAATGTGTAGCAATGATGTTCACTGGGAAGGGAGAAGGTGATGAACCTTAGGATTTTGTTTTTGGTGACTTGCAGTATGTGGGTTTTGTGGCAAAGGTAGGGCATTTAATGGTAGCTAATATTCTAATCCTAGCAAAAGAATATTATGGTTTGCTAGGACCTCCAAAACGCATTCTTTGTGACCTACTGATCCGTGGCATAGCTAGAGTTTGTGCCCCTTGGGGCTATCTTTGAGTTTGCCACCCCTCCCCCTTACAAAATCATGGTTGAATGGGGTCGCCCCTTACACAGCCCTCCCCCCTGCAGCCATTCTAATGTCCCATTACTTGGCTATTTGTCCCCGTTTACCATAAACAATGTAATGTGCATATTACTTTACTTCTACAATGATTACCTGGATTTCATTTAAAACTTTTTATTTTACATTTTATAGCACAAACACTAATAGATATCTGCTAAACAAAGCAATACAGTCTCAAAATGAAAATAGACTTGGCATTAAAATGTCTTTGGCCTTGTATCTTACATTCATTGAGACTCACATTCAAAGAAAATGTATCTGGCCAGTTGTAGATAAATGTTACCTTTGGGCTGTTTTCAAATCATAGGCCCCTTGCACATGAAACATGCATGTGTTCTCTGATACACCTTCCTGATTGTATTAAATTATATTCCTTGTATAATACAGCACACTTGTTAGACCACGTGCTAAATGTATTGTTTTGAAATTTTTTTTCAGTAAGCAATGAAACAAAATGTATGAACCAGTATAATGATAAAACTGCCCAGTTCAGAACCTTTGGGCTGTTTTCAAATCATAGGCCCCTTGAACATGAAACATGCATGTGTTCTCTGATACACCTTCCTGATTGTATTCAATTATATTCCTTGTATAATGCAGCACACTTGTTAGACTGTGTGCTAAATTTATTGTTTCAAAATTTGTTTTTCAGTAAGCAATGAAATACAAATGCACAAACCAATAATGACAAAACTGCCCAATTCAGAACATTTTCATCATAAAAGTCTACTCAAACTTCTACAATCCACCAGTATCAGTAAATATGCACAATCTCTGCAGAAGTAAAAGCCATCTAAATAATTTCACATTAAAGAGATCTGTAACTAACAAAGAGGTTGTTTGCTAGCAGCAAGCAACCTCTTCTTTATATTTTATTGTTTCATCTACAAATAAAGTGCCTGTTGCCCTTGAGGAATAAATTGCCTATGTTACATTAAAAATATGATAAACTAGTAATATTGCAATAAGGAATGCATGGCAAACTGATAACAGGGTCATAGTTACTAGGTATCTCCTCTAAAGAGGACATTTTCAGGACTGTAGCATCCACCCTCTTCAAAAGTACAACACCGTACTGTATCAGCAATCCATCTACATACTGTGGGAGTAGAACCCTCAGCCTTCTGCATCAAACACAATGTGCTACTAACAACACAAACAGGTTTGACATAAGCAGCGCTAAACTTCTCTCCCCCTGAAGAACTATGCAGCACAAGAAAAATTTATTGGAGGTGGGGGACAACACATTTTAAACATTGCTTGTATAATCTTAGAAAAGTTGCTAAAATGAAATGTTTTGTGTTACCATGCATGTCCTGAAAGATAGGAAGACTGAAACTTTAATGGCTATCATTATTTAAAGAAGTCAATTCTCGGTGATTTGACAGAAAAAACACACATTTTAAGAGGGACAGACCAAATGTATGAGACAAACATTTCAGACATTTGGGTAGATACTTTAGACTCTTGCTCTAACTGAGGCATTTTACACACACACACACACACACACACACACACACACACACACACACACACACACGGAAAGTGGGAAACGAATGCCTGCACTTAACATAAGTAAAACCAATGCCTGCACTTAATAAGGAAAAAACAATGCCTGCACTTAAGCAAAAAAACAATTCATGCACTTAAGGAAAAAACAATGCTTGCACTTAACATAAGGAAAAAACAATGCCTACACTTAACATAAGGAAAAACCAATGCCTGCACCTAACATAAGGAAAAAAACAAATAACCAATGCAATGCCTGCACTTAACATAAGGAAATAACTTACCAATACATGTTTGATCACAAAAGAAAGAGCAGACTACTGTAATGTGTGCCTGCCGTTTGTTCAAAATTCCTGCACTTAGGGAGTGGCAAACAACTGTTCGTTCAAATTCCTGCACTTAGGGAAAGGCAAGCAAATGCATTTGTTCAAAATTCCTGCATTTAGGGAAAGGAGGTAAAAAATTGCAGTCAAGCTATTCCACTTGTTCCATTATGCCTGCTGCATAACAACATGTTCGTAAACAAGTTCAAAATGTAAACAAATGCATCCAGCTTAAAAGAAGTAAATAAAGGCAGCCATTCATTCATAAAAAGAAAGAGCACAAGGTAAAATGCAGCCAAGTCAACTTACCAGTTTGTTAGAAAGGTAAATAAAGGCAGCGAAGGTACTGTAATGTATGCCTGCTGTTTGTTCAAAATTCCTGCACTTAGGGAAAGGTAAACACATGAAGCCAAGCTATTTCACTTCTTGAAAAGTTCCACTATGCTTGCACATAACTACATGTTTTTTCACAAAAAGAAAGTGCACAAAGACTGCTGTAATAGACAGCATACTGTATTAAGGTAAACAAATGCAACCAAGCTATTCCACTTATGGAAAAGTTCCACTATGCCTGCACATAACTATATGTTTGTTCATTCACAAAAAGAAAGCACACAAAGACTGTTGTAATACTGTATTTTATTCCTGCTATTTGTTCAAAAGGTAAATAAATGCAGCCACTGACAGCCAGCTTAGCAGAGGTAAATAAAGGCAGCCGTTCAGTCACAAAAAGAAAGAGCACAAAGACTGCTGTAATACTGTAATGTAAATGTATGCCTGCTGTTCATTCAAAATTAAGCTGGAAAGGTAAACAACTGCAGCCAGCTTACCAGTTTGTTGGAAAGGTAAAGGCAGCCATTCCACTTAAGGAAATGTTAACAGGCTACAGCACTTAGGGAAAGGTAAACAAATGCAGCCAAGGCAAGCTATTCCACTTACAGAAAACTTATACTTAATGAAGCTGTTCCACTATGCCTGCACATAACATAAGGAAAACTTAAAGAGCACGAGAGCTGCCCATAGGGAAACTAAGCTTAACAGAAGCTGCTGGCTTAACAAATAACCATACACATTCCTTCACAAAACAGAAGAATGTGCTGTAACTTAATAAACTTAACAAAGAGGACAAAGACTGCTGTTTCTCTCGCACATGCAACAGTGCCTTACCTACTTGAATAAACAAGTGAACCGGACTAGTGAGACAGTCTGACTCTTCAGCAGCAGCAAGTTAAATTAAATTATGGTACTCTGACAGGTTGCCTGTCAGTTGACATCATCGCATCACAAGATGATGCCAGGAAAAAAATTGTCAAAAAAAAAAAAAAACAGGAAATTCGGAAATTTGGAACTTAGAGACCATTCGGGAATTCATGGCACCCTAATATTTTGCCCTCAAAACTGGTATTTACCAAGAAATTTGCTACGGTTGAGAGGTATGCTAAAAATTGGAATTTTTTGACACATTAGAGAACAAGTAGGTTTGGCTCCAAGCATTGATTATAAGAAGGGGCAAAACCTCAAAGCTTTATTTGAGAATAAATCAGTGTAACAATCAAAGCACTTTGGGATGGAGAAATGTGGCTGCTGTTTATATTGCAAGTATATTTTAACTGGTAATTCATTTGCCATTAATGATGTCCAGTTTAGACCCAAAAGATATCTTAATTGTAATTCTGCTAAAGTCATTTATTGTGCTCAATGGCAACACTGTGAAAGGTTTTATGTTGTTAAGACAGAAAGGCATCTACAATCTGGTGGTCCCCTACCATAAACAAACTCTACAACAGAAGGAAGAAACTGCTGCAAAAGAGAGTAAAATCCCATGAGTGGAGGAGCTCCCTGGTCAGCCTCAGCAAGAAGCTGAGATCCCTTATAAGATCACCCAAAGCTAGCTATGTAAACAAAATTACCACTGATTCTAAGGACAACCACAAAGCATTCTATAGCTATGTCAAGAATCACAATGGCAACATCCAGATCTGCTCTGAGTTACATCACAATGGCATGAAAATTACAGAACCAACTGATATTGCCAAAATCCTGGCAGATAGGTTCAGTGCAAAATTTACCCCCTCTCACCCCCTAAAGGGTCCATATCTATACAGGAAGAATACAGAGTCCCTGTAATCACAACTATGCAGGTAAAAGCTACACTCTCTAAAGCCAAAAACCAGCATCCATGGGACCAGACAACATCCCAGGCTATGTTTTACACAAACTTCAGAATTAACTGGTTCCCCACTTAAGCACCATGTTCAATCATAGCCTCATGTCAGACTTTGTCCCCACTGAATGGAGCACAGCAACAGTTATCCCACTCCACAAAGGGGGAGCCACCACTGATCCCGGGAACTATCGCCCTATTAGCCTGATGAGCCTAGTCTGCAAGGCTATGGAACGCATCATTGTGGAACTCATAAACAAAGACATTGGTAACCTCCAAACTCTGGACCCCACCCAGTTCGGGTTTATGAAAGGCAGATCATGCCTCTTGAACCTGATCGACTTCTTTGAGGCAGTCACCAAAGCCATAGATGAAGGTAAAGTGGTTCACACAGCCTATCTTGACCTCACCAAAGCTTTCAACACCATCCCCTATTCTGGAATTATAGCTAAACTCACTAAACTAGGTATAAATCCCTACATCACAAGATGGGTTGCCAACTGACTCACTGACAGAACACACACTGTAAAAGTTGCAGACTCCAAATCTGACTTCAAAACCAGTGACAAGTGGAGTACCACAGGGTTCAGTCTTGGGACCTTTCCTGTTTAGTATCTACTTCTCTGAAGTACAGGCTAACACAGAAAGCCTTTGGCTAATGAAGTTCGCAGATGACTGCAAACTAGGAGCCATAGTCGAGTCCCCAAATGATGTGGACATCCTACAAACGGGCCTCACTGAGACAGATGCCTGGTGTCAGAGCCATGGCCTCAAGCTCAATGCCAAAAAGTGCATTATCATTCCCTTTGGTAAAAACTCTGTACCCATGAACTACCACATAGGCATCAATCTACATAATGCCGAATGTGTGATAAGAGACCTTGGGACCCAGATGAACAGTAGTCTTTCCTTTGATAATCACATTGCCACAGTAGTCAGGAAATACTTCTACTTGGCACACCTCATCATTCAGGAAAAAAGAGGTCATTGTTCCCTTCTACTCGACACTCATTAGACCCATTATAGAGTACAGCACCCCTTTTAGAATGTACCTCACAAGACATCTGCAGTAGCTAGAAAGACCACAGAAGTACCTCACAAAGAGGATTACTGGCCTCAAACAGATGCCCTACACTGACTGTCTCAAAAAACTCCAGCTTTACTCTGTAGCATATCGCCTACTTCGAGGTGATCTCTGCCTAACATCTAAAGTTATGTCAAACCCAGAGCTGTTGGACACGCTACACCTAAAGAAATCCCAATCCCTCCAAGCTGCATGCTCTAGGGACCTAAACCTTTTCACCACAATAAACAAGACATACTGGAGGGATAGATTCCTGTCCCCGAGACTTCCCATACTCCAGAATAAGCTACCTACCTATGTCAAGCAAAGTTCCTCATTAGCACTCTTCAAGAAAAATCTTGATGAGTGGATGGGAAATAGGAAATACACCCCGGGGATCACTTCTGTGGCTATGTCTGACAGGGGCACAGGAAAATAACTTTCTCGGGTGGCGTAAGCCAGGGAACCTTCTTGGCTAGGCTTACTTAGGCACGTGGGCCGATATCCTAGTACCTACCTATGAACCTATGAACTTGACAGAATTTATGAGCAGACGTATATTAGAACTAAAAAAGGAGTCAATATTCTTTCCAAACATTCCATGGAATACCCTGACCACACCTTAAAATTTTTCATTTTAGAACAATTTGTCCTTCAGATAAGAGGGACCTGTGGACACTCAGTCTGGAAAAACCTGAACTTCGCTGGCATGAACTGGCCTGGTTTGAATGAGGAAATATCCATCACCTGTATTTTAAAACTGAAATCTGTAGAAAGGTGATGGCTGTAATATGTTGTCAGCACATTATTAGTATGTAAAAAAAATCAGAAGCACATGTATAAACTGTCTTTAATTTTGTTGTAATTCATGTCAGTTTTCTACCTGCATGGCCCATTAAATCTTCTAAAAATCCTCTTTACATCCTCCCAAAGGAAGCATGACATCACTGGGGGCTGGGCATTCATGTGATCTAGACTGGTGTATATTTGGACTCAATTTTCCAAACATGGTTTTATCTGAAGAAGTTTTCATTAGGAAGACGAAGGCGCTTATCAGCATTTCAATATTAAAGAGACCTTTTTATCATGAATTGTGGCTTCAGGTGTACTGTGTCCATACTTTTGAACTACCTATGTCTGGAAATTTCCTATGTCATCATTGATCATTTCCATGATCTTTCTTTTCATGGCCTTGTATATCAGACTAGTGAGACTTATGAGCCTCTTGATTCAAGGGTCCATAGATGGCCTGCCTTTGTGCATGGTTGTCATTTGCCATTCAAAACCTGTTTGGAAGCCATGGTTAAATAATGACTCCAGAAGGCCTGATAGGTTATGCTTCATGCTATTAAGAAGAAAATCTGTGTTGTTGGTCAGTGCCATCAATATAATGTCCGTAACCTTAGAGAGAGCACTGAGGACCTGCTCCCTAGTGACAGTAGAAGGAGTTATATTAAATATTATTTCCTGAGTGAAGACTGGGGGGAGAGACAGAAAGATAAGGTTAGGGCTAAATTTGTCTCCCAGTAGATTTGCTTTATCTTCTGGCTCTGTGTAGGTGGCTTCATTAACAATGAGCTTTTCACACACACAGTTGTGTATTGCCTTTGAGGTTACAAACATAGATAAAGAATGCCATGTGATTATCCTTGACCTGGGAAGAAAGATTTACCTCAGATTTGGTTTTGGCAGACCTTATTTGTCCTCTGAATTCTTTGTTTATATAGAGAGAGCCATTTTATCCTGCAGAGTACTCACCTCCTAATTTTTGTTATGATTTTCTTCCTTCTGATATACAGTCTACAGACATTATTATTCTACCAGAGTGGCTTGTTTTTTGACTTCGTTCTGTACTTGTTCCTGGTGGGTACAGCTGAATCTATGTAGCTATTAACATGCTTGTATGGAGCTTCTGTGAACAGTTCTCGGTAGGCAGCAATGTTTTCAAGGTTTGGAGAGGCTTTATATTTTGCCAGGTTATCACTTAACAGTAGGAAGTTAGCCTTAGAGTAGTTCCTGAATATTCCAGGGTTAACTGGGGTTCTGGATTTTAGTTTTACTTCAGAGAAAACTATTCTGTGGTCTTATCTTACCTGATAGGACATTACACCAGGGAGTGCAGTGGTCTCCTATATTAGTGAGGACCAAATCCAGAAGGATTGTGCCCATGGTTGACATAGGTCTATATCATTTCAATGAAGTGACTAACTGTCAAACACTTATTCGTTGAAGTTAATCCATTGAATGGTAATTGTGACCAACGTTCATTTAAGCAAATTTCTTCCCAGGGTAAGAAACTTGTTGGCCATCATCAGGAATTTGCCCCTTTCCCCACTGTAGTGCAATCTTGGAGTTGGTATATTTAGTTAGGGTGATATGGGAGGTATAGCCCCCCACATGGGTGGGTTTTAAATAATGTGGTTTTGGTGATGGTTGCTAAGTTGGCTGACTGTTTTTCCACGGGAAGAAATTTGTTTAAATAAACATTTGATAGAATTAGCATTCGGTGAATTAAGTCCGACGAATAAGTGTTCGATGGTTGGTAGCTTCAAAAAAATGATATAGACCCATTGGCACAGTGACAATCTAGTCTAGGGAGTTTATTTACAAAGTCCAGGAATTTCTGTGCCTGCACATTTGGTGTCCTATATGATTCCCATTTTTACAGCCGAGTACGCCTCCAGGCGTTTCTCCTCTAGGTGTCAAATATTGCTTGTTCATATTTGCATTAATAATTCGAAAACCATGCTACATACAAGGTATCAGAAGATTTCATCTTAAAGCATACAGAATGGCAAACATAACTGTATTGATATTTGACCTCTGTCTAATGCAGCTAAAGAGATATTGAATATTATTTATATATTGTTTATTTGTATTGTAATAATTTACATATTTCTCTAAATATCTCAACATTCATGTAACACAGACAGAACTGCATAGCCTCATATGAAACTCAAAGCTGTATGAAGAAAATCCTGTTAGCAGTATGTGTCTTGCCTAAATGGTTACTGAGATATCATAAGCTTTTTATTCAACTTTACAAAATTAATATTCACTACCTTTATTTTGGCTTATAAAATCCAGTTTAAGCCATCAAACTGATTGAATGCCACTAATGTAAAGATTAACTTATCCAAAATAGTTTGCCATTTACGGTTTTCTAGTAACACTTATGATTCCAGAGATATGAAAATTTGTTTGAACTTTAAGGTGATAACTTCATTTTTTAAAGTCTCAAGCCACACCCACTGGGAGTTAAAAGTCCACACTCAAAAGAGCCGTACTGAAGGGAATGAGTTAATACTGAGGTAATTAAAGTCATCCATGGATATGGGTCTAGGCTGGATGCTGAGCATCTGCATTAAGCTTAAATTTGTGTTACGGGTTTCCTGGGTCATTGAGGGGGACCTATAGCTTGAAAGGAAGTGTTATAGGATTTTTCTTATGGTGATTTGAATGTGGAAAAGTTCAAGTACATCATTCTGTTTGATCAGCCTTGAGGTATATCTATGTTTGATATAAATTGAGACTTGTCCATCCTTAGTCCCTGCCTGTATAGTAGCTGGTCTAAATGTGTGGAAGGCATTATAGCCTTGCATGAGCAGAGGGCTCTCTGTGGCTTTAAACCATGAACCAGATTCATAAATCCCTACACCGTGTGTGCATCATGCTGTGATTTGCATATGATATCATGCTGTTTTGGATTCAGTAAGTGGCTCTATACAGTGTGTAGAGCTGTGCAAACAAGGTAAACACCATGATATGGTAATTACAGCATAAGCAGATGAATTGTACTCAACCAAGTTAAGCTGGAGGAGCTACTCAACAAGCTATAAAACAACCATGTAGACTCAGTGCCAGTTTTACCTGTGAATTCCAAAACCTATTGGAATTCAGCCACAGAAAGGAGTCTGCACAGAAACAATGTTGGGGCTCCTGTTGGTTTAATTCATGTGTGTATGTAACAGGCTGAACTCTATGCTGCTGCTGCTCCTAATAGACCATGTCCAAGATGGTGAAGCATTTTCAGACCCTGTTTAACTTATCACAATCTGCATGACTAGGAAATTGTAGAGCACTACAAGGTGGATAGAGACACACTACAGGGACTGACTCTGCAAACTCTGTTGTCCTCTACTCAGACCCAGGGCAAACAGAGGGGAGTCCATTCCAGTGGAGACAAAGGTATGTGTAGCATTTAGAATTTTATCTACAGGAACCTTTCAAAGACCAACAGGAGACATGCTGGGGGTGTCACAGGCATCAGCATCCAGGATCCTCCATCAGTTCCTAAATTCTATGCTCCAACATGCCAGTGACCACATATATTTTCCCCATACTTCTGAGGACAGGGCCACAAATACGCATGAGATTTACCCTGTAGCACACTACCCTGAAGTACTGGGTGCCATAGATTGTACACATATAGAAATTAAGGCACCACCCATGAAACAGGGAAGGCTCTATATAAATAGGAAGGGTTTCCACTCTATTAACTGCCAAGTCATGTGTAATACTAAGGGAATCCTCCTGAACGTGTGTGCTAGCAATCCAGGCAGTTACCATGACTCACATATCTGGCACACCTCCAAACTGTATCAGATGTTCACTACGGGAAGTCTCCCACGGGATCATTTACTAGGGGGTGTTGATTATGCACTGGAACCGTGGCTGATGATGCCCATCAGAATTGCATACACACCTCCTGAAGAATATCATAATGAGGCACTTGCTCAAACCAAATATATCATGGAACATGTGTTTGGGCTGCTAAAGTCACAGTTCCAATGCCTAAATGCATTTGGGGGAGCCCTGCGGTACAATCCACATACATGTACTGAAATATTCACTGTCTGTGCCATGCTACATGACATCTTCAGTTGGATCAACAAGGGGAAGGGACACACATCACACTACCAATGCCAAGGACACCATAGCCAAATACAAGTGAGGAGTCAGAGGAGGAACCAGTAGCTGCTATGGGTATTTGCAGATGTAGACATGCTCAATATGCCTTCACATTAGCTAAGAGGAAATGTATAGCACGCTCATTCACCACCTAAAGAGCTAAAACCTTCATCCTATGCACATACATATAGTAACACTGATGTCAGGCAACACTCACAGCCTTTACCTACCATGTAATGACTGTGTAGTGCTAACATCAGACAGATTCAGCCCTGAACTAAAACAGCTGCAACTGCTGGATTTACAAGGTAAGTATTGAACCTGGAGTGTGTTGTGTAATACTGTAAATGAATGGCATATCCTTAAATGTTGTTACTTGGTAATGTAAGCAAGTAAAAGGTGGGTGATTTGAACATAAATGACTTTAACATGTGATAGCAGAGACCTATGTGATGACATGTGTCCTCTATCAAGTAGTAGGCCTCAGGCATCAAAGATTCACACAGTACAGTCATATCTCTCAAAAGTACTGATGGTCAGTGAATGTCCTCAGTTTAGCATCATAATTTGGACTGGAAAATCATTAAAGAGAGAGAGGTTAGAAAGTAATGAGACACATTTCAATTTCAGACTTCATAACCCTCACATGATCGTTAATAATACTGATGAAAAAAATGTTTGATTCTATCAACTGCCTAACTTCTAAGCCCAAAATATGTCAAAGGTACAATTAGCAGAACAACATTGCAAACAGATATACAAATCACTAAGTCAGCTATGCACCCGGAGCATCAGACACAAGTGTTATGTATCCCTGTATCCAAAATATAGAAAACAAAGATATGGCACAGTTATCATCACTTGCACAGGGTGTTGTGTTGGGGGGGGGGGGGCAGGAAACCCAGGCTAATAGAAAATGTTGATTAGTGTGTGTGAGTAAGAAAGAGAAGCAGGCAGACATTTGGATAAAGTAACAAATGGTCAGTGAGACAAAATGAGCTTTAAGATTCATGGCTGAACTATGTAACTGTTGTGTGTGTGTCTGTATGGGTCCTCCAGGTGAAATTAGTGTGCGAGTGTCTGCATGAACACAGCCAAATTCTGTGCTAGCTCTGTGTCTTGGTATGTTGAACAGATGTAAGCTGTACATGGTAGAGGTGGCAATTCATAGCTGCATTACCTGACCATGAGAACTGGTCCTGCCAGGAGCTGCACTGGCATGACTAATGTCTGCTGGATCAGCTCTCCTCATGAGGATGCCCAGAATCATGACCCCATGGTATGCCGTATCTGGGAGTAGACACCTCAACCATTAATGGAGCATTGGAAGTACTGCCACTATGACAATGTGATCAGGCATGGCCACGTCTGCTAACAGTAGATGATGTGACTAACCCCTGCCCACAAGGATGCTGGTCCTTTCCCTGCAGACATTCCATCACAGACACCGCCCATTCCAACATGTCATTCATCCAACCCATTGAGTCGGCAACATGGTGGAGGCAGTCACACATGTTAGCCTGTGCCACATCTACAACCCTAAGCATTTCTCTGGATGACCTATAAGAACATGCCTGCACCTCCATGAAGACTCGAAACATACATTAAGTGGCACAGGAAGACCCACCTGGTTCATTTTTGGAATGGACAGCAGACTCCCTCTGAACATCTCTAACAACCCTCCTGCATGGCATCTCACCCACACTTTGGCTATAGCCAGAGTCAACAGGCACAGAAGCTGCAGTAACCACACTTCACTGATCAAGTGTCTCACCCTCCACCTGTCCAATATCTGAGGGCTCAGTGAAATGGGTTGGCATAGGCCTACTGGCTATGTCCGATGGAATTACAAGGGATGGCTGAATGTCAACCTCAGTGTCAGATTCAACCTCTGCATCCCCCAACTGTGCCTCTGTTTGGCCACCATCATCATCAGAATCTGCCAATACTCTGACATCAGGTGGTAAGAGTCCTTCACTTCCACTGTAAGGATCACCTATTATAATAACCAACAAATACAGGAAAGAAATGCATAGTTGCACTACTATAGTCAAATGTATTGCTAACAAAGTAACAGTAGTGCCACTAGTACAGATAGTACAGCAATTCACATAATGGTCCTGGCACCCACATCGCGCATATGGATAAAATATGCAAATTCTTTGAACTGCTCATCACTACTGACAAAAAGGATACTTGGCTTACCATGTGCAGTTGATGCTATGTTTCCCATGTATGATGGTCATGGAAGAAGTTAAGCAAAAGGTAAGGATAACAGTAACACACATGTCCATTATATGTCCATTAATTATACTTTTAACAAGAACTTGGATAAGTCCAACCTATGTCCATGTGTAATCAATGAGATTGTGTTAACTGTTGCAATCTACAACTGCCCCCCAAACAAATCTATTGTTAAACAGAATTTATGTATTGCTGTCAATATGTTACTATACAAAAGTATTAAACAATTAAGATACAGAAGCCTGCCTGGAAGCTACTCCTGGGTCATACTTGTTCTCCCTGAAACAACAGTACCAATGTCAAGAACATGCTGTTTTGTACATTCCTGGGAGCTGTCTAGATCCCTGACAGTAGACAGGAATTCTTCATTTGCTGTTATTAGTGGCTCTGTAGCAGCCCCCTTGTATCCATCTGATCACAGGTCATTGCAGCTGCTCTCCTCCATGCAGATGAAATCATGCCGGTGGCCCTATAATGCACCTGATCATATGTTCTGCTGTGGCCACCTACTGTATTCACAACAGCAACTATCTGCTGCCAAATCTGCATTCTGTCTGACTTATCTCCATGTCCTGTCTCAAGCAGAAAGGCAGCATGTTGTCTAAAAGCTTCCATAATGACTTGATTCTCACAGTCACTGAAGGGTGATTTTCAGGAATTGGGATGCCTGGGTTCCATAGTCCTAGGTGACCTAAAACATGATAGAAAGATAATACACATAAGTATTACATAACCAATGTGTTGTATACTTAAATATAATAGTTCAGATAAAATAGCTGTATAATTGTGAGAGTGCATTGCATGCCACATATGATGGTACTCATTTTATCTCTTTTTTTCTCTCACCCCAACCATTATCTCTTTTTTATTTTCTATTATATGTCATCAAAATGTCTCAAAGTCATCCATCTGTAACAAATCACTAAATGCTTCACAGAACAGTGAGGTAGGCCAACCCCAGTGGATCAGCCTGCCCCCCACTCCACTGGCTGCAGCACCAATGCCCAGCACATCTGAGACCCAACTTGTCAGCACTGCCTCTGCTGCCCCTGCACTACTTGCAACCTCAGGCAACACTGCCTTGGCAGCTGGTGCTGTGGTACCCTCCAGGAGTACTGGGCAGAGGTGGAGATTTCATTACCTGCCAGGAGATGCCAGGGTTGGTGTGTAGGGTTACGCATTGCACCATTGATATATGCCTATAACAGATGGAGAGGTTGCTCTCCCTCATGGTACATAGGAGGAAAAGACATCAAGCTCTCCAACACCCAGCAGAGTAAGGGGGCAGTGATGACAGTCCTGTGGGTGAGGACTAGATTCTCACTGTCTCCATTTTTGGTGGGCATGAGCTTGAGTTGTCCTCTCCCTCACCCCAATCATGGTGTTCCTTAACCTATTGTGTCCCTCACCATCCCTGTGTCTTGCCTTGATTGTCTTGTTTGTTTGCATTTGGTTCATCACCTACCCACCTTAACCTGACCCAGAAATACCAATGCCCCTCACCCAGCATTCTTCTCTTACTGAATTTAAAAATATGGGCACCTGTCCCACCAAAAAATATCATCACATACATAACTCTCCATTTCACACATGTGTCTTCTTGACATAATTGATTTGTTCCAATTGGCTTTACAACATGGTTGAGTTGTTGTCACTCCACATTGTGTGGAGGTGACAGTCCAAATTCAGCTAATATTCTGTATGCATTTTCAGTTTACATTGTTAAATAAATAGTTCTGGTTCTTTCCTATTTCCTTCCTGCACATTCCTGCATTTCTTTCCCTTTGTTCTTCCCCCTGCATGCTCCCTATGTCCTATCTACCTCATTTTAACACTTATAATCTGGTCAAAAAATAGAATCACGCACAACACACATAAGCAATAGAAAAAAAAATGGATCCTTTCACTTTTTGACCTCTATGTTTGTGTGGTGCTGGGCAATGCTCACCAATGTCAAGTAACTGTAAATGGCTCTTCTGTGGTGTGGTGTACCTCTGACCAATGCTGCTTAAGCATGATGTGCTATAGCAAAACATACTAACACAAGGTGAATGTAGTATAACAATAATTTCATTTTATTATCACTGCTTATTTAAAAGCAATACATACCCCTGGATTTGATCCCAGTACAATCTGGCCTCAAAAAGAAACATGTCAATGCATTTACACCTGCTGCCACCAAGTCAGCTAAGCAGCAGGTGTGTTTCATATGCTCAATACTAACTCTCAGAATTTTAGCAATGAGCCTCGCATTTGCGCACTGCTTAACTATGGACAAACAGGGAAAGCCATAGAACTGTCTGTCATGCATGCACAAACACTTTGCCAGCCATCACACAAACCCATTGCTCATTGTTTTGCAAACTAAATATTAGCATGTGTTAATTCTGCTTATTGTCCATTTAGTCTTCATGTCATGAAATTACATGTGGAAGCATAAGAAAATGAAGGCCCTATCTAAGAATATGTCACATATTTGCAATACAGCCATGTGTTACCTCCCCCTATGCACTGCAACCCTGGTCTCTCAGTACTTGCTCACAAATATATCAACTTCACTATATAAACTAACAAGAAATGTGTGATATACCATGTGCATCTTTAATGACAATACACATTCAGATTTTCAAATACTTGTAGTAATGTGGACACCTGTTTGCATATAGTTTATAAAGATGTCTCTTAAACTATACCTGCACATTGGAACACAACCACCCACCACATACTACTCATTGCACTCTCATCAATTTGTTAACATACAGAACTTGAACTACCTTGAAAGTTGCACATGCCCACACATCCATCATATGTGTGTCTCTATCTAGCCAGAATAGCATAAGTGTGTATCTGACAGTTACAATTACAATTCCATGCATTGACAGTATTTAGACACTTGCAAATGCCTACACATGGCCTCCCAACATCTGCTTGCCAACATCCAGTGTAGATGTCATCCATAAGTTTTCCTGCAACCTTGTAAGAGTCAGACTTGTATTGTCTTGCTTGCTTAAAGTACTGTATTCTCTAGTCTGTGTACTTAGACAGGTATTGGTTCTGTTCTCACTGCAGTCAACTGTTGTGTGTGTGTGTGTGTGTGTGTGTGTGTGTGTGTGTGTGTGTGTGTGTGTGTGTGTGTGTGTGTGTGTGTGTGTGTGTGTGTGTGTGTGTGTGTGTGTGTGTGCATGCACATGTTCATGCCCTTGTTGACATTTCAGAGTACATTTTACACCAGCATGTGGGACGCTGCTAGTAGAATTTTCTCCACACCAGACTCGGCTGGTTTCATCCACTATAATGTGTTGTCTGACACTCTTCAATACAGAGTTGAGCTGTGGCACTTCCCTTAAATACAGAGTTCTCTAGTTGGTGTACCTTATCTAGGTAGGGGTTCTGTTCTCACTGCCAGTCAACCGGTATGTGTGCTTGTGCCCTTGCTTGACATTACAGACAGCATTTTACACCAGCATGTGGGACACATCCATGCTGGTGTAAAATGTACTCTGAAATGTCAAGCAAGGGCATAAACACATGTGCACACACACACACACACACACACACACACACACACACACACACACACACACACACACACACACACACACACACAGTTGACTGCAGTGAGAACAGAACCAATACCTGTCTAAGTACACAGACTAGAAAATACAGTACTTTAAGCAAGCATGACAATACAAGTCTGACTCTTACAAGGTTGCAGGAAAACCTATGGATGACATCTGCACTGGATGTTGACAAGCAGATGTTGGGAGGCCATGTGTAGGCATTTGCAAGTGTCTAAATACTGTCAATGCATGGAATTGGAGTTGTAACTGTCAGATACACACTTATGCTCTTCTGGCTAGATAGAGACACACATATGATGGATGTGTGGGCATGTGCAACTTTCAAGGTAGTTCAAGTTCTGTATGTTAACAAATTGATGAGAGTGCAATGAGTAGTATGTGGTGGGTGGTTGTGTTCCAATGTGCAGGTATAGTTTCCCTGTTTGTCCATATCTATACAGGAAGAATGCAGAGTCCCTGTAATCACAACTACGCAGGTGAAAGCTGCACTCTCTAAAGCCAAAAACACAGCATCCATGGGACCGGACAACATCCCAGGCTGCATTTTACACGAACATCAGAATGAACTGGCTCCCCACTTAAGCACCATGTTCAATAATAGCCTCGCATCAGGCTTTGTGCCCACTGAATGGTGCACAGCAACAGTTATCCCACTCCACAAAGGGGGAGCCACCACTGATCCCAGGAATTATAGACCTATTAGCCTGACGAGCCTGGTCTGCAAAGCCATGGAATGTATCATCATATAACTCATAAACAAAGACATTGGTAACCTCCAAACTCTGGATCCCATCCAGTTCGGGTTTGTGAAAGGCAGATCATGACTCCTGAACCTGATCGACTTCTTTGAGGCAGTCACCAAACCCGTAGATGAGGGTAAAGTGGTTCACACATCCTATCTTGACCTCTCCAAGGCTTTCGACACCATCCCCCATTCTGGAATTATAGCTAAACTCAATAAACTAGGCATAAATCCCTACATCACAAGATGGGTTGCCAACTGGCTCACTGACAGAACCCACACTGTAAAAGTTGCAGACTCCAAATCTGACCTCAAACCAGTGACAAGTGGAGTACCACAGGGTTCTGTCCTGGGAGCGCTCCTGTTTGGTATCTACTTCTCTGAAGTACAGGCTAACACAGAAGGCCTCTGGCTAATGAAGTTCGCAGATGACTGCAAACTAGGAGCCATAGTCAAGCCCCCAAATGATGTGAACATCCTACAGAAGAGCCTCTCTGAGACAGATGCCTGGTGTCAGAGCCATGGCCTCAAGCTCAATGCCAAAAAGTGCAGTGTCATCCCCTTCGGTAAAAACTCTGTACCCATGAACTACCACATAGGCAGCAATCTACTTAACACCGAATGCGTGATAAGAGACCTTGGGACCCAGATGGACAGTAGTCTCTCCTTTGATAGTCACATCGCCACAGTAGTCAGGAAGTCCTTCTACGTAGCACACCTCATCATAAAAGGGTTCTCATCCAGGAAAAAAGAGGTCATCGTTACCCTCTACTCATCACTCATTAGACCCATTATAGAGTACAACGCGCCTTTTGGAATGTACCTCACAAGACATCTGCAGCAGCTGGAAAGGCCACAGAAGTACCTCACAAAGAGGATTACTGGACTCAAACAAATGCCCTACACTGACCGCCTCAAAAAACTCCAGCTTTACTCTGTAGCATATCACCTACTCAGAGATGATCTCTGCCTAACATATAAAGCTACGTCAAACCCAGAGGTGTTGGACATGCTACACCTAAAGAAATCCCAATCCCTCCGAGCTACACGCTCTAGGGACCTAAACCTTGTCACCACAATAAACAGGACATGCTGGAGGGATAGATTCATATCCCAGAGACTTCCCATACTCTGGAACAGGCTACCCATCTATGTCAAGCAAGGTTCTTCATTAGCACACTTCAAGAAAAATCTTGATGAGTGGATGGGAAATAGGAAATACACTTCTGTATCTCTGCTCATCAGTGGCACAGGAAAATAACTTTCTTGGGTGGCGTAAGCCAGGGAACCGTGTTGGCTAGGCTTACATAAGCCCTTGGGCCAATAGCCTAGTACCTATCTATGAACCTATGAACCTATGACACTGGTATTAGCATTTTCTCCTCAGTAGACTCTTCCACTACAGCTGATTTATGGATGTGCAGTATTCCTACCAGGGCAGGGTCAGGGACTGGCCTGGAGGCCAGGCACAAGTCACCTAATTCTATATGATACAGAAGTGACAGGGTTTTCAGTCTATAGTCTAGTATACATCTTGGCATGGTTTGTCAGCCCTGTATTTTCTTGATGAGAAACCCCTGTGGTCTGTCCAGCTACTGCAGGTGTCTGGTGAGGTATATACAAAAGGGAGCATTATACTCTATTAGTGTTCTGATGATGTTCGAGTATAATGCTGTTATATAATCCTGAGATCTGAATATGGTGGCCTGACATATGAGGTGCACAACATAACCTTTCCATACTACTGTAGGCACTTGATGTTTGAAGTTCAGATTGCTATCTACGTATGTTCCCAGGTCTCGCATCACTGAGTTTCAGCATAGGGGAAGTGTTGTCAATGTTGTAATTACCATGGAATTTCCTTTGCAGAAAGCCAATATAAACACACATTTTTGCATTTATCTGTAGACAGTGTGGCTTTGGCACCAATCATTTGTCTGTGTTGGCCCCTCCTGTAGTATATCACCATTGGTGGATTCAATGATTGCACCCAATATGCAAGAATCTGTAAACTTGGTAAGCCAAAGGCTGTATACGTTACCCTGGACTGTTGAGAAATACATTACAAACAGTAAAAGGCCAAGCACACATCCCTGGGGTACATTAGTGGTGACAGCTCTACTGGTAGAGGTTGATTCACCAACTTTCACATTATGTGTTCTGTCAGTGAGTCAGTTGATTAACCATCTGGTGATGTAAGGCTTAATCTCCAGCTGGGAGAGTTTCTCAATGATACCTGAGTGGGGGACTGTGTCAAAACACTAGGCCAGATCAAGATAGGCAGTATCCACTGCCTTACCCTATCACACAGAATTAGTGGGCTGTGACAACATCACAGAATGCCTATAGCATCACTCAGCACATACACCTTTCTGATATGGTTGGATACACACTTCAACACACTCTCCACATACACCATGTTCCAGTAGAAGGGTGTACATCAACATGCATCCATCTCAGTTGTGGGGAACATCACCTGACACATGCATGTATAGACACATTCTGACTCTCCTCATCTGTGAGGTAGACCAACATGTCATCATGGATCTTTTATAAATGGACACTAGTAATATCCTGACTGTGTGCAACAGACATGTGTGAGTTTTTAATGCTACATCCTTGTCTGTTACATCTGTTAGATGTCCTCAAAGAGGTCATTGAGAATGTGCATGATGACAACACTATCATACTGTGGAACCTGACCAGGCCAAGGCATCTGTCATAAATCCACACTGAGGTATTCACTCAACACTGTCATATGTGGTCATGAACACCTATATCACCAAGTGGGTTGACAAGTGGATCACATACTTGGCATCTAAATATGTTGAAATGTGTGAAGTGACCTATATATCAGGTCTGTACATTGGGGCTGTCTGCTAAGCCATTTCATGTCCATTGTTTAAGTCACAGACATCATGAATGACATACACATCCTGTGCCTAAACAGCTGTCTGAAGGACTACAGATTGTAGGCAATCATTGACTGAAACTGTGATATTAGTATAATACAGACAGTATCAATACATACCACAGATTGCTGCCATAGCCATGACAACACGTGCAATGAAACAAAAACATGGGGAGGATTTGTTACATTATGAAACCAAACACATAACCCAAGGATAATGCAGACATCACACCCTATAAGCAAACTAACTGGTATGTGACCTATGTCCTTGGTAGATAGTATGTTTATCGTCCACCAGCATGTGGCCACAGTGCTGACTACTCCCTCGTATGCAACAGAACTACTGAGTATTTGAAGGACATCCATATCAAAGATCATAATACCTCCACAGTTCACAGCCTTCATACCACCAATAACTGGTAAAATGCACCCTTCTTCATGTACCTCCCTACACATCTTCCAGTGATGTGTAACTCAAGTGTACCACTGTTGCCATAGTGAGCTGTCACTCATCTTATTGGATATACCTAGGTATATTTTTTGTTGCATAAACATTACTATCTAATGGTGCAGAACACCCATCAAGATGTTACACCAGATGCATGGGTGATACCTGTACTGGTGATACACACAGTACATACATAGCTTTTTGATAACACTGATGGCATGGGTTGCATTCATGACATTCTGGATTGTGCCATATATATCTGCCAAGCACACCAGTCAACTAGCCTGTAGTGATCCTAATGTCACATGCAGGTATATCAGTGTCCTTCCTAACACCTACAGCAGATGTTACAGTGTCAGGATGTTGTGCTTGATTACCCTCATAGATTGCTGACATGTCATAATAGTGGTACAAGTGTGCTTGTGCAGAACCATCTATGATCACTCAGAATCACATATGCTGTGTCACAGACATGGGATTACTGCTGGTATTATTGTGATATTGTCCATGATTGTGTTTGCTTCTTTTACTGTTGGCCTTGAGCCTATAACTGTGTCCCACTTGTTGGAGACCTCTGCTGACAGTACACTCATATTCAGACAAATCAGTCTGCACAGCTTCATAATTTGCACCGAACCCCAATTGTATATACAATCCCTGATAAATGTCCTCTGCATGTTCATGTCAGAATGCTTATTTTACAAATACATCTTCTGCATTGTTATGTCACCTTGTGTGACAGTCACATAAAATATGTTTTAAACATGCAGTCCGTACTGTACCATATTGATATGTGATTAGTGTGCCTGCTACAACTGTCTTCCATTGACTTGCCCTCATCTGCTGTACATTAGGATGTTTCACCTGTCCTCTTTTCCTGTGTTCATTCCTACAATTCATCTGTGTGTCCTTATTCAATGCACACACTTCCCTTGACTGTTTATTTTAAATGGCAGTCCATGTACCATTGCAGATCATTTACACATATTTTGCACAGAATGCCTGGAATGGGATTTCACAATACTCTGCACTGCATACACTGTCCTGTACTGTGTTTGGACCATATAACATTACTATATGCTAAACCCTGGTAATCATTCTGGCATTCTGTGTAATCCCACTAAGCTAGTTTGCTCTGAGGTACACAGGACTGCTATCCATGTTGCTTTACACAGTTTTCTGTCTGGCAACACTGTTGCCAGCCAAAAAACTGTCCTTGTTTACATTTAAAAGTGGTGCACAGCATGAATATGCAATTAGCACTGCTGCTCACCGTGCAAATGCATAAACACATTGTGTGTGTGCATACATGTGTAATCTGACAGATCGTAGCCACAGAGAAGCCACTAACCTTGACTTTCTCCTCTCTCATCCTAGTGAGAGGGACATCATGGTGTCTCAGAGTGGAGTTTCCAGTGAGCAGAATGTTGGGCTGTGTAGCAGATTGACTTATGGACTTGAAAGAAGAGGCTCGATGGTAACTATTTGAAATGACAGGACCCTCCAGAGTGAGTCCCAAAACATGGAGACTGGATGCCTGAAAGATCGGACTTAAGTATACTAATTCAGAGATGCCATTTCCCACAATATTCCCTTTTCTCTGAAGTATGGTGATCCTGGAGTTGATATATATAAATTTAGGGGGTGTAAGGGGCTTGCCCCCCCCCACATGGGGGTGGAGGGGGGTGTGACCACCTGCAAAAAGAAGTTTAAAGAGGAAAAGCAATTTCTGAGATTTACTGTTCTCTGGGTTTTCAGTCTTTTATTCTGGCTTGTTGACACTCAGAATTTTGAGTGCCAACATTTCAATAGGGAGCAGGCTCCACAAGATGTGGCTGAATACATTGATATGGGTGTTGTTTTGAAAGAGTGCATTTCAGGTTACTTAGAGCATTTGTTATATGTGCTTATTCTAAAAGGTCTTTGAGGTTTAGGAAGGTTAATTTAAGGGTTTCAGCATATGTGGGTCTATGTGTCTGGTTCATGCTAAGTGTGATGAATGCAGTCTGTGTAATATTAACAAAATACTACTAAAAAGACAAAACAAAAAAACTATACCACCAACAGCAATGAGCAAGCCAACTTTAACAAGCCAACCGTTTATTACTTAGCGCCTCGGCTATGCAGCCTTCAAAGAGTAAAACAACATAAAAAGCAACAAAGTTATATACACATAAAATTTACAAGTCACACCCATTGCAATTAATCACTTAAATTACATGCTTCCAGTCACATTCCTTATTTAACCCTAAATGTTCCAAAATATTGGATTTTAAAATATATGATGTTTCCTTTTTACATAACTTAGTATCCAGATTTAGTAGTTCCCTCAAAGATACCTCAATTTTTTCCAAAACACAACCAATAATATGATTAGGATTACAACTGTGAAATTCAGAAAAATGACTACCCAAGGGGCTATCTATTCTAGCATTTTTTATGTCTCTCAGGTGTTCTTGAAAACAGACTTTAATGCTTCTACTGATCTGACCAATGTAGTATTTATTGCAACTACATCTAAGAGCATGGGTTCCTGTTATTTAATCGACCATTCTAAATGTCGAGTCTTGGAAGACTGAACAGGGAAGTTCAAAAAATAGAAATGTCGAAGCCGCGGAAATTCGAATTCTTTCTTAGGGAAAGAATTTGGTTGGCTGTTTCCATGGCTTCGATATTTTCTGTACTGTGGTGCAAATGTTTTGGATCGGGTTAAGGTAAGTGTGTGAGTGTGACGGATGTTGGGGTTAGGGTGCGGGTAAGGTAAGTGTGCAAAAATGACGGACATTAGGGTTAGGGCGCGGGTAAGGTAAGTGTGCGATAGTGACGGACTTTAGGGTTGGGGTGCGGGGAAGTTAAATGTGTGATAGTGACAGACTTTAGGGTTAGGGGGTAGGTAAGGTAAATGTGTGATAGTGACGGACTTTAGGGTTAGGGCACGGGTAAGGTAAGTGTGCGATAGTGACAGACTTTAGGGTTAGGGCACGGGTAAGGTAAGTGTGCGATGGTGACAGACCTTAGAGTTAGGGCTTGGGTTAAGGTTAGTGCATAGATAGTTGTGTATGTAAGGTGTAGTGTAGATTTATTAGGTGTTTGGTCTGCTTGTGTTGTGTGTGTGTTTTTCGGAACAGTAAATTTTTTCTCTGGGAAAAAATTCACTGTTCTGGGGTTTCGTTGTTGTCATATTTTGAACTTCCAAATTCGAACATATGGTGTTTGAAATTTTGGAAGTTCGATTATATGACATAGACCCTAAGAGCACCCCACATGTATTACAATTAAAATTGCCCCAACCAAAAATTGATATCCATTAATATATTTAAAACTATTGATCACATTTTTACATATAGAAGATTTATTACATGATATAGTGCCTTTAAATGTAAACATTTCAACACTAATGCTCATTATGGGTAATTCAAATTGATTATGTACAACCATGTCTCTAAGGTTTCTGGCCCTCTTATAAGAGATTTTAAACTTTTCTGACAACAACTTATTTAATTCCTTATCTCTAAACAACATGGGCCAGAATTGATGAGCTGCATTAACTATTTTGTCACTAATAGTATTGTAAGTAGTTACAAAGAAAATATTATTTAAATTCTCTTCCTTATTAGATACATATTCAGTAAAAATATTGTAGATGTTAACATCAGACCAAGAACTCATTCTGTCCCTAATGTTTTGAGCCTTCATATTATTTTGGGCATTAGGCCACCTTAGATTCATAACCCTAGCCTTTTCTTCCAAAACAATCTCCATCTTATAACCCCTATTTAGAAACATATTTTCTGATTCCAAAATTTCTTGCATAAAGATTTCATCCCTATTACATAATCTATGTATCCTTAAAAATTCATTATAAGGTAAAATCTTTATTAGGTGTTCTGAATGGCAACTATTACCATATAGGAACTGATTCCTATAAGTCTTCTTCTTCTTTCGGCTGCTCCCATTAGGGGTCGCCATAGCAGATCAACTGTTTCCATTTCTTCCTGTCCTCTGCATCTTGCTCTGTCACACCAACCACCTGCATGTCCTCTCTCACCACATCCATAAACCTTATCTTAGGCCTTCCTCCTTTCCTGTTACCTGGAAGCTTCAACCTTAGCATCTTTTTCTCAATATACTCTGCATCCCTTCTCAGCACATGTCCAAACCAACATAATCTTGCCTCTCTGGCTTTGTCTCCAAACCTTCCAACCTGGGCTGACCCTCTAATATACTTATTCCTAATCCTGTCCATCCTCATCACACCCAGTGCAAATCTTAACATCTTCAACTCTGCCACGTCAAGCTCTGACTCCTGCCTTTTTGTCAATGCCACTGTCTCCAACCCATATAACATGGCTGGTCTCACTACCCTCTTGTAGACCTTCCCTTTCACTCTTACTGGTACTCGTCTGTCACAAATCACTCCTGACACTCTTCTCCACACACTCACTCCTGCCTGTACTCTCTTCTTCACCTCTCTTCCACACTCACCATTACTCTGAACTGTTGATCCCAAGTATTTAAACTCATCCACCTTCGCCACCTCTACTCCCTGCATCCTCACCATTCCTCTAGCCTCCCTCTCATTCACACACATATATTCTGTCTTAGTCCTGCTGACCTTCATTCCTCTTCTCTCTAGAGCATATCTCCACCTCTCCAGGGTCTCCTCCACCTGTTCCCTACTCTGACTACAGATCACAACGTCATATGCAAACATCAGAGTCCACGGGGACTCCTGTCTGATCTCATCTGTCAACCTGTCCATCACCATTGCAAATAAGAAAGGGCTCAGAGCTGATCCTTGATGTAATCCCACCTCCACCTTAAACACATCTGTCACTCCCACCACAGACCTCACCGCTGTCACACTACCCTCGTACATATTCTGTACCTCTCTTACAAACTTCTCTGACACTCCCGACTTCCTCATACAATACCACAACTCCTCTCTAGGCATCCTGTCATATGCTTTCTCTAAATCCACAAAGACACAATGCAACTCCTTCTGACCTTCTCTGTACTTCTCCATCAACACTCTCAGAGCAAACATCGCATCTGTAGTGCTCTTTCCTGCATGAAACCATACTGCTGATCACTAATCATCACCTCCCTTCTTAACCTAGCTTCCACTACTCTTTCCAATAACTTCATGCTGTGACTAATCAGTTTAATCCCTCTGTAGTTACTACAGCTCTGCACATCACCCTTATTCTTAAAAATTGGTACCAAAACACTTTTTCTCCATTCCTCAGGCATCCTCTCACTTTCCAAGATTTCATTAAACAATCTAGTTAAAAACTCCACTGCCATTTCACCTAAACACCTTCATGCTTCCACAGGTATGTCATCGGGACCAACAGCCTTTCCATTCTTCATCCTCTTCATAGCTATCCTTACTTCCTCCTTGCTGATTCACTGCACTTCATGATTCACTATCCGCACATCATCCAACCTTCTCTCCCTCTCATTCTCTTCATTCATCAACCCCTCAAAGTACTCTTTCCATCTGCTCAACACACTCTCCTTGCTTGTGAGTACGTTTCCCTCATTATCCTTTATCACCCTTACCTGCTGCACATCTTTACTAGCTCGGTCCCTCTGTCTAGCCAATCGGTACAGGTCCTTTTCTCCCTCCTTAGTGTCCAACCTTTTATACAACTCTTCATACGCCTTATCCTTAGCCTTCGCCACCTCTCTCTTTGCCATGCACCTCATCTCCTCATACTCCTGTCTACTTTCTTCATCTCTCTAACAATACCACTTCTTCTTCGCCAACCTCTTTCTCTGTATACTCTCCTGTACTTCTTCATTCCACCACCAGGTCTCCTTGTCCTCCTTCCTCTTTCCTGATGTCACACCAAGCACCTTTCTAGCCATTTCTCTTACTAGTTCTGCTGTAGTTACCCAGCTATTCGGTAACTCTTCAATGCCACCCAGTGCCTGTCTTAACTCTTCCCTGAACATCACCTCACAATTACCCTTTTTCAATTTCCACCATTTGATCCTTGGTGCTGCCCTCACACTCATCCTCCTCTTCTTGATCACCAATGTCATCCTACAAACCACCCATCCTATGCTGCCTAACTACACTTTCCCCCGCCACCACTTTACAGTCTCCAATCTCTTTCAGATTGGCCCTTCTACAGAAGATATAATCCACCTGTGTGCATCTTCCTCCACTCTTGTATGTCACCCTATGCTCCACCCTCTTGTTAAAATACGTATTCATCACAGCCATGTCCATCCTTTTCGCAAAATCCACTACCATCTGACCTTCTGCATTCCTTGGCTTAACACCGTACCTACCCATCACTTCCTCATCCCCTCTGTTCCCTTCACCAACATTCCCATTGAAATCTGCTCCAATCACCAGTCTCTCACCCTTGGGTACAGTCATCACCACTTCATCTAACTCACTCCAAAAATTTTCTTTCTCATCCATTGCACACCCAACTTGTGGAGCATATGCACTAACAACATTCATCATTACACCATCAATTTCCAGCTTCATAAACATCACTCTATCTAACACTCTTTTCACCTTCAAAACACTCTTAGCATACTGTTCCTTCAGGATAATGCCTACGCCATTTCTCCTCCCATCCACACCATGATAAAGCAATTTGAAACTGTCTCCAATACACCTAGCCTTGCTCCCCTTCCATCTGGTCTCTTGCACACACAATATACCAACAGCCTTCGGTCCATCATATCAGCTAGCTCTGTCCCTATACCAGTCATACTGCCAATATTCAAAGTTCCGACCCTCACTATCACAGTCCCAGCCTTTACCTGCCTTTGGGCATGCCTTCCGCCCCTTCTCCTCCTTCGGCCTACAGTAGCCCAATTTCCACCAGCACCCTGTTGGCCAACAGTACTGGTGGCGGTCATTGTTAACCCGGACCTCGACCAATCTGGTATGAATTTCTGTACTTTTTTCTGCATGTATGGTTTGGCAAAATTTTACGCTGGATGCCCTTCCTGATGCAACCCTTCCCATTTATCCAGGCTTGGGACTGGCACAAAGAAATGCACTGGCTTGTGCATCCCCAGTGGCTGGGTTAGGAACTGATTCCTATAAGTAAACTTATTATATAGCCCAGTGTTCAATTTGCTAAGCTTAATATTAACCTCCACATCAAGTTGAATGCCATCAAATTGTAAACCCATATTGTTAATTTGTAAGTCTTCCACAAAATGAGAGGCTGCCTCCATAGAGCCATCACATAAGAAAATGAGGTCATCAATAAACCTTAAATATAGCAAAACCTGGGTTTTATAAAAGTTATGATGGTATATCTTGTCAAACTCAAATTTACCCATTACCAGGTTTGCATACATGGGGGCAAAAGCTGCCCCCATTGCAGTACCCTGCAGTTGATGGAAAACCTCCCCATTAAATGTGAAAAAATTATGCTTTAAGCAGAAAACCACCAAATCACTCACAAAATGGGACATGGGAGAATGGCCCAAAAAATGGAACAAAACTTGGACACCAACAACATGCCTGATGTTGGTATACAAGCTCTTTACATCAGGCCTAAAATATCAACTCAAGGTGCCTGTGCCTATATAGGACACTGCCAAACACTTGAGAGAAAGTACTGTAGGAGCCTACAAAATATTATGGATGAAGATTTTAGGGCGATATTCTGAGGTTAGGTTATACAGTAGTTAATGAAGCAACACTTCTTGAAAAGAATTATAGAATTATTTTTTTCAAGAATGACAAGAAGAGGGATTCACCTAATTGGATACTATTCTGACTACGACTAGTGCTGGTCTCATCGCAGCTTCACACTGCTGGGACACAATGCTTCTTTACTTCTTCTCTCACCAAAAGCAAAACAGTAGCACTAATCCCATGATGAGAAACAGGCCATAGGCTGCTTGGCGATCAGGAGTCTTGTTTCAGAAGATGCAGGGGTATGTAGGCTTGTTGTAGCCTTTTCTTGGTAGATGCCTTGAACAGCAAACAGTAAGGCCCACACAGACACTCACTACCCAATCAGAGACACTTTGAAATCAATGACCTTATGTTCTTTCACTTACCAGGAGCAAAAGAGTAGCAAAAACTCTTAAGTTGTCTCCTATGAAGCAGCTATCAGGCTTTCCAGTGATCAGCAGTCTCTAAGAGATAATGTTGCTATGCTCCCTGTCTCACCAGAAGCAAAACATAAACAATAACTCCCAGGATGACTAGTAAGAAGTGGAATGTGAGCTCTCCAGTGATTGGTGGTCTAGTACCAAATGCTGTAGATTTTAAAGATAAAATGGAAAAAATGGGTTAATATCTTAAGAGTTGCAGTGTGCACTGAGCAGTTAAGAAGATAAAAAAGAGGGAGTACCTCAAGGTTTAGCAGCCTAAGGAGAGATTCCATCTTTCAAAAAGACCGAGATGGATTGGATAGGGGTAGGTACTCAGTATTTTGGCTGTATGGTATACAGTGGGAGGGCAAATAAATCTAATTAGCTTAAAGAACCATGACTTCACAAAATGGTACTTTTATTCTTACTGACAATAGCCAATGAAATAGGAGAGGGAAGGTATTATGTGGTCAAATTAACATAAGGGGTGGGCAGCTAGTGAGACAGTGGGTTTAAGATCACAGCATTAGGGTGGGAGGGTGCAATTAAAACACAATCTAATGAAAATACACCACAATATTCATAGCAGAAGAAAGCAATAAAGCAAAACAGAATGTAAAAGATAATACAAGGAAATGCAGGTTAACTTTTCCCTTACAACAGTGTAAGCTTTTCCAGTAAAGCCCCGAAATGTTTTATTTTAGCCGTAAAATACAAGGTTTGGTTCCTAGCTCCTCCCTCAGTTCACAGGTGATTAACCTTAAGTGGCCTTTTCTATTTTCTGTGTGACTCAGAAGAGACACAGCTTTGATTTATTTCCTGGTTTAAATTTGCACTAGAAAACAGAATGTAATTAAAACACACTGAATTAAAAATACATCACAATATACAAAACAGAAGAAAGTAATAAAATATTATACACTGCAAGAAAGCAATATAAGGAAAAACAAATTAACTCTTTCCTCACAGCACACTATGGTAGACTCTAAGTGAGCTTTTTTTACACTTTTGCTCATGGGGTTGAGGTGTCACATCAACAGGAACAATCATCTAGAGCCAGTGTTCACAACCCCAGGTGGCTAGCCCTACTGCATAACAGGATGAAATTCATGAGTCACAAGGGCTGATGTTCAAGTCTGACAGAGTGACTATTCAGCTTTGTAAGCTTACATTAGAAAAAAAAACACATGAAGCACCCTTATAAATGGTCAAGTGCAAAAATAGAGAGCATGATGTCTTATTTTGTCCAGGCATGTCAAAACATATTGAACTGATAGCAAAACACTGTGACATTTGTATCTTAAATCAGAAATAACTACAAAGATGTCATAATTCTTTGTGCGATTATGGATCAGATATGGAGTAAAGCTGCATGAACCTGCCTCACTTTTGAGACAATTGGTATTTTACCTGGGTCAGCTACTACTCCCAAGCATCCTAGGACACTTAAACTCACTGATACATTACCACTGTTAGAAAATCTGAAATAATTTTGACCAAGTCAAAATATCGATCAAAAACATTAAAACAGAAGACAGCATAAAGGAATGCAGGACCATTTTCCTTTCTTTTTTGCAATTGTTGTTTTTTGATTCCATGTTTTTTTTTTGTCAATATTTTCTTACTTGATCAAAAACATTCGATCACATGTAATGTTCTTGTCATTGCATACTGTCATAACATTACTGAAGTGGATTATTTTTCATGACAGGGTATTCCAGATAAACTTACTATAGATAACAGTCCACAATACATAAACCAAGATTTCAATTTTTCTTTCACATGAAAAGGAATTTAAACACATGACTTTGTTGTCTAACATCTGTGAACCTACATCTCAGTAACTCCACACTTGCATGCATACACATATCTCTTGTTAGTTTAGTTTTCTTTCTGTGCTTCTATAAGGTGGAAGCCAACATTTTTGTTTTAAGTAATTTCCAACTTGCATACCTACAAATATCTCCTGTAAGTTTATTGTCCTGTTTAAAGGCTAGAAAGCTGAAATGCACAACTGTGAAATATAGCGCGCTACTCTTGTTTGGCAAACATTACTTAAGGTGGGTGAGTATAGACAAATAGTACTGTACCTAACTAGTTCAACCATCAAGAAATCCTTAACTTTCTTTCTCTCTCTCCCAGTGAAACAAGCGCATGTACCTTCTGCAGCAGCAGCAGTAGTCAGACTAATCATATCGCACGACCTAAAGAACTTGCACAGCTGAATTTCACCTGCAGTTGGCAAAAGTTCGCAAGGAACAAATAACCAAGTTAAATCTATGTAAGGCAATCTCTAAGACTTAAACTAATAACTTAATTTGTTAAGTGTAGTGTGTATTGTTTTGCAGTGTTGAATCTGCTAGAAGGATATCCCCACCCCCATCCCCACTTACTCACCCACACTCACAAGCCTTTTACTGCTGAACGTGAAGCCACATTAACACTTCAGCATATTTCACTCTTAGTGTAATGTGTAATATATCCCTGGAAAGACATTAAAAAGCCCATAACTATAAAAGTAGATGCTGTGGCTCAAGACAAGTATTTACAGTTTAGACACCATGTCTTTGTACCCATGAACATCCAACCTCACTGATTGTTTATAGTGGTAAACCATCGGGGGGGGGGGGTTATTGCTCCGTTTGCTCCGCTCCCCTGCCCTTCTCCCATATCCCACCTTCTCCAATACCTCTACTCTTATCCTAAGCAAATCACTCCCCCTCATTCCTATGATCCAATTAAATGCAACTCTACCTTGTCCACACCCACATTTCATGCACACCTTTCTTTTCTTTTGCCAAACGTATCTGCTCTCCTGTACATCCATCACCTTGAATTCACATGCCATCTACTATCATTTTTTGCATCTTACTCTACTTTAACATCACCGCCTCTATTTTACATTAACTCCAGGCTTACCACCTTCTCTTCTACTATACACACAAACTAGCATTGCACCATAATATTGCTTCTGACCAATCACATCTCCCCCACCCATCCTTATCACAAACTGCAAGGTAAAGCACCTAACCACATTGTCAAAGCCCACTTTGAAGTCAAAACATTTCCAACCTTGCCTTCAGCTGCACACATATCACATGATAACAATCTTTATTTACACCTGATACTACATTCAAGCACACAAAATCCACTTTTACTATTTTTAAACCCACTATCACAGTGACATGCTCCTCCTAACCTGCCTAGCCTCTTTACTCTTAATTCTCAACCTCACTACAGCTATACCTTCACATACCTCCACACACCAATACACATCAACAACCTCCTCTAACCCTCTCCCCAATAAACACAGCTTCTCGCATATCTACTCCCAGCTTTTCCCTATACCCTCCCATTTTATTCAAGCCACAAACTGGCCTCCTCACCTCCTATGAAACCACATTTGACAGCAGTACCCTCACCTAAGAATTAAAACACTTCCCATGGTATGCATTCCTCATTACCTATATACTCAAATATGGAGACGTACATCCTAACCCTGGCCCATCCGCTAATCCTAACTACGAGAGTAACCCCAAAGATTTAAACATACTTACACTTAACCTTAGCCCCACTGCATGCCTGGATTGATCAAAATAAACCTGCCATACTAGTCCTTACTGAAACAGGGCTACACCCCAATGTAAAAGACTCAGAAATAATACCTTCCAACTTTGCAATAACCAGAAGAGATGGATCTAAAAAAAGGTGAGGGATAGCACTTCTATATTCCTCTACATTCAACATCACACTCTACACCAGTAATATACCCATCTTTTCCAGTGCTGAGGTACTAATCTCATTTTGAACCTCAATATATCAAAAATAATCTGCATAATAGTAATATATATCCCACCAGGTAACAATATACCAGTGTTGGAAAATATTTTATCCTGGACATCCCAAACAATAAACCTTGAAATAATAATCTTAGGAGATGTAAATATAGATTGGCAAACCACAGCTTCTGACTTCCCCACAAATAGTATAAATCTGTATGTTTTTTCTCAGCTTATCAATGCTCCAACAAGATACAGCAAAGATCTTACCTGCCAATCCACCTTATACTGGATTCTAGTATCCCACCCTGCTAATTATCCCTCTTCTGGTACACTGTCTAGCTCCCTGAGTGATCATCTACAAGCTTATTCCATGTGAACAAACTCCCAACAACTAAGGGTACACACTATAAATCAGTTAGGAACTCAACTAGATTTTGTCAGCATAAATTCAACAATTTCCTACAGGAAATACACTGGACACCCCTTAAACAACTACCCCTTAATGATGCTGTACTATACTTTAATAACACCTTCCTTCACATACTTAATACACTAGCTCCCATTCATATGAAAGAATCACAAAGAACTCAGCACTATGGCCCTCTAAGGAATGTAAACACCTGATGAAGCAAAGGGACTTAGCCTGGTCAACCTGGAAACAAAACAAAAATGAACAAAATCATGTTAACTTCAAAACACTACTTAACAAAGTGACAAAACTAATCAACAGAGACAAGAGGTCATATTATTCCCAGATTCACTTCCAGCATAAAATCAACCCCAGTAAATGTTGGCACTCCAGATCTTCTCTACTTAACCCTGGAAGAAACAGAGAGTACACCCTATCACCTGATACCTCTCCATCATAAAAAGCCGAAAACGTTAACAAACACTTCATAAAATCAATTTCAGACCTACTAACACCCCTAATGCTGAACCCCCCACCATTCAACCTATTCAGATGCCAACCCCAGGCCATTAACTACTTTGAACCCTGTTATTGCTAACCTCCTACTCAACAAAATGTCATACAAACCCCATTCTCATTTCAGCCCATACCCACTGACATCATTAAGAAACTGCTACAAAAACTAAAACCTGCTGTACTTCAGCTGACAATCTCCCCCCCATACTACCCCTAACTGGCTGCTAATTCAATCGCCTACCAAATCAGTATCCTAATAAATTGGTCTTTATCTGAATCAGAAGTACCTACCATATGGAAAAAATCTGACATCACCCCATCCACAAAGGAGACAACTCTTTTGATCCATCCAATTTCTGTCCTATATCCATCTTGTCACCCATATCCAAAATTCTCGAGAGAGGTATCCATCAGCAGGTAATGCAATATGTATTGCAAAATAATCTTTTAACCAAAACCCAACATGGCTTCCGACCTAGCCACAGCAGAGCTACAGCCCTATTATCTTTTACAGACACCATGAACAAGGCCAGAGATGTGCTCTGCTATACAGCCTCAGTATTCCTTGATCTCTCCAAGGCCTTTGACAGTGTCTCACCCCTTACTTTTGAACACACTGTGTAACTTAGGCTTCTCACATAACACAGTAAAATGGTTTCAGAGTTACCTCAAGGATCATAAACAAGCAGTGAAATGATACAACAAACTCTCAACTTTTCTCCCCAACCATACTGGAGTCCCCCAAGGCTCCATCCTAGGACCCCTAATCTTCAACATTTTCACAAACAACCTTCACACTGCTTCTAACCCTGGGACCCTAATTCAATATGCTGATGATTCCACCATAATCTGCACTGCTCAATCACTACCAGAACTACTTTCAAAAACTCCATAGCCTTTTACTGCAGTCAAATCCTGACTAAGAAATGCCCAACACTTTCTTAATCCAAAGAAGATAAAACTAGTACTCTTTCATCCCAAAAACACCTCCCCTGTCACTGATAATTTCAACATCCTTGCATTTGGCAATACTGTCATAGAAATAGTGCAAGAAACCAAACTTCTAGGTGTTATTGTTGACAATAAACTTTCATTTGACCCCCATACACAGCAAAATATAAAGAAAACTCATCAAAAACTGGGACTCGTATAGAAACAAACATTTCTTTACTGCAGCAACCAAAACTACCCTTGCAAAAACATTTTTACTTCCCTCCCTCCCTTCTTTACGGTGCCCCTATCTTAACTCTTACAAAATTCTACCCTAAACAAGTTGGAACAATGCTGCAACAAAGTGCAAAGTTTGCCACAAACTGTAAATAGCACACACACCACTGTAAATCACTCCTAGAATTAAACTGGCTTGAACTGCCCAACCAACTTGCATTTATTCAGCAATCCATCTTGCACAACCTTATTTTCAAGCCTACTGCCTGCCCTGCACTAGCCAATCTAGTCACACCTTACCCATCAAATCGATCCCTATGATCAGAAGACAAAAATCCCTTAGCTATCTCAACACCCATAAGAAAACCTGGTCACTCTCTGCATTCATACTCTGTCTCTATACTTTGGAATTCACTATCTCTAGCTACCAGGTCTATGCCTGTCCTAACCCATTTCAAAGCATCTTTAAAAAATCATCTCAAAAATACATGGCTCTGCACCTGCATAAAGCCTACCTAATGCTTGGGTATTTCTCTTCTGTTATATGTCAATCCCTCACAGACTGCAAGATCCTAAAGCTTTTATAACGCCTTCTCTGCTTCTATACAATATCCTTAAGCTACTTCTCAGGCTTTATTTCTTCTATTCTTCTTAACTCTCTCTCACTGTCCATCTGCATCACTAACTTTCTGGCTGCTATTTTCCTAACTGAAACTAATATTCTATTTTGCATGTACTATAACTACGCTATGTACTATGTCACCCCTGCCATCCATTATTTTTGGCTCAGACTCTGATTCTGGAGTAAATAAGTCATTGCTGCCTTTAATCTTGATAACATATGATTTGTTTAATACAAACAATTGCATAGGGTAGTGTAAATTCGCTACCTATAGTCACATGGTGCTCTGCATGCAAAATACTATCTTCCACTTCACTTCTTGCCACAAGAGTGAACAGCATAACTATCTATTTGTCAGCTTAACTATTTTGTCTCTGTGTACCCTTTTCACAACAGACCACAAAATACTGACATGCCAGAAGTCTTGACAAATTAGTTAAGTTTTTTCTTTCATGTTAAAAAATAAATGGGGAGAGACTGTAGTGTATGCATACTAAATCACATGTATGTGGATGCATTCTTGGCCTGGCTGGGAATGCCATTACATTTCTTGAAGCAATAAATAAAGCCTATATGTTTAGCAAGTCTGAATACATGTTATAAAACAAGTGCAATATAATGCTATGCTGTGCAGCTATACAAAAGCTATATTTATTAGAGTCAAATTTTTTAAGTGTAATACCATGATTCTGGTTTGATCGGAATTTGTAGCTTGCTTTATTAAGAACTATGCTGCTTTGTGAGCATTAATTCTATATAATTACATGCTTGCAGATCAGACATCTTTGCTCTACCACTTTTTAAGAATACCTAGTTTCTGATTGTTCTCTCATAAGTGAGGTATAAATTTAGTACTGGAAAGGGAAGTAAATATGCTTTAAACAAAGTTAGTTATTAATGGGCATCATGCTGGTGTGTTCAAAAAAATATTAGATTGTCATCTTCATACAGTGAAATTCTGTTCACTGTTCTTATTTGTCAGCTTGTTTGTAAATAAGCCAAAAAAGGCATATCTCAAATTAGAGATATTAAACACATAAAAGAGTCAGAAGTGTAAGCAGGTATTTTAAGAAAAATACAAGTTCCACTTAGTTAGTGATCTGGGGACACTGAGATGCAGGAGCCTTAATGGGACATTCCTCCTCTGCTCCAATATTCAAGGAGCCTGAATCATCACCACTGACACTGGTGAGAGATGTTCACCTGGAAAAAAATAGATACACACAATATTTATAGGTGCAGCTCTCTGCGCCAAGCACAATTTCCCTTAAGAGCACACAGGTAGCACACTCATTCTGGGGTCTGGTTTTCTCCTCTCTCTATCCAGGCCCTCAATAAGACTCCAAACTGGCATAGCTATAGAGCTGAGACCTCAGCCGAGTGTCCCAGGCCAAGTCCTCCACCATTCTCTCTGTGAAACCAGTGCTCTGTGTCTCTTCTCCAAGTAGCTGACAACATACTCTTTGAGATTTGATTTTCACACACACACACCTGAGAAGGGCTGGCACAGATTAACTAGCTATGCCCCTCTGCTTAGACCATAAGGTAGTTACTGCCACCAGAATACTCCAAAGCCAGCTACACTAAGGCTCTTGCAAGGGTATCCAATTATACTGAGTAAAATTAATATTAATACAAATGGTAATGTTGATCAAACCGCAAGGCTTTCAGTAGCAGCCACAGTGTAACCAAATAAATATAAATACTCTCAATGGTTAAAATATTCTTTAAATGACCAGCCACAATGAAAAGTTTAAATATATTTAATAATAAATAATAAAAAGAACATGAAAATACTAAATATCTAGTTACAATAAACACCAGAGTTTCAATCACATGAAATATTAAAATAATACAGATGAATAGATTCACAAGCTACAGAAAAACAAAACTTAACTATTCTCGCTATATTTTCTTGACTGATCTAAAGAATTATTATTCCTTGGTTACTTATTAAAGCAAGTTAAGATGAAGTGGGTGAGTGATCCTTCTATGTCATGTTTCAAAAACAGACTGCTCTGAGACTTCCATCTCATCTAGTATTAAAACATCATTTCAGTGCTGGATTACATAATGACATTGCATACATTTGGTTATCTTCTGGTTCCCATACTACCCCCTTTGCTAGAATCTGAACCAGACTCTCCCACATATGTGTTACCATACACATACAGAGAGCTTTGCTAAGAGGTGTTATACCATCTGGAAGCCATAAAACCATTTTAACACTTCTGCCATTCCAGGGTAGAAATTAGTTCATTGCTAAGGACAATACAGTAAGATTCATAGTCCTTGTTTTCACAGACATTTTGTCTCTAGCTGCAATCAGAACTGTAAGATACAACCTTTATGGCCTACCAGATAATTTCAATTCAGACTATTTCTCAAAGTTAGCTGCACTGAGATTAACCTTTTCTCTTCCATTATCCTCTGTTACAATATATTAATTAAATCAGTTATAATAGTACAGTCTGACATACATGTATATCTCTTTTCTGTTCAGCAAGACACACTGTTGGGACATTTTTAACATAAGCAGTTTTGCAAATACATTTTCAATACCAGCACCTGTACAAATCAGTTTGATATACAAATGACATATAATTCTTTACAAAACTCCAGCTAGCTATGCTGGCATATGTTACACATCCACTGCCCTACTTCTGCTGGCAGAGCTGGCAATATCTCACATTATCATAATTATATTGGGGTGTATCCACATTGTATTAAGCCTTTCTGATTCACAAACCCTTAGCACTGAGATTTTCCCCTTACAGAAGCCTTAGTATGTTGACCGGTCCTGCTTGGGAACCACGGGTCTGTGTGTGTGTGTGTGTGTGTGTGTGTGTGTGTGTGTGTGTGTGTGTGTGTGTGTGTGTGTGTGTGTGTGTGTGGTGGGGGTGCACCTTTACTAATCTGATGCATCAGTTGTTATGGAGAAAACTAGTGAGGTCAGGTCTGACAGCCCAGTCTCTTCATTAGTAATGGGCACTAGCAGGGTGTTTCTCACTGTGGCTTTACCATACATATGAACTGGAATTTCTCTCAGCTGTAATAATTGACCAACCCACAATGGTCAATTAGAACAAGCAGAGAGGAATTCTGAATCCTAAAGCTGGGCTACAGTGTAGAGTCTATAAACTTACACATTCCTGTCTCTGCTTAAATAGCCCTGATTCTAGAATGTTGCCACATTTTCTACTAAAATCTGATAGATAATGACAATGAATATAAGTGAGGCTATCCATGCACTCTGTTTATTGCTGCTGCAAAATTGTTTCAGCATTTTAAGTCACATTTTTTTCCTGCATTGTCAGACCATGTAGTTGAAATTTATTGGCTGATACAGAGTACTTTGACATGAACTGAAGCATTCATAATTATTACCACAACTTTGTGTCTATCCCTTTACAAAATTGACAGAAGAACTTGAACCCCTTTGAATTCTACCAACACTAAAATAAGTGTTCTTCTGGTACTAGGCTGACTCTTCTATATGTTCATTCTAGATGTCAGACATGAACCACTTATGGTCACCATGATTACTTAGAGACACCCTAAAAATACTGAATTGGGTTTAAATACCGATAATAATAATAATAATAATAATAATAATAATAATAATAATAAAAATGAAGAACTATAATATCTAGCTGCCCTGATATGTATACAGATATTTTCATTTTCCTTGTAGCTTTTCTAATGTCTAATGCATTGAAAAACACCTGGGAAAAAAGTTAAACTAAGTGCAAGATCAAATAGTGCAGCGCAATAACGTAAATAGAAATTGAAGTTAAGATACTGTAACTCAAAATATCTAACAAGAGAAAAGTGTTTATTGAGGATCAAAAAGTGTTAAAGCTATTAGTATAACTAAGATCTCTGGGGAGGTTTCTACTGAGAGTCAGGTACAAAGAGAGAAAGGTTGTCATCAGCAGATAAGTCTCAGGAAAGCAAACAGACTAAAACTGAATACATTTTAATAATAATTGAAATGTAATGCGGGTGGTAACTTCCCTTAGCTCAGCACAGAATTCTTTTTCATTGCTGTATTCCCAACAGATCAAAAGCAAAAAGAAAATGATTTAGAAACTGGAGGAGTAAAGAGGAATGAAATAGCTACAGGGTGTCCACAATTAAGCAAGTAAGAAAAAGACATGTTACAGCATGCAATGAACTACAAAGAGACAGATAACTCAAGAGATGTGTTTCAAACAAAAATATTTGCTTTTAAAAATGAATAATATATTATCTGCAACCTATGAGATACAGATAGGAAAGTTCTTATTTATTAGATACATCACTAAAGTGTAGGCAGTCAGAGAAAAGCATATTTAAACACGTAAAATTTTTGTCTTTGACTGGGATTGCCAACACGTGTGCAGTATATTAGACCAGCAGGTGGCAGCACTAATGCCTGCATGTGAAGACATAAACAACAGATTCAGAGGACCCCTGCAGGAAAGTGCAGGAGATGTTTTGCTAGTGCCTTTGAGCTGGCTAAAGAAAAAAAATATATCATGTTGTTATGTTCCACGTCTGTAGCTCAGCAGTTGTATTTGCTTGCAAATGAAATAATGCAATCATTATGGATGTTATGATTTAACAGTTTGTTTTAAAGTCAGAATTGTTATAATGAGATGTGTAAGTCTAGCCATTGTTGATGTCCTGAATTAGCAAGAATTCAGATAATCACTTATTAAACATTTATGCCATTCAACTTAAGTATCAACTCATTAAGCTCTTTTTGTTGCTCATTTAACAACATTTTTAATCATGCATTTACTGACATATTTTATAAAATATAACACAGAAATTCTAGCCTTTATGTACACCTTATAATGTAAGATGTATTCAGAAGGAAATAGAACGCATTTTCCAGTTTTAAGCTAGAAGTCACAAAATCTTTGTGGGCAACATACAAGTGAAACAGCTACATACTTAACCCCCAGTGACTGTCATTTTGATTCCCTGTCATGAGTTTTTATTTCTTGTATCTTGCCTCTGAAATGTGCATTTAGTGTGGTATGTCAAAACCAAAATCCCTTTTTTTATCATGATTTTGCTGAATCTGGTAACTTCTGCTTCTGTGGCAAAGTGTGTGAAGTCAGTGTCAGTCTCAGATTATTTAATTGTCAGTTTAATTACTGATATTGCTAATGTGTTTTCCTTTGTTAGACACATTGAGGCAACAGATTAAAACAGTAGCAATGTTAATAATTCTGCTTCTCTTTATCATTTTTCCATTCTGAAACAGAACAATACACTTCCATGGAAGCAAATTAAATGCTCTCTGTTCAACAGTGGTCCTCAACCACTGGCCAGTGGACTGATAGAGGGTCGTGGATAATTTGATACTGGGCTGCCAGGCATGGAGTGAAATGAAAAAGTAAATGTGTGTATGTACGTACATGAGTGTGTTTATGTGTCTATCTACATGTGAAAGTAAATGCGTGTATGAAAGCAGAATGTGTGTGTGTGAAAGAAGAGACTGCATAAGTGTGTATGAGAGAGAGTGAACATTGAGATTGACTGCATTATTTACACTCGCTAAGCAGCACTTTTGCTGTTTAGCGAGTGTAAGATAAAAGTCAAGAAAACTGAAAAAAGTGTGTGTATGTATGTGTGTGTGTGTGTGTGTGTGTGTGTGTGTGTGTGTGTGTGTGTGTGTGTGTGTGTGTATGTTTCTGTCTGCATGTGTGAGTGAATGCATGCATGAAAGTAGGAGTCCCTGTGTGTGTTTGTGTGTGTGTGTGTGTGTGTGTGTGTGTGTGTGTGTGTGTGTGTGTGTGTGTGTGTGTGCATGTGTGTGTATATATATTTCTGTCTGCATCTCTGCATCTATGAGTGAATGTTTGCATGAAAGTAGGAGTCCCTGTGTGTGTGTGTGTGTGTGTGTTTCTGTTTGCATGTGTGAGTGAACGTGTGCATAAAAGTAGAAGAGCACACAGTTTGTGTGTGCGTGTGTGTGTTTGTGTGTGTGTGTGTGTGTGTGTGTGTGTGTGTGTGTGTGTGTGTGTGTGTATGTTTCTGTCAGCAAGTGTGAGTGAATGCACGCATGAAAGCAAGAGAGACTTTTTGTGTGTGTGTGTGTGTGTGTGTGTGTGTGTGTGTGTGTGTGTGTGTGTGTGTGTGAGAGGGAGAGAGAGGGAGAGAGAGAGTGAAGAGTGATCCCTGGCAGCAGCAGCAGCAATGAAGTTTGCCTACCTCTTGACCATACCATTCAACCTCTCGTACAATAAATCTGGATCATACCTCTCAACCTCTTAGAACGAGAAATCTGGACAAAGCCAAAAATAATGGATGCACAAAGGTCCAAAAATAGGGACACTTAACTACTGCTCTTGCAAACTTAGAAAGTAAAAAAGTCCAACACATACACTGTGAAGCAGTAGGAAACACTTTCAATCAGCCAAACTCTTCAGTCCAAGCTGTTTTTATTCTTCCAAGATCTTGGACTGAAGAGTTTGGCTGACTAGTAGTGTTTCCTACTGCTTCACAGTGTATGTTTTGGACTTTTTTTAGTTATATTTTACACTGTGGTTACTTTTGTTTTTTTTAAACTTAGAAAGTAGATAGGAATACAGATTTTGCATTAGCGTGTATTTTCTGAATGGTATGAAGTCTGAAACACAACTGTCTGTTATTATTTTCTGACTTCAAACCTCAATGATCTGCCAATGATTTGCCAGACAACAACAATTTTATGAGAAACAGACCAAAAATATGAGGCAAAAATCTGGGCAATCTTCAAAAATCTGTACAGTTGAGAGGTATGCAGTGGACAGAGCCAAATAATAGGGACAGATTTTAAATAGTGCTCTCATAAACTTAGAATGTCAGTAAGCCTAACATTAGGTTTACGTACCCCTTGACCATAGTAGATCAATGTTATGCTGTTAAGCAGAATGTACACTTTTTTTTTTGTAATTATTGCCAACTGCCTTTTTATTGTACTTTGGAGCTTTTCTCCCTGGGTCTTTGAGAAAATGGACTTCTAGACCAGTCGGGCATTCTCAGTAAACAAATATCAAATAAATAAATAAATAAATGTTATGCACATGCAATAGCCAATCCATGAAATATGTCTTACATGAAACTAGTCCTCAGTGCAAAAATGGTTGGAAACCGCTGATGTATGATTCACAGAAACAGTTGAGCATGCTTTTTTAAACTGCAATATCACTAAAAAAAATTCTTTCTGAATAGAGTAATAATAATAACAATACCCCAAGGCCCTAATAATAATAATAATAATAATAATAATAATAATAATAATACTTCAAGGCCCTATTATATTGGGGTAATTTACATTTGTACAGTGTAAGTGGTATGACAGGTTATACTCACCATTGATGCAGGAGACTATGGGTTCTATTCCCACACTAGATTGTTTGATTGTTGGTACTGTAGTGCAGCATAAGGGGGATGCTGTATTCCTGAGTGTGTCATCATCTGGATGAGTCATTAAACTGAAGTCTCATCTGCCCAAGTTGGTGGTAGCTCAGTTGGATGTAAAAGATCACATGCCACCTATCAAAAACAATACGGGTCTTTTATTATTAAACACATTATCTACCATATTTACATTATTTGCATATTATGCACTATTTGCAATTATTGCCAATTTTTACATTAATTTTTTCATCATCCATATGACTTTATATAAATGCCCATATCTGTTCCCCCACCCATTTCCCACGACTAGAATTTTTTTTTTCAATCTATCTGCTAATCTCCATTTCCCATTAAATTTAATCTCATTTAGTCATTCATTCCATAATGTCCATATAATGTAAAATATCCTTTTATCAATTTTCTTTACTTCTTTCCTTCCTTCCCCTCTATAATATCCATATTCTAACATGTCCATAGTTATATATTCCACTTTTGTAATTCCTTCCAACATATATCTTCACAAATCTTTTCTTATAGCTTTTTTCACCCTTTTACATTTTAAAATAGCATTTTCTGTTATTTCATCTGCTCTACAATAGTTGTATATTCTTTTGTATGGCAAATTGTAGTAATTTCATTTTACTGGTAATTTCTTATTGATAATCACCATACATATTTTTACACCAGAGTGTTCTATTATCACTTTGATTTTCTCAGGCTCAATATTTTCCCTTGGATAAACACAATAATAATCATTCATTATGCTTAAATACCATAATTTCCTATGTACTTCTTTATGCTTTCTCTTTACCTTCCACAATAATTTGCCTTAGTACTCTTTCATTTCCCTTTCATACATTCTTTCTCTCTTTTACTTTTACTCAGCAGGTACCATATTTTTTATATTTGTCTTTCATTATTACACTTATCAATTATCCATCTTCTTTTTTCATCCAGCTCAACATTTTGTATAAATGTAGTGATGCTGCATAAACCACTGGGCTTATTAAACCCAACCCTCCTTCTTCTTCTTTAGTATATAAAATTACTCCTCTTACTGCATTCAGTCTGGATCCCCATATAAATGAGAACACAGTTGTCATTATTTCTTTTTCATACTTTGTTAGCATCATAAACTCATTTACTAAATTTGCAATTTTCCCAATTGTACCATATTTACTAAATGCCCCTTCTTTGTGTATGATAATTGATAAGTTTTCCAAAATGAACATATATTACTTAATTTGGTTATTATATCTTCACATTGTTGTTTTTTACCATTTAATTTCCAGATGTTATACCTAATAATTTTATTTCCTTCATATTCAACTGAATATTGTCTGTCTTACCTTACTCTCCTATTCCTTTACTCTTATCTATATTTATACTCATACCTATGGCCTGCAAATACACATTTAGATACTTAACAACTTTCTTCATCCATTATTTATTATTCATGACTACTATTATATCATCCATATATTTCAGAACATTATTTGTACTCTGTTTTCTTTTGTCATCTTCTATTTGGCTACTATTAGTGCAATATTCATATTGCTAGCTACTGCATTCATAGCTAATGCAAATAAAATGTTACTCACTGGACAACCTTGTATTACACTATTTCTTGCCTTAGCTACATATTTACTACTTTTACTTTTTTATCATATGCCGTATACAATATCTTTAATATCCTCTAATTTATATTGTATACTTTCATTATGCCTCATAAAATACCATGGTACACCTTGCCAAACACTTGGTTTAAATTGCCTGCCATCATTTTTGCTTCCATTTACCTGTTCATTACATCATTCATAATTTTTCTCACAATCATTAAACTTCCTTTCCCCTTTTTATCAAATATTGTGTATTCTAATATTTTATTTAATTTATCCTATAGTCTTTTTTATTATTTTTATAAACATCTTATAATCAGTATAATTAAGTATTATTGGTCTCCAATTTCTTATGTCTGTTTTTATTCCCCTTTTTCATATGAATTTCATTACTCCACTAGATATTTCTTTTTTCCCAAAACCTTCATCAAACTATTCATTTAACACTTAAAAAAAAACTTTTGGCAGCACTGACATATTTTTATACATATGATGTTCTATTCCCATCTGGTGCTGTCACCAATAATACATTATTCTTCTGTTGATATTTCTTTTTCATTTTCTTTATTATCTTCTTCTGTTATTTTTTTTTTATTTTCTACTTTTATTTCCTTTTTATCTTGGTTTCTTTAAAAGTTTTTTCTATATTCTTTTACTACATTCATTATTTCCTGTTGGCTTGTAACTATTCATCCTTTCTCATTTCTTATTTCTCTTATTTTCCTTTTATTTTCTTTTACTATCGTACTCAAATATGGTGCTACTTCTTTATTTCCCCTGTAAAAATGCCTTTGTTTAAACAAATGTTTCTTTTTTCTCTTTTTCTTGATTCATGTCATATATTTCTTTCACTGTTTTGAAATATACTTTCTTATTCCTCACTAAATGTGTAAATGATTTATTACTTAATTCCTTACATTTAGTCTTTTCCAGTTTTCATTTTCTGTTGTGCCATTCCAAATAACATATTTTATATTTGTTTTTCAAACATATACACAATAACATCCAGTTTTTATAAAATTCCCTCATTTCCACATGATCTTTCAAAATAAAATAATGAGTAAGAAGGTCAATGAAAAATCAATCAGTAAAAACAAAATAAAAACTCTAGCAAAACTAGAACTTCCACTAAGTGACCTTCCAACCCTCTTGTATCAGAAGCACATGGGATATATGCAAATGATCCTTAAGAACATCAGGTGTTTCAGCTAATTGGTGATTCTGAATGCTCATGAATTGTTTCATCATTTTAGTGGACAATTTCAGGCCAATAAAGCCAAACCCCACTAGCTGTCGATATGCATATTTTGGCCTTGTTATGACCTCATCAGCACAGCACTAGCAGAGTGTTTGACTAAGCATTACAAACACAGGGCTGTTATACCCAGCTGATGTCCATTATCATTAGGGTCACTGCAAAAATATCCCAAACAACAAACTAAAACAATGAGTAAGAGGTTCACTGAAAAACCAGTCAGTACAAACAAAATGAAAACTCTAGCAAAGCTAGAACTTCCACTGAGTGACCTCCCAAACCTCTTGTATCAGAGGCACATGGGATATATGCAAATGATCCTTAAGAACATCAAGTGTTTCAGCTAATTGGCAATTCTGGATACAAGAGGTTTGGGAGGTCACTCAGTGGAAGTTCTAGCTTTGCTAGAGTTTTTATTTTGTTTTTACTGATTGGTTTTTCAGTGACCTTCTTACTCATTGTTTTAGTTTGTTGTTTGGCATATTTTTGCATGACCCTAATGATAATGGACATCATCTAGATATAATAGCCCTGTGTTTCTAATGCTTAGTCAAACATTCTGCTTGTGCTCTGCTGATGAGGTCATAACAAGGCCGAAATATTCATATCCACAGTTAGTGGGGTTTGGCTTTATTGGCCTGAAATTGTCCATTAAAATGACAAAACAAAAAATGAAGTAGCTGGAGTACCTTCCAACAAAACAATTTATTGTTAGTGCTTTTGTTTAGACAAATTTCCAAACTTCTTCAGACATCTTATCCCAACATGCAATAGTATTAATAAGGACAACAACTAAATTTTGATTGTTTAGCAAATTAGGTCCTTAAAGTTGTATATACCTAAACTGTAGATACAAAATTTAATACCTCAGAAATACATGATATCATATTGTGAAAAAGAGCTCTAAATCAAAGTATAAAAATGCTAAAATAACACATTGAAAACATAAACATATACACTAAAAAGTTTATAAATTTCGTAATAAAATTCAAATACATATTGGTTAAAGAATAAATAAACTAAGATAAAATAAACTATTGGGTTATAATAATTATGACCAGGTAGGATATAATTAAGTCTTACCTATTCAATGCTTTAAGCTTCAGAATACACATAATGGAAGCATATTCATTGAGCCCAGGAAAAATATGGGCAGAGGTACGGATTTGCCATAAAAGCTCATTTTCCTCAAGCCTAAGCTACCCGGGCCCCCTCTTGCACTATGCTTTTCTTGGTGTAGGATGGTAAAAAGAAATCTATGTGTGGGGTAATCTAAGATGTGTCTGGCAAGTGCATTAAGTGAGTTACCTTTATTGATATGGTAAAGATGTTCATCAATTCTTTGTCTTAAAGACCTCTCTGTTTTCCCAATATAAAATTATTGGCATAGTTGACATAATGCTACATAGACTATTGCCTTAGATTCACAGTTGTATTTCGAATTCACTTGAAATGTTTGACCTCTGATGACAAAGGTATGACCAGTTTTAATGTGTTGGCACTGATTACAGTTTCCACATTTTAACATCTCCTTATTCACATTTTTAACTGCCTTGGTTTGTAATTCGACAAGATTCTTTAAGTTTGGCCCTCGTCTATAAGATATACACAATGGCTGATCAAACTTTCTGTTTATGTGTGTATCTTCTAAAGTTAGAGCCCATTTTTTATGTATTATATTTGAAACAAATTTAGCATTTATAGAATATGTGGTAATACATGTAGGACCAGTATAAACTGCCTTGTTGTTTCACAAAGTAGTAACTGTAATATCTGTATGATCATGTAATGTTTCTGGCGGGTTATAACCTTTGTTCAATATAGGCCGAAAATGCCAATTCTGTCTTTTATTAGTCACTTCCATCCACATTCGGTCAAATAGAGACCTAGGATAGCTTCTACTAGAGAACATATCTCTGAGAAGGTTGCATTCAACTAGGAAATCATGTTCCAAGGAAACCATCCTAGCAGCCCTCACTAACTTTCCCTTCATAACTGCCTTCTTTTGATGGAAGGGGCGGCTGCTAGAAAAATGTAGAAATGTATTTGAATATGTGGGTTTCCTGAAAATTATAGTTTTATATCTATTGTAAGCTCTATCCTTAGAGATAGACATATCCAAAAAATTAATAGTGTCAGTCTCAAACTGATATGTGAAATCAAGGAAATCAGTTAGTTGTCGAATCTCATTAATAAAGGGCTAAACTGTAGACTCATCACCTTTCCAGATAGAAAACATGTCATCCTGGTATCTCGTGTACCAGGATGTATATCTTTGAAAGAGGTTACTTTTAAACAAGAATTCATGTTCCCAATAAGCTAATACACAATTAGCAAAACTAGCCCCACAGGGACGTTTGTTTGTACAAGTGACCATTGAACAACATAAAATTATTAGAAAGGACTATTTGTGGTAATATTTCAATGACATTGATGTCATTTTATTATCTATTCCTTTATCTATAAGTAAGGCCCTAACCCAATCAAGGTCAAGCTCTTGGGGGATGACGGTATATAAATATTTTATATCGACTGTTAAAAAATTATAGTCGGCATTAAATTCTAGATTATTAATACCATGCAAAAACCTCCATGAGTCCGGGCAAATTTGTTTCTCCCTTTTGATTATTGGTTTGAGCCTATTATCCACATATTTAGCACAAGCATATGTAAATGATTCCCTCCCATCCACTATTGGTGTTAGGGGTGCTTTATGAATGCTCTTATATATTTTCGGAGAACCAAAAATCATGGGAATCCGTGGTGCTATTATTGCCAAATAGTGCAAGGTATCCAAACTAATACTTCCTTCAAGAAATAAATCATTGACGGTATCACGTATTTTCTTATATGCAATATTTAGCTCATTAATACTAGAATCACAATAATGGTCACAGTCTAAAACATTTAACATTCTCTGTTGATATTCATTCTCATACATGAATACTAGGCCTCCACCCTTATCGGGCTTCATAATTCTAATGCCCTGCATTTTTTAAAAAGCTATAAACTCATATTCATCAGATGTCATATTAAATTGCATATTCTTCATATTATACCCCAATAAACCCGTACGTAGATCCATTTCACAAATGCATTCAAATAACCCCAAGGTTGGATGCAAGGATGGATTAAATAAACTAGAGACTCTTAAGTCTCTAGTTAGACCAGGGATATTACCCATAAGAACAGTGAGATTAAGTTTACGGACAAAAGTTTTCAAATCTAAAATCGTTCTTGCCAAGTCCACTTTTTTATCAAGGACAAAAGATATTCCTTTCAACAAAAAATTGATAAACTGAATATTAACATCTAAATTAGTATAATTAAAAACTTTAAAGTCACCTTTACTACTAATTAAGATAGAAGGGTGAGCAGGAGTAACGGAAATAGGGGAGTCTTGGTCTACCTCCTCCGGCGATTCTGCTTCCTTCGTTGTTGTTGACCCTGTCCCTTGGCATATTGTTGTTTTCTGGGTAATTTCGAGCGAGCTCCTTGAAAACTCTGGCCATTATTCTCATTGCAGTTGTTAGCCAGTAGTTGTGCACCTCCACTATTTTTTGTCCTCTCACTCCGCCTCAGTTGCTGGGGTTGCGCAATGACATCACTTCCTCCATCTCCATCATCCTCTTCGCCTCACAGTTGATCGCAATTAGCCCTTCCTTCCCCCATAGAAATAATTGGTTGTGGAGGGAGGGGCTAGGCAATCCCTTGTTCGTAGGCACGGACATCTCTGTCAAACTTTTTCTTCTTGGTGTCTATGGCACGTTTTATCACAGAGTCCATTGATGAATAAATATGGCCATAATCATATCTATATCTATTAAAATCGGCATCAACAGTAATATCTCTTTCCAGAGTTTCCAATTCACTTTTAAGACAATTGATTTGAGTTTCATAGTATTTGATCAGGGAACCTAGGAATTCAATCCCCTGTCTGTCAAACAGACGTAATAGTTCATGATGAAACGTAGATTTAGGAATAAGACCCATAGGATAACACCATTGCTGGAGCCCTTTCGGAATGATACCCTTATTAATACATTCCTGTAGATAACTGATCTCCAGCTGGAGCTTACGGTATCTAAGAAGTTTTTTGTCAAATGTATTTAAATTCAAAATAATTGCTGGATCACAACCGGCATGAGGGCTGTTCGTGTTGCTATTGCTAGCATTCAAACCGGCAAAGAAAGCCAGTGTTTTGAGGTATTCGGCCATAACAGGTATAGCTTTAGGTTGAGAACGTTCTGGGGAGATATTATTCATATTCGGCTTGTTATTGGAAATATCAAGGTCATGGTTAGAGCCATGATTAAAGCCAAGAGGATGATGCCCAGAACTAGACAAAGTACCATTAGAAACTTTCGCATAGGTCTGCACTTGACCACTAAGACAAAGTTGGCTAGATGGTATAGTGGGTAAACCACGAACGTCATTTTTCTCTTCTATACTTTTGGACAGAGTATCAACTCTGTTCATTAATTGCTGAACAAGCAAAGTCAGATTACCAATGGCATTCACCTCATTGTTATCACTTCTAGATATACGATTGCCTTCTTGAATAAATAATAGTTGAGAGGTAGACGCAGCTTCACTCGCCATAGCAAACTCCAAGACAACACGAGAGCAATAAACTGGTAAAACACACAAAAAACAAAGTAGGTGGAGTACCTTCCATCAAAACAATTTATTGTTAGCGCTTTCATTTAGACAAATTTCCAAACTTCTGCAGACATCTTATCCCAACATGCAATAGTATTAATAAGGACAACAATTAAATTGTGATTGTCAGCAAATTAGGTCCTTAAAGTTGTATATACCTAAACTGTAGATACAAAATTTAATACCTCAGAAAAACATGATATCATATTGTGAAAAAGAGCTCTAAATCAAAGTACAAAAATGTTAAAATAACACATTGAAAACATGAACATATACACTAAAACGTTTATAAATGTGGTAATAAAATTTAAATACATATCGGTTAAAGAATAAATAAACTAAGATAAAATAAACTATTGGGTTATAATAATTATGACCAGGTAAGATATAATTAAGTCTTACCTATTCAATGCTTTAATCTTCAGAATACACATGATGGAAAAATATTCATTTTTATACTGACCAAAACCTCTCCATACATTGTCCAGATTCAAATATAATGCCATAAAATGTGTTCTTATTAATATGAATACATGCTCTTACCTCTTGTGGAGAAGTGCTCAATGGTGTTAAAATATTATCCTATATATATATATATATATATATATATATATATATATATATATATATATATTTATACAGTTATTTTTCTTTCTTGTTACTAATTCTTAATAAATACTTCTTTATTTTTCTGGATTCCATCTTCTTTTCTTCTTTTCTTTCTCCCTGTTTCACTGCCTCTGCATAAAATTTCTTTCTCTCCCTCATTACTTCTTCTACCTTTTTTTCTTGTATTTTGTCTGGAATTTCTCCCTAGGAAGCTGCTCCCTCACTCTCTGGTTCACTCTGCACAAACAGTTCCTCTAATAAAACATCCCATAATCCATCAGACTTGGGGGGGGGGTCATTATAATGCATCTCTCCTGGCTTTTGTTGAGTTCTTTGAACAATTTTGTTGGAAAATATACTGTGTCTTGGAAATGTTTGACCCCCTTCCCCTTCTCTTCAGCATCCATCTCCTTCTTTTCATTGCCTACAATCTGTGAAGGCTCAGCTGCCGCCTCCTTATTCCCTCTACAAACTGGCTCATTCTCTAAAGACTCGACTGTCTTTTCAACATATAACACATCTGGATGCTCCATATAACTGGCATTTTTACTTTCTCTTCTATCTGAAGAGAACAACTCAACACTGGTTCTCTGCACACTCGCCATCTTCCTCCCTGCTTCTCCAGTCCACTACTGTACTTGGCACAGAAGCAGGAAATGCAAAAAGAGTAGGGGGAAACCCCCCAATACACTGGCCAAATTTCTCCCTAGTAGTGTAAATCCCACCTCAGGTCTCCACTGAAAAGATGCTATGAGCCGAGTGGCACTAATCGGGCCAACAAAGGAGAAATAAATAAAATAAATTTAAAAAAATGTATTTGTTGTTGTAAGGGTTTCACCTGAATAAGGAAGGTGAACTATCTCTCAAAAGTTTTTTAGGTTAAACAAAAGTTTCGAAAAATAGACCATAAAGTTATTTTACCAAGTATGTGATATAGTCAATTGATCTTAAAATCCAAGCTTGAATCATAGTTGCTGATGTGTAGCAGTTCAAATTTTAAGTTACTCATCCTTAATTTCCTCAAAATACATACGAGAAAGATAGTTGGTCATATTTGCCTGATTAATAGTTGGGCTGACTATGCAGCATCCTAAAAAAAGCAGACTTTTCACTGAGTATTATTCATAGTCACAAGGTTTGCACTTTCATAGAGGTTATCTGTTAAGAGCATGGCTATGTCTGTATGCAAATACACTGAGCAAGGGGCTATTTGTGATGACCATGACAGTGTGGTAGCTTCTGTGAGGAAATGCCCATTTTCATAAAATAATTATTTTAGGCATGTGAAAAACAATACTGTAAAATGTAAAGGTTCAGAAGAATTTGGAATTTTACAGAAGTCATGAACGAGTGTGGTTGTCCCCAAGCCCAGCTGAACTAATGACAAACAATTAAAGCAACTGGTGCTGTGTGTAGCTATTTAGAATGATGTTTAAAGGTATAAAGGGTTTTTATATATTGCCTATAGAGGTGTCCTTATGTGGGTATCCTGATGGATTCATTAAAAGGTGTGAAAGGGGAAGATAGGAAAGCTGGCAAATGTGGAGATAGAACACAAGAAACAAGAGACATACAGAAGGAAGACATTAAAGGGCTTATGACTGAAGAGGTAGGAGAGGAGGGGTTCTATATTTTTGTAAGAAATAGACCTCCTTTATTTTTCAAATAGTTTATATATATATATATATATATATATATATATATATATATATATATATATAAAATGATAGTTTGGGAAGGAATTAGGTTAGAGATGTAGGAGAGAGGAGAGAAGATTAGGAAAGGAGGAAGCTAATGAGGGGGTACAGGACTGCAAATATTTCTACTGCCTGTTGACTGTGCAGTGCAAGACACCAATGTTGATGTGGAAGAACTCAAGCATGGCTCAGTGTTCCGAGCTGACCAAGGCAGTGAGTCTTACACCCACTGTCAAAGGTCTTGCTGGGAACACAGATTAATTTCTGCTGCCTTTTCTACCACAACCACTGAAGTCCACATGTTTTGTGGCTTACCAGACTGCACCATTTCAGGGTACCTATAAAAGGAGAGCCACCACCCTGACCCTGTAAGGACATCTCTGGGCAGGCAGAGGGTGAACATTCCCTGACCTGGGAGAATGTGGTTGGGCTGTTCCTGGGATCTCTGGACTTATGAAAAAAATGAGCATAAATGGTTGAGAAAGGAAAAAAATAAATGCAAAGGAATGGATCATTAAAATATAAAAAGGCAGAGGGTGGGTAAAGAGACAGAAATGGAGACAATAAATTCACTTATAATTTGGTCAGACATTATATACATTATTAACAGTGCTTACTTAATATCTAATAAGCAGGTGCAAGATATTTATTTATTTTATTTATTTAACATTTGTTTACCGGGATGGTCTGACTGGGTCTACAGAACCCATTTTCAGCAGAGGCCTGGGGAGAAAAGCTCCACATACAGTACAATACAAATACAGTATAATCCAATCTAGTAATAATTACATTAGAAATACTATACAAGAATAAGCTGAAAGAACAAAGTATGTTACAAAATATTACAATATATTACTACACATGTAGACAATTCTATAGAGTTAAAACATTACAGACAGTGGTAGTCGCTCTCACCATACATGACGGAGGTAGTGTCCAAAAAATATAGGTAGTGCAATGTGTGGCATTGACTGTTATAGTACATGAAAAATAGAATGTTAGTTTCAGTTAGTAAAACAGCAGCCAGAAAGTTAATTATGCAGACGGATAGTGAGAGAGAGTTAAGAAGAATAGAAGCAATACAGCCTGAGCAGTAGCTTAAGGATATGGTATAGAAGCAGAGAAGGCGTTAGAAGAGCCTTAGGATCTTGCAGTCTGTGAGGGATTGAAATGTGACAGAAGAGGACGATGTGGCTAGTGCGGAAGAAGAGGAAGACCTGAGCATTTGGCAGGCTTTATTCAGGAGCAGACATGTATTTCTGAGAAGATTTTTTAAAGAAATTTTGAAATGGGTTATACCAGGCATAGACCTGGTAGCTAGAGGTAGTGAATTCCAAAGTATAGAGACAGTATGAATACAGAGAGCGACCTGGTTTTGTTGTGAGTTTTGAGATAGCAAAGAGCTTTTTGTCTTCTGATCATAAAGATCAATTTGGTGTGTAAGGTGTGACTAGATTGACTAGTACAGGGCAGGCAGTAGGCTTGAAAATAAGGTTGTGTAAGGTGTATAGCTGAATAAAGGCAAGTTGGTTGGGGAGTTCAAGCCAGTTTAATTCTAGAAGTGGTTTACAGTGGTGTGTGTGATATTTAGAGTTTATGGCAAACTTTGCAACTTTGTTGTAGCATTGTTCCATCTTGCTTAGGGTAGAAGTTTGTACATTAGTTAAGATAGGGGCACCATAAAGAAGGCAGGGAAGTAAAAATGTTTTTGCCAGGGTAGTTTTGTTTGCTGCAGTAAAGAAATGTTTGTTTCTATATAAGAGTCCCAGTTTTTGATGAGCTTTCTTTCTATTCTGCTGTATATGGGAAGCAGGTACTTACGTATTATCGCAACCAGATTTTTCACGGCACTAATGTCCGCTTCTCGATTGTGACATATGCTTGTTAATATTTTGCAGAAGTTATCTACTGTGTTTTCTTTAATACTGCAGGCTGGTTTCAGGAGTGTGATCCAAGAAATGTAAAAAAAAACACTGTACTTGTTTCTCTATGCACTTTACTGCCAGTGTGTTGCTTCTTGCAAGTCCGCCCGCTGAACGTTCCTTTTTTTCGTGGCAGCAAATGCTGTCAAGTAACGGTAATAATTTGGGCTGTATTCTTCCTTAACTGCTGTTGTCAGATGAAAGACAGAAGATCTGAGGGTATAACTGGGATGATTTCCATGTCAGTTTTTTTCATTTAGCTTGCGTGTGTGTTTTAATGAAATTGTAGTTCTCAAACCCTTGTAGCATCCTAGTTCTACACAAATAAATGTGAATGTATACTGTCTCTGCCGATGTCATTGTTTTCCACACACACAGCTCCATGTACTGAGGGAAACATTTTTGGAACATCTACTTCCCTTTTTGTATATGACACTGTCAGGGTTATGGTCAGTGACTTTCAAGGGAAGCCAGAAGCCTTTGTACTGCCATCATTCTTTTCAAAATTATCTTGTGCGACATGACTGTTAAGCTTCTCAGTGTGCTATACAGCATGCTCATGTTCTATTGCAAGGCAGCGGCAGTAAGCCAAGATATAAAATAAGCATACCTAAGCAGCGATAGTCTTTTTTCTGACATTTAATTGATAACAGTCCAAAAAAGAAGACATAGTGGTAAAGAAAACACACCAAACAACTTTTTCACAACGTTTACGAAGATATTTCAGGATCGGGGAGCAGCCACTATTGCCGTGAAAAATCTGGTTGCGATAATACGTAAGTACCGGGAATCAAATGAAAGTTTATTGTCAATGATAACACCTATAAGTTTGGTTTCCTGCACTATTTCCATGACAGTGTTGTCAGATGCAAGGATGTTGAAATGATCAGTGACAAGGGAGATGTTTTGGGGATGAAAGAGTACTAGTTTTGTCTTCTTTGGATTAAGAAAGTGTTGGGCATTTCTTAGCCAGGATTTGACTGCAGTAAAGGACTGTTGAGTTTTTGAAAGTAGTTCTGGTAGTGATTGAGCAGTACAGATTATGGTGGAATCATCAGTGTACTGAATGAGGGTTCCAGGGTGAGAGACAGTGTGAAGGTTGTTTATGAAAATGTTGAAGAGTAGGGGTCCTAGGATTGAGTCTTGAAGGACTCTGGTAGGGTTGTGGAGAAAGGGTGAGAGTTCATTGGACCATTTTGCTGCCTGTTTACAATCCTTGAGATAGCTCTGAAACCATTTTACTGCATTATGTGAGAAGCCTAAGTCAGATAGTGTGTTCAAAAATAATGGGTGAGACACTGTGACAAAGGCTATGGAGAGATCAAGGAATACGGAGGCTGTATAGCATCCTGCATCTCTGGCCTTGTTCACAGTGTCTGTAAAAGCTAATAGGGCTGTAGCTGTGCTGTGGCTAGGTCAGAAGCTATGCTGGGTTTTGGTTAAAAGATTGTTTTGCAATAGATATTGCATTACCTGCTGATAGAAAAGTCTCTCGAGAATTTTGGATATGGGTGACAAGATGGATATAGGATTGAAATTGGATGGATCACAAGAGTCGCTTCCTTTGTGGATGGGGGTGATGTGCGATTGTTTCATATGGTAGGTACTTCTGCTTGATATAAAGACCTATTTATAAGGATACTGATTGGTTAGGCGACTGAGTTAGCAGCCGGTTTGAGGTAGTATGGTGGGAGATTGTAAACTGAGGTGGAGCAGGGTTTTAGTTTTTGTAGTAGTTTCTTAATGGTGTCAGTGGGTAAGGGCTGAAATGAGAATGGGGCTTGTATGACATTTTGTTGTGTGGGGAGTTAATAATGAGAGGGTTAGAAGTAGTTGATGGTCTGGGTTTAGTGTCTGAATAGGTGAAAGGTGGGAGGGGTCCAGCATTAGGGGTGTTAGTAGGTCCAAAATTGATATATGAATTGCTTGTTAAATTTTTTGGCTATTTGTGATGCAGAGGTATCAGGTGATAGGGTGTGCACTTTATTTCTTCCAGGGTTAAGTAGAGACGATATGGAGTGACAAAATGTACTGAGGTTGATTTTATGCTGGAGTTAAAGCTGAAATATGAAATCATACTACAATTTTATACTGATTAAAAGTTCTAAAATGTTACTGATAGCCATCTAATAAGTAGGTGTAATGTATGACATGGTATCACAGTTCACGTAGAGAATATATGGTAATGATAAGCATCAAATAAGCAGATTGAAGACATGAAGTGGCAGCACATTTTACATTAAAAAATTCTATAATATGTTAGTACTAGGGTAACTGCTCTTGAGGGCCATTTTAAGCTTAGCCATTTACCCAGTGCGAAAATCAATCCCTGCGCTTTTTCTTTAAGGTAGACACCTTAATCATTAATTATCCTTGTGGGCTACTGTAAGCCTGACCAATTACCCCATGTGAGACTCAAACCCAGCACTTTCTGTTTGTAAGGGAGACACCTTAACCATTATGCAAACCTCCTACCCTTAAATTAGTACCAGGCTAACTACACTTGTGGGCTGTTCCAAGCCCAGCCAGTTACCCCATTTGAGAATCAAACGCTGCACCTTGTGCCTATAATGTGAATACCTTATTAACTACTCCAAACTCCCACCTAGTAAAAAGGATTCTTCTGGATTACTGGAATGGTAGCACAGTATTCCTGCAATTACAGTCCAGTAATATATATATATATATATATATATATATATATATATATATATATATATATATATATATATATATATATGAATGTTTATTTTAAAAAGTGGCTATTTTCAATTCATATGCAACAAAATGTTTTGTTTTTACATAGTTATTTCAATATCACGTTTAATGTTTGCATACACACAAGCAAATTCAGCTAGCCTCTCCCATCTTTTCTGTGTCTGGAAAGGATTATAATTAATCTCCTCACTAGCTATAGAAAAAAGAATAAAAGGAGGCATGGTTGCTTACTTATCATATATGTGTAGTGATATCTATCTAATATACTCAAATGTATTAATCAGTACAAATACTAGATGCACATTCTTCAGAATAGGAAATATTTTTGTTTATTCTGTGACATTTTTACTTCATAAAAATATTCATTCCTAACTTTGTTTACTACAAGCAGAAGCAGAAGGATATCATGAAGTCTATATTTTTCTACCATTTTTTTCTGGCTGCAGCTGGTCTGCTTGGAGGTTGGGTATGTTGTACAACCTCTACATTGCTTTACTTTATCATTTAAGTGTCTGCTTTGCAGTATGCCTTGCACAGTTTTTTTTCTTGACTGTCAAGTAAAGTGGTTTTAAGGATGATAATTTTTAAATTCTGACACCAAAACAAGTGAATACTGCAGCCTGCATTAACTTCTGCACAGGTCATTCAGTTGCTACTTTGCCCCTCACTCTCATGATATCTAGGGTGTGATGGCCATCTTGTATGTGTAGCAGGTAAGGACTGACTTAGAAAAATGTCATATTAAAATTATTTCAGGTCTACACTGAGTAATGTAATCTTTAAAAGCATTCTGTCTGTCACAGAAGTAATTCCTGTATTTGAAACTGCATAAAGACACACACACACACACACACACACACACACACACACACACACACACACGCGCGTGCACACACATATGTATATATATATATATATATATATATATATATATATATAGATAGATATATAAATATATATATATATAGATATACATATAGATATATATTACATATATATCTATATTCTGAACGGGGATTGGCATACATATGTATATGTAATATATATATATATATATATATATATATATATATATATATATATATATATATAGGTCCCCTTCAGAATTTCGAATCTTAAAACTTCTAAACCCATATGATCGAAGACCATATGTTCAAAGTGTTAAAATTTCAAAATTCTGAACGGGGATTGGCATACAGCGCAGACCAGGAGATTTCCCTTGTCTTCGCTGTAGTGCGATCTCGGAGTTGGTATATTTAAGTTGCGGGGGGTATAATATACACAGTTTATTTTTTGTTGTTTGTGTTTTGCAGGTCTACTGCATATTTTTGATCATTCAAATGTTCAATCATATGGTCTCGGCCATAGGGAATTCGAACATTTGAACATTTGATCATGTGAAGTAGACCCATATATATATATATATATATATATATATATATATATATATATATATATGGATCCCCTACACAGCACCAACAGTCCAGAATGCTGACACCATATGATCGACATTCAGAATACCGACATTGTAAGAAGTCCAAAAAAAGGAAAATAAAATTTCTTTTAAACTGCTAGCATGGGGGGCACCTGCACATCCCATGGGGGGAATAGCCCCCCACACCCACCGTAAATTGAATATACCAACTCCAAGATCGCACTACAGTACAGGAATGGAAATCTTTCCATTCCGCACTATAGTGAGATGCCGGTTCCACATTGCTGGCATTCCGAATGTCAATCATATGGTGTCGGCCATATGGTTGTCGGCATTTTGGAATGTCGGCAAACTGAAAGGGACCCATATATATATATATATATATATATATATATATATATATATATATATATATATATATATATATATAATGTGCGTGTGTGTGTGTGTGTGTGTGTGTGTGTGTGTGTGTGTGTGTGTATATCCATGTGTACACATATACGTATAGCATGTGTATGTTTGTTTATGTATACACATGCATATTTATAAACATATGACTGCATGTTTACAAACATATTTATATGTACTTATATTTTGTATACATATACATACATACATCTTTGCATTCACACTTATATTTCTACTTGCTCATAGCTGCACTTGTGTAACATACCTTTACACAATTGTTCTGCCATTTTTAATCTTTACACTTTAACAGGAAAATGCAAAATGCAGAAAAGTTTCAGAAGTTATTTAAATGATTACTGTTCTTACTCAAATGGTTCTGATGAAGTCCAAGTTAAGGATGAAAGTGTTCAACCATTTTTTTTATGTTTAATCAATAAAGTCTGTTTTATTTGGTTTTAATGTTTATCCCTGGTGCTTTCAGTGCTGTTTTCTATGGATTGCTTTTACATTTACTAACTGGTACTTTTTGAAGTGTTTTATCACATGTACTAGACTTAGCTCCTTCAGGCAGTACTGCACTACATGAGCCTTATTTTCGTTGGTCTTGGTTCTTCTATTATAGGTTACATGGTCACGCGCTATTTTATTTGGTTCAACATAATGTATAATTATTATTGCATTTTTTACACTAATGTGAATGTTATATGCACCTATTGATGGAAATGACAGGATTTTGGAATCTGAAGCATCATTTATTAAAGCGTAGCATCCATGCAAATATTGTTATGTGGTATTGGGAAAACCAAGTAATTTTTACATCTGATTTAATGGACAATAATACATTTTATTCCAGGTTTTTGGATGATATATTTTTATCTGTAAAGGGTCTGTTGACAGGATAAATCAGTTGTTATTATTTATTAATTCATCAAATTAATTTTTAAGTTTCACCTACAGTTGGAATGACTTTAGTATTAACTATTTAGACACATTATTATATGAAATATAGAAAAAAATGAAACATAAATCAACTATTTATCATAAACTCATATTTTCCAATTCTTATTTACTTACTATATATAGTAGCCACCGCCCTTTCAGTCAAAAATATATTTTAGTGAAAAGTTAGATGGTGAGATTATCATGGATGTTATCCAAACAGAAAACGTTTTTGGAGGAATTAAATGTATTAAAACAGATGTTATTTGAGCAAGGGTATCCAGCAAAACTGTGTAAGGATATAGAGAAGGTAGTAATTTCTAAAAGCGATACCAATTTTAAGCCTATTTTGGAAGAGGAGAACATTGAGAAATGATGTTACTGATACTCCTACAGATGTATTTGACAAAGTAATGGTCCTACCATTTGATAATGAAACAGTTAAGGAGATTATGATTAGAAATTGGAGGGCACATGTTTATAACCATAAATCCTTATTGACTAAATTAGGTTAAGAAATGAGATTTGTATATAAAAGAGGTAAGAACTTTACAAATATTTTGGAATGAAATGTTGGTGATGCCAGTGTGAATGGGACTATGGAAATATGTAGTAGATGTTTATATTGTCCTTATGTTTATGTGGGTGACAAAATCAATTTAGGTAATTACTCCAATGATATTTACTGTAAAGGGAAATATAATTGTAATACAGCAGCAGTAATTCATTTGGCCTGTTGTAAATTCTGTCAGACGTTCTATGTGGGTAAAACTGACACATCTTAATTCTGATACCTTTAGGCTTTTTTATACTTGAAAAGATCCCCCCACTCTTAAAAGAGGGGGGGGGGTGACTTTCAGACTTTTTATTTAGAATATAGAGAATTATGGTGGCAAATCTTACTGGAAGTAACATTATTCCCTGGCTTGAATGATAATGTTTCAATTAACAGTGTGTTCAAACTATGGTCCTGGAAACCATGAATTTTGTTATTTAATTTTCTATGACTGAGTGTATTTATAAATTGTTTGCACTTTTAATGTTGGACTATCTATTTACTTATATATTGTTGTAGCTTTTTAAGAAAGTATATGGACTAATTAATTAGATTGATTAAATAATGATGTCATTAGGTGATCATTTTAAATATATATATATATATATATATATATATATATATATATATATATATATATATATATATATGTGTAGGATGATGGAACTGTTGGTTATTCTGAAGAAGTCCATTTATTGGGACAAAAGTGCTTAATATTAAAGTTTTGTCTTTTGATCTCATTGTTCTGGTTTCCAATGTTTGTTTTATGTTATCTTAAGTTTTTAATTGACATCGGTCATCTTTGTCTGTTCTTGGTTTACCATACAGCTGCAAGATGTCAGGAGCAGAACAGCTGTTGATAATGGTAACATAATTCTATTTATGAGACAGCCTGAGGACAGTGGCACACAGTCACCAAAATTATTGACAGAATCAGACATGTCACTGCAGGTATCTAACTATGCAGGAAGTGACACTGGATCACAAACTCAAGTAGATGAGGACATTGATTGTAGGTCTTACAGGGAAAGACACCATGTACATCAATACCAGTGCTTCTTCAACACATGAACATCTTCTGGAGGTGAACACAATCTCAGAGGAAGCAGAATAAACTGTAAAACCTGTGCAAAGGGGTGCCAAATGCTGGCACATGTCACAGCTACTTCCTGAGACATAGATAGCATTAGTTGTCCAGCAGCAAATGTGTTGTGATATTGTTTATGTTCAGTCCACTGCCATAAAAAGTCAGCTAGATATGGTCAGGGAAGTGCAGGGTATGCATGAGGATTATCAGCATTACATGTAAATGGTAGAGAGTACAGGTACTACCATGGTCACACTCATGAGCATTAGAGTGGCACATACAGCAGCCATCTCCACCTCCATTCATACACTAATCAGGACCTACCAGATTCAAATAGCAATCAGTAATAGATGGAAATTAGGCCAGTGCCATAGCACATTACACTTTTAACTCCCTTCATGGAAAGCCCTGGAAATAGTAGGGGAGACCTTCCACAACATTATTCATGCAGGCTTCATCAGCATTCATCTAAATGTAGCAGAACATCTCATTCAAAGTGTCAATCACACAGCAATGTGAGATCAGTGTCTGTAGGATCATTTGAGCCCAGTTGGTCACTTCATCACAGCAAGTCATCATCAAGATCACATGGCAACAAGTCCTCACTATCACGGGCATCATCACCTACCCTATCATTAGGGACATTGTGTCAGACACATTTGACCTATTGTAACTCAAGGTTAACATTGCAGACAATGAAAATATGATGTGTTAATTTACCAGCATGCATTTCAGTAGACTAATGTCACTGTTTAAGGTCAAAGGAAATGCTTAATAAATACATACAGACACACACACACACACACACACACACACACACACACACACACACACAGACACACATATACATATATATCTAATCTATAAATATATATATATGTGTGTGTGTGCATGTGTGTGTGTGTCTGTGTGTGTGTGTGTGTGTGTGTGTGTGTGTGTGTGTGTGTGTGTGTGCGTGTGTGTGTGTGTGTGTGTGTGTGTGTGTGTGTGTGTGTGTATATTTATATATACATACACACAAACACACACATGCACACACACACACACACACATACACACACACACACACACACACACACACACACACACACACACACACACACATATACAAACATACAATTGTAGTCTGTATGACTGAACGTACTTAATGAATGTCGAGTTTAAAAACTGGCATTTAAAAGTTCAAACACACATTGCTCTGAAAAACCTAAATATGAAAGGTACAAAACATCAGGAATGGAAAGGTATTGCCGCTCCTGATCTTCACACTAAAACTCCTCATATCCACAATATAATCATGCATACATATACAATATTTCAAGCACGGGCATTAATGCTCTTCTAACTGGCTAATATACCAAAACACTTGTTCCAATAAAAAGTGTCCAGGCTGTTCTTAAAAATATCTAAATTAGTACTTGCTTTTATGTAGTGTGGCAGTCTGTTTCATGCATCAGTTACTCTGTCAGAGAGCCAATTAGTGCACATGTTATTCCTATAGAATCTTCTACATAGGTTGTCTGATGATTCTCTAGTGCTTTTTGATAACCCCAAACATTCCCAGAGGTAGTTATCTCTAAATGCCCTATATACTTGAATAAAATCTCCTCTTAGATATCTCTGAGAGATATTCTGAGAGATATTTTAGTCTTTCATAATAACTTAAATTTTCACATCCATGGATGCCCTTGGTATATTTCCACTGTACTCTTTCCAGTTTATGCATGCTTGTTTTTCTATATGGCTTCCATATTGTTATTCCATACTCAAGTTTGTGTCTAATATAACTAACAAGCAGTGACTTCATCATTTTTGATTTCCTAGGCTTTATAAATCTTTTTATACAACCTATCGTTCTACAACTATCATTAATCAATTGGTTGATATGATTAGAAAAACTCATAGCTGAATCTACCCATATACCCATCATCATCATCATCAACACCTTTTCCTCCATTTTCTACATGGGATTGAGGTGTCATGTAAACTGTTATCTCTCTCTCTATTCAATCCCACACTGCTGCGTTCTTCAGTATTCATGCCTGACTGTGGCGGGTCTTTATCACACAATCCATCCACCTCTTTGCTGGATGCTCTTGTTTTCTCTTCCCTTCTTCCTGTCTGTCCCAAATCTCCTTTGACAGACTGCCTTCTGCTTTCTGCGCATGTGTCTGAGCCACCGTTATCTATTTCCTTTGAACTTTTCTGCAACTGAAACTACTTTGCCTTCTTCTCTTTTATGTAGTAATTTCTTCATCTGTCCTACAGTGTACATCCTTCCACCCATCTCAGGCACTTTATCTCCATCACCTCTAGTTACCTGTACTGCTCTGCCTTCACTGCCCAGGTTTCTGTACTGTACAGTAGTATTGGTCACACCGATGTTTTGTACTCCTTCCTTTTCAGCTTCTTTGGCATTCTTCTGTCATATACTACACCTGACACTCAGTGCCAGTTGGCTGCAGCCCCTCTGATTCTGGCTTTCATCTCCTCATTCAGACTTCCCTTCTCCTCAACCACCCTTCCAAGATACTTGAAGCTGTAAATCTGTTCCAGTATTTTCCCTTAATATCAATTCTCAGTTTCTTCTGATTCCCCCATTTGGTGCCATTACAGCTGTCATATCTATATTCAGTTTCATCCTTTCTGTAACACTGCCACTGCACAAGACACTCTCAAACACACACAAGCACACACTAACAGCACAACATTTATCCCCTTGCCTAACCCTGACCCTAACCCTACAATACACAGGCTTTCACACACATATTCAAAACCTATCCCCACACCTATCCCTGATCCCAACCCTAACTCTCACATACATGCATGAAAGTTCTCACCCTCTCCAACCCCACACACCTTTCTCAGTGACACATTCCCTTGACATTTTGGCCATTCAGCTATCCATACGTTCGATATAAAACACCACCCTAGCACTTGTAGACCAAACAGGCATTCAAGAAAATGAAGAGAATCTATACATATTGTGAATATATTAGATATTGTTATCTGTGCTAGTATGACTGGTTGAAGTTTTGTAAATACTTTTAAATGATTGTAAATTACCCTGTGGTATATGTGCCAAATGACTTGTTATAATTTTTTAAATACGTTTATATTGTTGGGTTATTACTTTGATTTATTTAAGATGTTTCAATCAGTGTTCTTCTGGCTGACCAACAGTACATGTTTAAAAAAAAAATTAATACAGGTTTTGACAATCAGCTGACCTAGATGTGATGTCATCATGTGCCAGAGCTGAAAGGAATAGAATCTCCACAGCAGATGTTTTATTTACTTTTTAAAGTTTGATATGAGACAGTGGAATTATCATAACAGCTTTCTGTGACTTTTAAGAAATTCTGCAATAAATGAAGATTCTGAGTCAAAGTTCAGTAGTCGTTGTAGTTGTCCAGTTGTTGTTCAGTTGTCAGTTGTTGTTTTGCAGATCAGTAGTTATCACTGAGTTTATTTTCCAGAGCTGTTCAGCAATAATAGTAGGAGGTGTTATTCCAGTCACTGAGGACCTGGCAACAGCTTGAAGAGTGGGCATAAATTCTTATCTTGCTTGGCAGAAGTAAGAGTATCATCTTGCTTTGTTGAGTTAATTAGATTAGACAGGGACAGTTAATCTTTAGATAGTTAGGGAACTATAGTGAGATAGTTGGAGTTTTTCTTCAGTCAGTGCAAAACATATCCTACAGTTTTTTTCCATAATTCCTGTGTGTGAAACTCTATGGTATATCAGAATCAGTTTTTCAGTGTATACATGTTTTAAATCATTTTATTAATATTTTACTACCCTTTATTGTGGCTGGTTATTTAGAAAGTGTTTAGTAACCTGGGTGTGTCTATGCTTATTGTGATAATACCATGGCCACTCCAAAAAGACTTACTGCTTGGATTACATGGAACCATTATATCAATATTTATTTTCCCCAATATAATTGAACTCCCTTTTTGAAGGTATTGTAGTATTTGATTGGTGGCAGCCATTACCTTGTAATTTGGGAAATAGGACATAGCAGGTAAATCTGTGGCAGTCTTTTCCAAGAGTGCTTGTATGTGTGAATATCAAATGTTTAAAAGAGAGTATGTCAAATACCTAGAAATGGAACACAGTGTTTTGCAGTGGTTAGTGTGAAGACTTATTTGGGCACCTGGAGTGAAGCATATAGTCCAATCCCAGGTTTGGAGCCTATTCCCAGTGTACTGTTATGGAAAATTGTGTATTTCTATCCCTGCTTTCAGTGATGCACCCTTACCAGAGACAGTGATGAGGATGGAGGTGCATTAGTTATTGCCCCAGGTTTAATTGGGGCTGTCTCACACATACACACACACACACACACACACACACACACACACACACACACACACACACACACACACACACACACAGACACACACACACACACACACACACACATATACACACACACATACACATTTGTACATATATATATATATATATATATATATATATATATATATATATATACACATATATGTGGCATGTGAGGTGTTGAATGTACATTTCAGAATGCAGTGTACTTCAGTAATAAGGACATTTTCTTCAGCATGTATTGCAGCTGAGTAATGATAATCATTACATAAAAAAAAAATAAAGCAAATGTGGAAAAAGGGGAAAGGGGGATAAGGTGCAGACTGCAGTCTGCAACATCACTAACAGCCTATTCAAAGTAAAGAGTGTGTTGATGCTGAACATCATGAGTGTCAACTGAGTATTGCTAATGATGATAGTTAAAAAATAATAAAAAATGAAAAAGAATTTAGAAGAAAGTGGATGGAGGAGAAGCAAAATGAAATATCATACATTATTAAGAGCGTAACACACACTCTGGAAAAAAATTATTACATGACTAAGGGTCATCCTGCCATCACCACTAACACTGTTGCCATTTCACCCTCAGCACTGTACAAATGATGATTAATATGACTTCTGATAACACAAGGTTTGGTGTGCATAACATATTGAAATAATATGATGTTTGGTACCTCGGTAGAGAAAATGAAATCCTTTTATTTGTCAGAAATAAAAGTGGAGAAACATTTCATTATAAACAAGAAATGTGATACAGTTTCAATTCCTGTGCAATGTAGCAACTCATGAAAAATACAAGTTGGAAAAAAGCATCAGTATGTCTTTAAATACATAGAGTTTCTTCCATAAATTCAGTTAAATACTGCAATACCAGTTTTAAATTAATGAACATTACAGCAGAAGGGCAAATGCATGCTTAAATGGGGTCCCTAAACAAAACACATGCAGCGATACTTTACAAAATATATTATTCTTTATGTGACATCCCCACACTGGACCACTAATCAAGGAGCTTGAATCCTCACCATTGACACTGGAGAGGGACATGCACTTGGAATACAAATAGATACTCTCAGTATTTCCTGATGCAGACTTCTCTGCATCAAGCACAATTTCCCTTAAGACCACACAGGGAACACATTCAGCCTGGGGTCTGGATTTTTCTATATCTGTCTCCTTCCAGGCCCCCAGTAAGACTCCCCACTAATACAGCTGTAGGGTTAGGTCCTCAGCTGAGTGCCCAAGCCAAGTCCTCCAGCACCTTATCCATAAACCCAGAGCCTCATGTCCCTGTCCCAAGTAGCTGACACCCACACACTGAGAGATTTGATTTTTCACATGCACACACACCTGGGAAAGTTTGGGACAGATTTACCTGCTGTCCACCATTCTGCTCAGAGTATAAGGTAGTTACCACTGCCACAAGCCACTCCAGAATCAGCTACTCTAAGGCCCTTAACAAAGGGTCTCCAAATGTACTCTGTAATATTAATACTAATACAAATGGTAGTAGGTGACCAAGATGACTTGGCCTTCTAGAGTGGCTCACACCATGTCTCCAAATAAATATAAGCACTCTCAAAGGTTAAATGCTTTCTAAAAGGACCAGTCCCAACATACATTTTAAAAATATTTAATAATAAAAGATGATGAAAATACTGAATATGTATTCACAGTAAACCACAGAGTTCAAATCACAGGAAATATTGAAAATAATATTGATGGACAGACTCATACAAATAAAGAAATACAATGTCTAAACTAAGCTTCACTATATTCCTGACTGAATCTAGGAGAATTATTTTCCCTAATAACTTACCTTATAGACTAAGGCACGATGGAATGAGTGAGCAGACTTTCTAGTCAGGTTCCCCAAAACAGAATACGCTCTCCTCAGATATTACTCCCTGTAAAATATAATATCCAAGATGGCTTGTAGAATGACCTCATTTGGTCACATGACTCTAGGTTCTCACAGCAACCCCCTTTGAAGCTGATACAGGAATTTAGCATAGATGGCTACAATACACACCTTAAATGTTTATGGCAGTGCCTGAGGCTTCCCCCTCTTTTTACTGAGCTAATGAACAAAGGCTTTTCCAAGACTCACTGTCTTCTATCTTAGTCAGCACTCTGGGGTGCCATTTTAATGGTTTAACAGCTCATTTACATTTCCCTTATTTGTCTTAAAGTAAGCTAGCTGGTTAACCTTTGCTGTCCCAGTGTCCCCTATTAAAACATATACATTTAATTCAGTTACAGTATTACATGTACATTTCTTTGCATTCCAGCAAGGTGCACTGTTGTTGCATTTTTAACGCAAGCAAACCCCACATATACATTTTCAGCACAAGCATCTGTACAAATCAGTTTAATATACAAATGACATATAATTATTTACAAAATTCCAGCTAGCTGTGCTGGCACAAGTCATACATCTACTGCCATACTTCTCCTGGCATGGCTGGCAGTACCTCTTATCATCACACCTTACATGATGCAAATTTTACTCACTGCACTGATTGCAGTGAACAGTTAAGCATACATCTTAGTAATAGTAAATATATGCTGTATGATAACTCTACTGTTAAAAATTAAATAATACACACACACACACACACACACACACACACACATATATATATATATATATATATATATATATATATATATAGATATATATATATATATTTAAAACTAAGAGGGACTGTCTCATGAACAGTTAGAGGAGACCATGCACCACACAGCATAGCAAACATCCAACACTGCATGTATTAATTATACTTTATGTGTTTTTTATAATGAAGAAACAGTAACTTGAATGTTATGGTCCATAGATGTGGACTAGGTGCCTCTTCTTTACCTTTGCAGCCATTTACCATGCACACACATGCCATTTAGGGGACCCTTACTACTCCTGCTGGTTGAATGCTAACACTATCATCAGTATGGTAGGACCTGTACTGGCAGCTTCAGTGACATCATGGGACAGTTCACCATCAGACTGGCAAATGATCATGTTGTGCAGGATGAAATATGAAAGAAACAGCCTGCATGCAGTAGCATGGTCATACTTTAGGACATCACAGACTCATCAAGGCAAGGGAAATAGGTTTTCTGTCAGCCAAATACTTTCTCAGTCACAATAAATGTCTGGGACAGGGCAATATTATACCTTTCTTCAACAACACCTGCCAGGGTTCTCACAAAGAAAGAAAAGGAAATGAGGAGGGACACAGCAATGGAGGGGTGGTTTAATTATAAGCAATGCATTCTCCAAAAAAAAATTATGTAGATGACTAAAATTTAAATTTTCACTTACCAACAAGATGAACATGGTGCATCCACTATGCAGGAAGAGGCAGTAGAGTGAACTGTTGTGGCAGATTTGGGAATCATGTGCACTGCCAGGATGAAGAGCTGGCACTTTGATGATGCACTCCCATGTATCAAACATTACTTGCCAGTTGATGGAATGAACGCCTTTCCTGTTTCAGTACTATTCACCCCATGGTCCTAATAGGGCCCTAATGGCAGCATGGTTATAAACTATCACACCAAGCACCTCAGGGAAAAGTGCCATTCTCTAAAAGGCACATAGGGTTCTGGCCTGGTCCTGAGGTGACAGTAGGAAGTAGATCCACACATGCCAAGAGTTTATCAAGGAACCGCTGAAGTATCCTCATGGCAGAAGCCTACGAAATTCCCAACATGTCCCCAGTCTGTCTCTGGATGGTCCGCATTGCAAGTATAGGGAGGACTGTACATACTTTAGTATCCACAAGTGCAGGAAGGCCTGTCATCCACCCAGCTCCTGTCTGTCAGCCATGCATACTCACCAAAGCTCTTACAATGTCCTTGTCCACTCTAAAGCTATCAATAATTTCTTGATTATCAAAGTTATATTAAGTTATTCTTTGTTTGTATCTTTGCCTTCTTGACTGGCAAGTGCTACTGGGCAAAATGTGCTTTTGACTTGTCCAAGACAAGTACCTCACACTGAGAAATAGCTAGACTGGCAGCAAAAGCAAGCATCTTTACCACTTGCAAAGTAGATAGAAAATGCACAATTTTGCCATTTTATAACACATCTGTGGGTGAAGCAGAGATGTGTGAAAAAAACGATTTATCACAAACAGGTAGGAGCAGGGCTTATTAGCATAAGTTCTGAATTATTTCTCATTTGAAAATGATTGCTCTTTCATTTGCATAAGTTCATTCAAAGTTACTGAGCATGGGTGCAAATAACCTCTATGAATTGTGCCAGGGCTGCACTCAGGTAAGGACAGTGCAGGTTGCAGTTACACTTGCATGTCATGACTATAAATACCACCCTGTCTATTAATGATCAATACCTCTCTGACCTGCAGTGACCTTGGAGTGGGAATAATTAAGTATGTATAGGGGTGCAGGGGATTGCCCTGCCCTCACACAGAAACTTTTGCACGTATATTGCAGTTGCTCTTATTGCTCATGAGCTTGTATACTTGTTATATGAGCTTGTCAGTGCTTGAGTTTGTAAAATGTGAGTAATTATCGTTTTTATGTTATGAGATGTCTAGTGTGAAAATAACAGAACTTTCAGTTATTTATAGTGCACCTGGTTTTCTTGCATTGTTTTTTGTGCATAAGAAATACGCTATAAACATCAGCATTTACTCATGCATCTATGGGAATTTCCAGGTTAACGGCTTCAGTATTACTCACTGATCTTCAGCTAGGCAAGCTTCCATTTAATCAAGCTTACCGCACTAATGCTTAACTCCCCAGGCACTGTTTTCCATAGGACATCATCGTGGTTTCTAAATGTGCACCAGCAATAAGTTTCGTTTTGGGGAGATTTCACTTTTTTCATATTTGTGAAGCTGAATTACATAAGTTGAGACAGGGTTCCAAAGGTAATTCTCCATTTACAAAAAAAAAAACTTTCTTTCTTCCTTTCTTTCTTTATTTCCTTTTTGCCTTGCTAACTTGCTTTATTTTTTTTTATCAGGTTGAATTACCAGTCAGCTTATCTCAGCAGACTGTGTTTCTCACTGGGTGGGAGGTTGGCATAACAGGTAAGGTGCTTATCTTACAACCACACGGTACAAGGTTTGATTCTCACATGGGGTAATTGGCTAGGCTTGAACTGGCCCATAAGGACAGCTAGCTTAGTACTAATCTGTGAATACTGATGATATGTAGTTGAAACCATTTTGCGTTTTAAGTACTGAGCAGGCCAGTTAGCCAGACTAAAATTTTAGGATCACCCCAATTAATAGCACTTTTGTCAATGAACTCTATATTATTACATGAAAATTAATTAGTAGTAATTAATTACTAGATGGATTAATGTGTATAATTATTCCTGTAATACAATTTGTACTGTTCAAAAAAATAAAAAAGAGAGAAATTTTATGTTTTATGTTCTTAAAGATGGCTTTATGCCTGTCTGCCTTTGAAAAACACTAAATATTTAAAATAAAAGTGGGTTTCAGCTGAATATCACTAAGGAACAAAGAACAAGAAGTGAAATGGTTACTCTTAAAACACTGGTATGACAGCTCACAGCTAGAAAGTAATGTGAGTTTGTTATTGCTGGGTTTGAGATTATCCCGGCTGCACTCAGACTAAATTATCTGGAGAGGTATAAATTAAGTAAAGCTTTTAATTATGAACAGAAGGAAAATGGGGCATGCCCTGATTGCATAAGTACATGATTTGCTTTTAGAGTATTCGTGTTAGTATACATAACAGAGATCTACTTTAGTTTTTTGTTACAGCACGGTGGGCTTTACTAGTTTATCACGGAAGAAACAGGGCCTATGCTGAAACACAGAGAACTCTGTACAGGAAAGATAATAATAAAGTATTGTGGCCAGCATAGCTTCTGTTCATGAGACTGCTTTTCAGGTTTTAGGGACATATTTATTAGAGCAAAACAGTGTCTTGAACTAATTTAGGAATTTTGTAATTTGGATGAATGCAGTTTTGACGAGTGAAAATGAGCGAGTGTTGTTTGCCAAAACTACTTTCAATGACAGTGAAGTTTCCTTTTTTTCCCACTGTTGTGCAGTCTCAGAGCTGGTTTATCTAAGTTTGAGGAGGGGTACACTCCCACATGGGCATGTGTGGGGGGGGGGGTTTGCCTCCCTGAAAAAAATATGGTAATGTTCACAAAGGTGGTTTCAGTGAATGCTTTTTGATTTATCCTTGTTCACTGAAATTACCTTTGGTGAATCTATATGAATCCCAGACAGTATTATTAGTCAGTAAATTAAAACCATTTTTTTTTGTGAATGGGGATGTAACCAGGAATTCCATATAGGAGAAAAATAAAAACTATTGTGGGCTTCATTGCTTGAGAACTCTGTGCCACACAGGGATTCCTATTGATGCAATACATGTTAAAGACTGTGTAGGTCTCCTGGTGTGTTAGTACACTGGCTAGACGTAGCAATTACTTCAAACCGTTAAAGTAGGAATATCTCAGCTGCACTGCCAGTTTCCCTAAATAGGGTTGTCCCATTATGTATCAACAAGCAGTTCCCACAGAATAGCATGAGATTAGACTTTGACAGCTAGGTAGAGTTCTTTGAGTTTATTGCCAACTGTGGCATTAACACGTTGCCTGATTCTCCACTGCCATAATAATCTTTCCAGATATTTTAATGAAGATAAGCAGATAGGACTCAAGACATCATGTTAATCTATAATGAAATGAACAGACATGCAATACAGATGGAAAAGCACTACAATTGTATTCTACATGCCTTATAAACCTTTGCCACCTTCAGAATTATACATAGCATGGTCACATTCCTTTTAACTGAGATAATTCAGAAACCACATTTTCTGGATTACTGGTCCACTGCTCATGGCAACCAGCTTTCATTGTCTCATCAGCAGATCCTCCATATACTGAAAATCCTTTACGTCAGCTAAAATGAACTTTCCATACAATCATTCTCTAAACTAAAAAAATAATAAATGAATGAAGACTGACATACCATTCCTCAAAATTAAATTAGTTAAATCTGACCAAACTATACCCTCCTAGGTGAAGGTATAAATGGATTCAGGTAACTACACCAAAACTTACACTAAAGGCCTGTACAATCACTTGAATAAGTGTATAGACTCTGCTGTACCAGAAAGAATCAAAGCCAGAGAACCAAGTAAAAACAATCCACCATACCAGACATCTAGCATTAACAAGCTTTACAATAAATGCAAAATGTTGCTGTCCATGAAAACAAAGGTGAGACCCCAACAATGGAAATGCACCCTCCTCAGCCTCAACAGGCAAATAAGACAATTTGTCAAATTCTCTACGAGCCTCTTTGAGGAAAAACTTAGCTAGCACAGCCAAGGCTAACCATAAGGCCTTTTACAGTTATGTGTGTAGCCTAAAAGGTAGGACCCAAACATGTGCAGAACTAGTGACCAGCGGTATCATACAGACTTACCCCACAGAGATAGCAAACCTGCTAGAGGATAGATTTGGTGAAATTTTCACCACCTATCCCCTCCAAATCTATCCCAAACCTCACCGCAAACTCCCCCCACCTCCATATCTGAAGAATAGATCATCAAAGCCTTCTCCAAAGCAAAAAACACAGCCTCTATGGGACCAGATGGCATCCCAGACTGTCTTCTAAACAGGCCAAAACATGAACTAGCATCACTATTATCTACCCTTTTTAATCATAGTCTAACAACAAGCTTTGTTCCTGCAGACTGGTGAACAGCAATAATTATTCCCCTCCACAAAGGTAGTCTAACAACAGACCTGGGGAATTACAGACCCATAAGCTGGATCAGCCTCATCTACAAGGCAATGGAACATATCATTATGGATCTCATAAATAAAGATATAGGTGACCTCCAAACCCTGGATCCTACTCAGTTGAGCTTCATCAAGGGCAGATCCTGCCTGTTAAATCTGGTGGATTTTTTTAAAAATGTGACCAGGGCCATTTATGAGGGCAAATCTGTGCACACAGCATACCTCAACTTGGCAAAAGTTTTTAACACAATCCCACATTCAGGCATCACTGATAAGCTTAGCAAACTGAATGTAAACCCCTTTGTTGTAAGATGAATTGCTAACTGGCTCTCAAACCAGACACACACTATCAGAGTGGGTGACTCCACATCGACCAGTAGAACTGTTACCAGTGGGATGCCACAGCGGTCAGTGCTGGGCCCCTACTATTTGGTATATACTTCTCAGAAGTTCAGGTCAAAACTAAGGGGTTGTGGTTGACCAAGTGTGCAGATGACTGCAAGCTGGGTGCAATTATTGACTTTCCAGATGATGTCAGTATACTCCAGTTGGGTCATATACAGACCAACGACTGGTGTCTTAGTCACAGTCTCAAACTAAATGCAAAGAAATGCATCATCATTCCCTTTGGCACAAATAATATCCCTTCACATTATCAAATCAGCAACAATACCCTAAGTACCCACATAGTGGTAAGGGACTTGGATTCACAAGTTGACCTCGTCCTTAACTTCGACCGCCATGTGTCTGATGTAGTAAGGAAGGATTTCTACATAACACACTTGATTAGTAAATGTATCACCTTGAGAGCAAAAGAGGTTATAACCTCTCTATACTCAGCACTAATCCGACTTATAGTAGAGTATAATGCCCCATTCAGCATGTACCATGCAAAGAACCTGCAGCAATTGGAGAGACATCAGAGGTTTCTAACAAAGAATATCAAGGGACTCCAGCACGTGCCATACACAGACCAACTAAAGTCCCTGTCACATTACTCTATAACATATAGACTTCTTAGGGGAGACTTATGCCTGGCTTACAGAGAAATCTCAGACCCAAACCTAATGAACTTACTGCATATCCATAAATCAAATGGGACTAAGGACACCCATTCCAGGGATCTAAATATGGCCTGCGACTTGAATAGGAAATGCTGGAGGGACAGATTTATCTCCCAATGACTGCTGCATCTTTGGAATAGGCTGCCTATTCATGTGAAACAGAACACCTCTATGACACTGTTCAAAAGGAACTTGGACAAGTGGATGGGGCACCAAAAATTCTTACTTGGAATAGCACCCACAACTCTCCTGGACATGGACAGTCATTACTAAATGCAATCTTGGGTATTAACAAAAATTTCTATGGTATTACATTGGGATGAAATGGCTAGGCTTGAAATGATCTCCAAATCGATAGCCTAGTAATCTCCTATGATCCCAAAATATATATTTTTCCAGTATACACATCAGGAAAACATATTTAGAGATGTTTTGAGATCAGGCAGCATGTGGCATTATTGCACTATATCATAATGAGCTATAAGCTGTGTCAGTGCTCATGTAAAACAGCAATGGAGGATATGTGTGGATCTTCAATGTGTAAGCATTCGGCTGCCACAGGAATGGCAAAGCAAAGCACGTGTGTATTTCTTCCTGAAAATAATATATAGGGCAGTAAAGTGCAATGTGAATAGCCACTGAAAGAGCAAACCACAAATGAGTTTATGATGCATTTACTGGGTTCACTAAGTAGGAAAGGATATTTTGTGTTTACTGCTACATATTACTGTAGTCTTACACTTACTGTCATTCTGCAAACCTCTGCGAATCGGTAAGTCTGTCTTGGACAGCTATGCCACTAACAACCTCAATAGCCAAGGTTAGAGTTTGTTCAAAGCATTTCAGATGTAGCTGAAGACTGCCAAAACATGAGCAATAATGTGGTATGTCAAGCCCTTCTCTAAAACAATATATGCACTTACCAGCTTACATGGGACCCCATAATAATAATAATAATAATAATAATAATAACAATGATATGACTCAATGGCACAATGGTAGCCTGAAGGTTAAACCAAAAACTATTATACATAAGAGAAAATTATGGAGTGGATGTCAGTGATAAAAAGCTCAAAATCTATGGTTGTATTTAAAAGATAAAGATGTGGTACAAAAGCTAGTTTTCTATCAACTAGTCATAGCAGTCTTCATCTCCTTTCTGATTGGTTGTATGTACAAATAGACAGCTAGATAGATTAGACATATAGATAGATACATAGATAGACAGATAGATCTGCCATCAATGTGTAATGGAGCTCATGCAGAAAATTCAAGAATGGCCCAATTCTTATTTGACACATTTTCAGCTGACAGTAGCTCAGTTGCATTGCAACCAAACCCAAGAAAAAGAATCTAATGAAAGATTCTAGAATTTATCTACTAAAACATCATATATAGATACTATCAAGGCAATAAGAGAAAAAAAACTATGAGGCAACACCCAAAGCATATTACTATTATAATGACTGAAATATTGCCATTTGTGCAGACAAATTATTTACAAATACCACAAATACACACAATATGGGAAGCCAGATATCTTATATGACTCCTTCTATTCCTCTAACTAAATGAAGTGGTACATTGATAGTTGTATGTGTATACATTTTACTTTCAGAAAAACAATCCATGTAGCAATTTTTTATCACTTGTCACAATACTGATGGGATAATCTGGTATGCCTAAATGCTGTTTTGCATTTCACTGAAATCTCTAATGGAATAATGGTAGACTCAGTTAATACTATGGCTGATTATTCAAAGACAGTTCCCTGACTATTTTCTGAGAAACTTTGAAAGGGGATCTGGCATGTAGAATGTCACAACAAATGAAATGATATGCAGAAATTTCACCATCACATTTTGGTATGCTGCACTATATTTGGTTTCCATTAGCAGTAGGTATATGAGTTATACCCATGATATGGTGGGCAGCACATTCGGATAATATATAGTTATTGTTATTCAATCAAAAGCAAAACAAAAAACAGAATCATTAATGCCTACACTAAGTGTACATGATCTGTATTCAAGAACATCCCTATCACATTGTATTTCTAGTCACTTAGGAACTAATCACCTTGGAAATTCACCCCCCCCCCCCCAGCAAAGGTAACCACCATGAAAAACTTCTCCAAAGCTAACTTTGGTATCCTAAAAACAGAGGTGGCTAACTTCACGGCACCCATGCAAATGGAGAATAGTTGCATGACTGCAGAATCATACACCAATGCATTGTACAAACATGTACACAAATGCATGGATCTCGCCATACCCAATAGAACCAAGACACTCTCCTCCTAAAAAAGGAAGCCAATCTGGTGATCCACTGCAATAAACAAACTCTACAACAGAAGGAGGAAACTGATGTGGAATAAGGTGAAGCCCCAAGACTGGAAAAACTCCCTTATCTGCCTCAATAAAAAGTTGAGTTCCCTCATCAAATCCTCTGAAGCTAGGTATGAAAACAGAATTGCAGAAGATAGTAAAGACAACCACAAGGTCTTCTATAGTTATGTAAAGAATCTCAACGGCAATACCCAGATTTGTTCTGAGCTACTGCACAATGGTACTTCCTATATCGAGCCAACAGATATTGCCAGTATACTGGCCGACAGATTCAGTGCCAACTTTACCCCCCTCCCCCACAAAGGACCAATCACAATACCAGTAGATTGTCAGGTACCCAGTATTACTGCTGCACAGGTTAAAACAGCACTGTCCAAGGCCAAGAATACAGCTTCTATGGGACCTGACAATATCCCTGGTTATGTTCTACATGAACTACAGAGTGAACTGGCCCCTCACCTGTGTGCCCTGTTCAATCACAGCCTCACCTTAGGCTTTGTCCCTGCCGAATGGTGCACTGCTACAGTCATCACTCTCCACAAAGGAGGAGTGACTACAGACCCTGGGAACTATGGCCCCATTAGCCTGATGAGTCTGATATGCAAAGCTATGGAATGCATAATCATGGACCTAATAAACAAGTATATAGGGAATCTCCAAACTCTGGACCCCACACAGTTTGATTTTGTGAAGGGTAGATCATGCCTGTTCAACTTGGTCGACTTCTTTGAGTCAGTCACCAGAGCTGTGGATGAAGGCAAGGTGGTTCATACAGCCTACCTTGATCTGGCCAAGGCTTTTGATATCATTCTCCACTCAGGAATCATAGAAACACTCACTAAGCTTAGCATCAACCCCTATATCACTAGGTGGGTTGCAAACTAGCTCACAATTAGAACCCACAGTGTGAAAGTAGCTGACTCCAAGTCAGACTGCCGATTAGTCATGAGTGGAGTCCCGCAGGAATTGGTCCTGGGTCCTCTCCTGTTTGGTATCTAGGCCAACACGAAGGGACTCTGGCTGACAAAGTTTGCAGATGATTGCAAGTTGGGAGCTATTATTAACTTCCTAAGTGATGTTGACATCCTACAGAATTGCCTCACTGTGACCAATGACTAGTGTCAGACCCATGGCCTTAAGCTCAATGCCAAAAAATGTATTGTCATCCCCTTTGGGAAAAACCCAGTTCCCATGAATTACCACATTGATGGCACTCCACTGAACACAGAAGGCGTTATAAGAGATCTGGGAACACAGGTTGACAGCATCCTCTCTTTTGATCACCACATTGCCACTGTGGTCAGAAAGTCCTTCTATGTGGCACATCTCATTACTAAGGGTTTTGCATCCATAAAGAAAGAGGTCATTGTCTCCCTATACTCTTCCCTCATTAGGCTATTCATTGAGTACAATGCCCCATTTGGCATGTACCTCACTAGACACCTGCAACTACTGGAGAGGCCACAAAAGTACCTCACAAAGAGGATCCTAGACCTTAAACACTTGTCCTATATGGACAGTCTAAAAAAACTCCAACTATTCTCTGTCTCATATCGCCTACTTAGAGGCAATCTCTGCTTGACTTACAAAGCCATGTCTGACCCAGCTCTGTTAGAAATGCTACATCTAAAGAAATCCCAATCCCTCCAAACCATACGCTCCAGAGACCTCAACCTCATTACCACAATTAATAGAACATGCTAGAGGGACAGGTTCATAACCCAGAGACTGCCCATGCTATGGAACAGATTTCCCATACATGTCAAGCAGAGCACCTTGCTGACCCTCTTCAAAAGAAATCTTCATGAGTGGATGGGAAACAGAAAATTCACCCCGGGGATCACACCAGTGGCTCTACTCAACAGAGGCACTGGGAACTAAGGTTGGGTGGCACTATTCCAGGGTAATCCTATTGCTAGGCTTGTAAAGGCCCCAGGGCCATTAGTCTAGTACACACCTATGAACCTATGAACCTAAGTGTACATCTATTCTATTCTTTCTAGTAACCTTTATGAATCCTCCTCGATATTGAAGGCCACAAGAAAATCATTAGGAAAACTTAAATTAGGAGGAAGAAGGTGTAAGTTATGCTTCTGCTGTTTATTCATTCAGAATGCTGTACACAGTCTAGGCATTAATGAAACATAGGGAATATCTTTCAACAAATATAAATTGTTTGAAATGAGTAAAACTGCATGACCAAACTATGTTAAAAGGGACAGTGTACTGTACTCAGATTCACTATTAAGTCTTACTAAAATCCCCAAGACCACAATGTCAGTCTTGCATCTTGTCTGAGTATCCTATCAGAATTATGTAACTTTCTAATGAACTTTCAAAGGGAGAATGGCATGTTGCCTTTTATAAGAAGTTACCAAATATAGAATTCTATAGGTGTTTCCCTCTCACTTTCTTATATGTTTTATTATACTTGTTTTCCTGTGGGTTTGTTATATGACTTAATTTCAGGTTGAGGATTTAGTATATGTTCAGAATATATCTGAACTGAGTTTTCATTATATCTGAAGAAAAAATCCTATATATAGACAAGGCAATGTTTCTCTCTCTCTACAAATATGTCATGGCCAAACTTCCATCTGCTAATGATGTTAAGGTGCTGCACTCAAAAATCAAGACTGTAATCCAACTAAATCATTAAGGGTAGAGTGACAGTCATATTTGCATTGTGTACCTGAGTATCAAAATAGAATTCTCTGAAAGCTATATCACGAACTCTCAAATGTGCTTGAGACACTGGTTCTTAGACATTGCCATGCACAGGCTTTTCACTATCACAATGTTGCAAGTTGCATTATACTCCATTTACATTAGTGTGTTGGTATATGTCTTCTGCTCAGATTGGCATATGCAGCACCTATTCAGAATATATACTTACAGAATTGTCATTCAGTTGGAAGTAAATCACTTATACATTTCACCAAAATGACATTTTGATACCAGCATCCTGACATCACTAAAACTTCATGTGATATGGGGGATAATTCTCTGACATTATATTTAAAATAGCAGTCTTAGGTTTGCTTTCTAGATGTGCTGTGCTGTTCTTCCCTGAGAAATGTTAAGTCTCAAGCAGAGATTAATATAAGGTCCTTTCATTCATTTGTCCAAATTGTAGGATTTTCATAGATATTTCATGGTCATAGGCTGACTAGCTGCATTAGTCTTAGTTTCTACTAGCTGTTGTATATGACATCTCTTCAGCATGGCATAAGCAACACCTTGACCAGATTTTGTCTTAATAAGTTTTTTTATCATAATGAAAAATCCTACACAGTGCACCAAACAGAACAATATTTTTGTGACTGCAAAATTGGCATCACCAAAACTCCGTGCTGGAAAACCTTGCTAATGACAAATTCATCACTGAGTGCACAGAAATTCTTAAGTGTAGGATAAAGATTGCATATGCATTTTATAGTTCCTAACTGTGTTGTGGTTTACTGAAAGGTTGTGAAAAGTCACAAAGGGAGTCAGTATAACTTCTAAGCATAAGATTTCACATTTCACTGTCATAACTTGATGTGTTAGTCTTGATTTGCATTAGGGATGGGTCCATGTCTTTATCATAGGTTGTGAATGCAGGCCTTGTTTAAAATATGTGTCTAGAAAGCTGTTATTGAATCAAAAGTATAAGTTCTATATCGTGAATCAAAAAAAGACAACTTGGAAAGTTGGCATCATCAAAACTCCATGTGCAGGTAGGAGTAATTTCATCATCATCATCATCACCATCATCATCAACAATCCCTTTTTTTCTTCATGGAGATGGGGTGCCACATCAACTGTTACCATGTCTCTTGATTCAATGCCACTCTCCTACTTTCTCAAACAGTCATGCCTGATGGTCATACAAGTTTTCTGTCACATAATGGATTCATCTCTTTGTTGGATACCCTAATTTCCTTTTACCATCTTCCTTTCTGTCACAAGTTTTCATCATCAGATTGTCTTCTGCTTTCCTGCACATGTGCCTGAACTACTGTAATCTGTTCTCGTTGTCCTTCTCTGCATTTGGGGCTACTTAGACTTCTACTCTGATGTTCTCATTTCCTTGCCTTTCCCACAGAGTGTATCCCACCATCCATTTCAGGCACTTCATCTCCATCACCTCCAGTTTACTTAACTGATCTGTTTTCATTTCCAGGGTTTCTGTACCATACAGTAGTGCTGGTCCCACCACTGTTTTGTATACTGTACTTTTCAGCTTCTTTGGCATTCTTCTGTCGCACACTATACCTGATACTCTCTACCAGTTGGCTACAGCCCCTCTGACTCCAGTTTTGAAATCCTCATCTAGGATTTCTTTCTCCTCTTCCACTTCTCCTAGATACTGGATGCTGTTAACCTGTTCCACTATTTTCCCTTCTGTCTCACTTCTCATCTTCTTTTGATTTCCACATTTGCTGCCATCACAACTTTCTTACCTGTACTCAGTTTCATCTCATGTGCCTTCAACGTTTTATTCCCTTATCCTATCATTTATGACATTTTTGTTCATAATCTTCCTGTAATGCTACATCATCTCCATACAGCAGCTTTACTGCTCTGTCTCTTCTGACCTGTTTGATAATGTAGTCCATCCCCAATATGAACAACAGTGGGCTCAGAACTGAATGCTAGTACACACCCATCCCCACTCTGAACTTCTCTGTCAGGCCAAACACTGTTCACACTTATGTCATTGGTTGTTTGTGCATAGCCTGAACTAATTCTACCATCATGTGACTGTCCAAATCAGCATTCTTGGGACCTTATCATATGGGTTTTCCAAGTCTAGGGATGCCCAGTTGCACTTTTTCCTCATATCTAACTTTTTCTCAACTATCTGTCTCACTGCAAATATTGGATCAGTTATGCTGAATCCTGATCTGAATCCAAACTGCTCTTCTCCCCTCTTACTTTCTACTACTACTATTTGTTTATAAATCTCCCCCTCCAGAACTTTCATACAGTGTGGCAGAAGTGTGGTACCTTTATACTGTCCACAGTTATGAATGCCCCCTTTGTTTTTATACACAGGCACTAGAATATTTATTTTCCAGTCATCTGAAATATGATTTTCACTCCATACCACTATAAATACCCTCAAAAGCCAGTTCTCCCCTAACTCATCCATCATCTTGATCATGTCTGCCATGACCTCATCTAAGCCTGCTGATTTTCATAACTTCAATTTCCTTAGTTCATCGGTTCTTCTTCTTCCATCATAAGACTGCATCTGGGGGAGTACAGCCTCTGTAGGGTTTTCTTCAATCAGAAGCTGTTGGAAGTATCCCTTCCATCTGCTTTTGATGTCCTGTAGACTGGTGAGCAACTTATTGTTGGCATACCTCATGAACTGTGTCTGATGATGATCTTCTTTGCCTTTCTGTCTTTGCCTTGCAAGCTGATAAGATTTATTTGTGCCATCCACTGGCCCTTTCCGAGAAGCTGGTAGGGTGCCTCTGATGCTACTGTGGCTGCTCTCTTAGTCTCTTTGTTAGTCAACTAGTATTCCTTCTTAGCCTGGTTCATCTTTTCTATCTCCTACTTTTTCCTGCATACCTTTTTTTTGATGATTACCTAGAGTTCTGCATTCCATCACCAGCTTTCCTTATGTACCTTATCTCCATACCTGTCTTAGCTGTATATATGTTCTGTAGTCCTCGTGCATACTGTATTGAGGTGTGGCTATTCTTCTTCGCCTCCATCTATGTTTTTCTTCTTTCCAAGGTGCTAGAGCCCTGAATATTTCTTTAAGCTCTTGTACTTTCTCTCTGGTCAACTACCAGATCTTCAGCCTCGTCTCTGTTGACCTTTGAGCCCTCTCTGACTACTGTATGCAGCCCAAACCAGATTCAGCACAAGGTGACCTAGGCAGTTGCCTAGGGCTTGCTGCTGCCTCCGGGCCCTACCTGAGCTTTAAAAATACTGCTGTAAATGCCATTTTTCCTTTATTATTTTCTTCCTTAAGAAGTAGCCTGTGATAGGTTTTTATGAAAGTCCATCTCTGTGTCATGTACAGACAGTTTTGCAGCAGGAAGACAGTGAAATGTAAGTGAGATCTTACAGAGGAAGTAAAAATTTGCAGCATGAACAGAATGAGGACACAGACTGACATTTGTTTTGGATGCTACAGGTGTTTGTGTGTGTGTGTGTGTGTGTGTGTGTGTGTGTGTGTGTGTGTGTGTGTGTGTGTGTGTGTGTGTGTGTGTGTGTCTAATGTCCCAGTTAGGGGGCATTGTCTAGTTGAGTGACTTGGTCAGGGTCAAATCCTAAACCTTCACTGTGTGGGGCAAGATAAATAATCCTCCAAACCAAATGGCAAGCCTCCTTTAACATTTTTTCATTTGTAAATCACCAAGGATTACAATCTGTCAGAGTCAATTACAGAGTTACAGAGTTTTGGTCTACAGTTTATCTAACACTTAGTGCAGAGGAATAATGCTATGAGCTATAAAATAGGCCCTTCATGTAGTAAATGGTTTGATTCTTTCAGCCTTCATTTGTCTTTTGTGTGATTCTAATGACTTATCTTCAACTGACAGAACTCCTGGGCTGTCCCAGGCTGTAGTAAACATTTGTCTTCTGAATTCTTGCACCCTTCACATTGATGCTATCTGAATGCAAATCCCAGCACATCTCTTGTAGTTTCATAGCTTGCCAGAATTTCAAGTGAAGAGAATTTTCTGGTTTCTCATGCTGTTTTCAATATGAAAGTGTTTTCTTTTTCTTTTTTTTTTCAAAAATAGCAGTCAGTGTTTTTATGTAAAATTTGAAATAAATGATTTAAATGAAATTCAAATCAATGTGATAACTGTAAAGGTAAAGAAGAAAATACTACCTATACTGGCCTGGGAGTTGGTGCAGAGGTTATGGTTGTAAAGAATAGCCCCTTGTAAGGATCGATTCCCTCAGCCATTGTTTGCCTACTGTGTGACCTTGAGCAAGGCCCTTCAACATCCATTGCTTCAAGGTTGCCTATGCAAAGAGACTGTGTGTTGTGGATCCACCTGGTTATCAATTAGGATTATTATTATGGTAATTGCGGACAGACAGCCAAGTAATGGGATAATGGCATGGCTGGCAGGAGCATAATTCATTACCTTGTATTGGACTCCATTTATCTATGATCTAACTCTGTTGACTCTGGAGATGTATGCTGCAACAATACAGCATTATTAACCATTCCAATAGGTCAGACCTGTACTGCTGGTGGCAGATGGGATAGCTATACTTGATGATACAAAAGACATAGGGAGGTCAAAATGAGATGTAGGTATCCTGCAAGCACATAAGCCTTCCCCAAATAGTAGGTTGTATGCAGTAATATTTCCAATTTATGAATGCCTTGTGTGTTGTTGAACATAACCTGCTGTAGTATATATTGTTGTTAATTGCTTTGCTTTATTTGTTGCATTAAAGAATGAATTAATTCATTATTAGGCATCAATTACATAATAAAGTCTAAACGTTGCATTTTTGTAGTATTTTTGCAATCTTTTCTATAGCCTCTGGCAACTGCAAAGGGGTTGACAATTGTTTGGTCAAGTAGTATGCATTATTTGGAGTGATTATCAGAACTGTCTGAACTTCAGCATCCATTATGTAGTCATTCTTTGCATATTATTGTGATGCAGTTTTTCTACAAAATCAGACTGTAAAGGATTTCAACATTTAGTCAACAACTGTTACTGTGGCAGTTAGTGCAAAGGACTAAAGCTCTGAGTTATTAATCAGATACTTCTTGTGGCAAAGTTGCAGGGTGTGAATATTTCCACCTTCTTTTACCTGCTGTGTGACACTGAGAAAGTCACTTAACCAAACAGTGCTTTAGAGAAACTGGGTATTTGGGTTAGGCTCATTAATGGTTCTCCAGGACTGCAAGCCTTGTTATTTTAAACCTGCCGTCATTGCTTGTCAGCTATTCCTTGTTGCATAGCTGGCCTAATTTAGGAAATGTTTTGGACAATTTATTCTTGAAGGGCAGCAGGCACTACATTTGTAGATGAAGCACTAGAATGCAAAGTTGTCTGCTAGAAGTGACATCTGCATTATTAATAGTTGTCTATAATGTGTCATTATTGAGATAATGTTTACTCCTGTAGAGAGTGTGCATACTGACAACATATGTTATCAACTGGTTAATAACTTCTTTATGTTCCCTTTTTAAACTGTGCTACACATGGATAGATCTTACAGTCTGATGCTCTTAATCGTTGTACAGTTTCATGCAGTTCATCCAAACCTACCAATAAAGTACATGTAATGTATTTCTTTATAACAATAAGTAATGTGCGATGGTGGGAATGTGGGCCTCACTGTGGATGAAAGTACCTTATGCTCTTATCTGGTCATTTTTAAATAGTTTTTAATCTGGTTTTACAGGACTAGAATGTGTGTGTGTGTGTGTGTGTGTGTGTGTGTGTGTGTGTGTGTGTGTGTGTGTGTGTGTGTGTGTGTGTGTGTGTGTGTGTGTGTGAATTAAATAGCAATACTTTGCCTACTGTGTGTTGAAACAAATTTGAAATATGTGACATTGGTCATTATTATCATTTATCTTGACACAGACATCTGAGAAGGCTGCAGTCAACAATGTAGCTATAATTGCTGGGTTTGGAGGATGTCTGTAGATAAAAATGACTACCCCTGCTGAGCTGATAAATTTAAAAATCATTAGTCTGTCTTTGAAGGACCAGTGTGCATCTGTGTAAAACAAACTGCAATACCTTACTGTAGTTATTTTATCACAATCAGACATGAAGTATACACAGTCAATAAACTGGTCATAATTGTTGACCATGGGTTATAATGACAGCAATTTGATTTTCCGTTTATAGCAGAAATGTTCTAAAATGAGTATGTTTGTCATTTTGGTTCATAAATTTTGTTTCACTGCTTACTGGAAAAAGGTTAAAAACTACAAATTTAAAGCACTAACAAACATTGCCATATTAAACAAGAAATATAATTTTAAACAATCAGGAAGGTGAATCAAAGAACACATGCATTTCCACACAATCCTAAAAATGTGCACTGGGGGGTGCATGGTTTGATTACAGCCTGGGGCTCAAAGTACGCCTTATCCAGCACTGACCAGATGTATTTCCAATGAATGGGAATTACAAGGGAAGATAGGTTTACCATTGCTCATGCTCATTCTGTTTTCAATGTGAGACTGTTTTGCTTACCAAATAGCCATCAATATTTGCGCTATGACATTTGAAATGAAGGTTTAAAATTAAATTCAAATCCATTTAATTATTGTAAAAGTTAAGAAGAAAATAGTATGAACTTTGACAAGTTTTAGCAGTGTTTATGGTAACTGGGGAGAGGGAGTCAGAGAGAGAGTAACGAGACACTGGAATGACTGGGAGGGGGCTGATCTATTACCCTCCCTAGGGCCCCATTTGGCCATGATCCAGCATTGTTTGCATCAGATTGTGGCAACCTGTGGTTTATGCTGTGGCCAATTGTTTCACTGGGGATGACTTTGTAATCACTGATTCTATCCCAGTGCCCTTTCCTCACTGGGAGGAAGTCTACCTGAGATGTATGATGGCCACTCTTGTATGTCAGCTTGTTGCTGTTTCTCTTGCTGAACCATGTGTTGGTCACCAGCAAGCCATTTTCCAGACAGAAATATAGAATGATCCCTCCTTCTTTATTCCTGTTGCTGTACCCAGGTGATCCCAGGCAGTCCTCATATTCTGTTCCATCTTACCTGATATGAGCATTCAGATCTCCATTATCAGCAACAACTCATGTTGTCCTACTTTATCTTATAGGTCCTGCATTCCTCAATATCACAAACCTGCTCTGGGGCATATGGTGAGATTATGAATAATGCCCTATCCTTACACTGCAGTCTGATTGCCATGAGTCTATCACTAATTCTGATGACATCCCACATTGTATTATGAAGCCTCTCCCTCACCACTATTGCAACACCCCCTGAGAATTTGATATCAGTAAATTGTTTCTGTCAGTACATTAAGTTTTGGTGATGTTAAGTTTGCAGTCACATTTCGTCAGTCAACTGCAGTGAAATTGATAAAGGTAGAATAGCAGTTCTAAGCTTGCTTTCTGGCTGGCTATCTTGTTATCATTTCCTGAGAACATTGTTAAAAAGTCTCAACAGAGATACATGACCTTTTATATATTAGCATATTTCACTATCACATTCTGAAAAGATGTATTTTTCTCAGTTTTAATTAGAGTAGCTTTATGGCTATCAGCTAGGTTGAGGTAAGCAGGAACGAACTTTTGCTGGATCTAACTTCATCAGAAGTAACAACTGAGATATGTATATATATATATATATATATATATATATATATATATATATATATATGGAATCACTACGTAATACCAAAACTACACACTCCCGAAGCCCACAATACCGAGACTAAAATCCCTAAACCACACATTACCGACATTTTAAAAGCGCGAAATTCAAAATCGCGAAAATACTACATACATACAGCACACACACAAACATATACACAGCCTCCCCCCATAACTAAACAAACCACCCTATACTAAAGATAAGCAGGGGGGCTTCGCCCCCCTGCACCCCCTCCATGTGGGGGGCTATGCCCCACACACCCCGACTTTAATATTCCAACTCCGAGATCGCACAGACATACACACAAGGCAAATTCACACCCACACATTATAGCCCCTCACACACACACACACACACACACACACACACTAAAGTCCCTCACAAACACACTTACACACACATACTTACCTGAACCGCAACACCAGAAGTGCTAACTCAAAATCCCTTACCATCGGGATTTTGAATTTCGTGCTTCTGGTCTTTCGGTAATATGCGATTTTGGCTACATGGTCTCGAGCATTTGAAATTCGAGATTTCAAACATTTGAGATTTAGTAGTGTTCCCATATATATATATATATATATATATATATATATATATATATATATATATATATATATATACACCGTATTTCCCCAAAAATAAAACTGGGTTTTAGACTCTTTGCCCTGCCGAAATACACATTAGGACTTATTATCAGGGGATGCCTTATTTACCCCCCCCCCCGTATAACAATCTACATTTATTAATTTATTCATGTACAAAAATCAACATTTATTCATGTACATAAATCAACATTTATTCATGTACAAAAATCGACATTTATTCATGTACACAAACTGACATTTATTTGGTACTTTTCTGTTATTGGCCAACAGTTCTAAGTAACGCATTATCGGTTGTGGGAGAATTCTACATAAACAGTGCAACAAACATTTCAACTTCAGAATGTCTACACCTTGGCTTTCACAGTGCAATATTTCATGCTTAACAGAAAGTGCAGAAAAATCTCAGTACATATGTATTGGAGGAGGGGAATAAAACTGAAAGCAGAAGCAATCCATTCTGTTGCCCCGATAATGGAAAAGGTATTTAAATACAGTCATGTCATCTTCTTCTGGAACATTGTCATAAGTCTCCAACCCTCGAATTCTGACCTGAATTTCTTGTGACTCCATTTTCTGTAGAAGCATTGGCCCCAATCTGTCATGCCTAGCAATAGAGCTCTCCTTAAATGAGCACTGCTTGTCCAAGTAACCAGCTCATAGTGCATTGGCAACACAGCTGTCAGTGATTTTATCCCATGAATTTTTCACCCAAGTCACGACCTCTTGCAGGCTAGACTTCACAAAGTATCCCTGCTGATTTTTCTCCATTCTATTTTCAATGTAGTCATTGAGTTCCCATGCGCAAATGGTCCTTGACTGGCTTGTTTATTGCAATATCAAGAGTCTGGAGATAGGCAGTCATTCCTTGGGTAATCATTATTTGATCTATTCTTCTCCGTGCAAGGAATTTCTTCATGTCATTAGTGCAGTGAGTGCTAGATGAATCTCAGACTAGCAGAGCTCTTTCACCACCTCGCAAAACAAGTGGCAGCATTACATCGACCCACTTCCTTATAACTGCTTGTGTGCACCAGGCTTTTTCGGTTTCAAGAATGTAAATGCCTGAAACACATTCAGTCTTATCTTTCTTGACCTTACTAATGATTAGAGGTGGGGTTTTCTTTCCATCTAGATGAATTACCAAAATACAGGTAACACGTGCACTCTCGTAACCAGTGGAGGGAATGTAGATTGATGAGGCACCCCTCTGATCAATTGTTGTTTGTGATCCTTAGCACATAAACACTGCAGTTTCATCCATAGCAATCATGTTGGAGAGTTGGTATTTAGAAAAGTTGATGCCATCAACAAAGGACTTGAACGCAAGTACACATTTAATAACTTCAGTATCTTCAAGCTTGAACAGTGTTGTTGATCTTCTTAGAGACAGTTCATATCGCTGAAGGAAGCCATCCAGCCAATGTTGTGATGCTTTGAATTCTTCTGGGGATATTTCTAACTGTGGTGCCATTGCAAGGGCAAATGCTTGAATATCAGCCCTGTGCACAACCAAAGCCTTTGCTCTCCTGTTAGCAATCCATTCACAGATGATGTCTTCCAGCTCAGGAAATAATGGTTGCCAACCTGATCCACACTTGTACTTCTTAGTATTTCCCTCATCGGCCTGTTGACTGAAGTTATCGTATGCTGCACACCATTTTTGGACCATTCAGAGATCTAACGTCTTCTCTTTGCAGAAAGCTATCAGGTTCTTTCCCCAGGAGTCCTCCGTGATTCCTTTCTTGTACTCGATGGAATAGCTCTTTCTTTTTGCACTCATCTTGTCTGGGGGGGGAGGGGTTAATTGAAGACTTACGAGACTGGAGTGGCAACACAAAATGGCAACGGTTAAGAAGACACAACCACAGCCATTCATTATCAAGTGCACGTGCTTTACACGCATTGTCTGTACTTTGATCAAAGTACACCTGCCAGTATTTATGGCCCAAGGATCTCAGTCATCAAGTGTGAGTGATGATTAGGGTTACAGTAAGAATCGTATGACTTTCTGCAAAGAGAAGAGGTTGGGTATCCCAATGGTCCAAAAATGATGAGCAGAGTATGATAACCTCAGTCAATGGGTGTCAATAATATTATTTTATAATTCAACACATCCATCATGTGTTGTTGACGATCTTAATTGGGGCTTATTTTTGCAGTAGGGCTTATATCATGACCACCCTGGAAAACCATGCCAGGCCTTATTCTCTGGTTAGGTCTTATTTACAAAGAAATACGGTGTATATGTATATATATATATATATATATATATATATATATATATATATATATATATATAAAGTAACAAAGTACATGTCCGCACTTGACATCACCAAAACATAATGTTATTATGGTGACAATTTGCTGCTGTCAAATTCAGTACTGAACTGCACTGAACAGTAGTTTAATAGTTAAGTATCCTATTGTCATTTCTAGAAAGCTTCATTAAGAAGTCTCAAAGGGCGATGTGCATATTTTTTATATAATTGCACTAAATAGAAGATGCTGCAGAAAGATCACTGTCATAGCCTGGGTTGCTCCTTATGGTCATTTTCAAATTGAAAGGAATTCATGACTTTATCTCAGGCTGGGTATGTATTACCTATAAAAACATTTTTTTTTTCTGATTTTTTTTCATTGCACTGTAAGTAAAAGTTCTATATATTTCACCAGACAAAGTAACATTTTTATGACTGAAACTAAAGCATCAACAAAATTATTTCTGCTAAGGTTGGCAATTGGGTGAATTCAAATTTGGTGTTAAGCAACACTGAAACCCTTAAGTAGAGAATGGCATTTTAGATGCATTTTGTAGCTGTCTATCCCATTAAGTTTTACTAAGAAGTCTGACTGATACATGCCTATTATGCATGCCATTATTAAAGTCTGCCATGCTGCCTTTTACTAGGTTTCTGTTATGAGTGAGTACATGACTACTTTTCAGGGTGAAGTATACAATTCAAGTCTAGAATTTACTTCTACTGACTCATAATTCCACTGGGGTGGATGTAAAAATCCTAAAGCTTTGTCTTGAATAGGAAACATTTTTGTGTCTGGATTGAGGATTTCTCCACCCACATCAAATTTAGATTCATATGCAGAGAAGACATTAGAGGAATATAAAGTCATGCAGCTATCTTTATCCATGGAATCACCAGTAATATGAATTTTATGGCAAAAGCTACCAATAAATTATTCAGAGAAATTTGGAAGAATATCTTAAATGGTTTTGGGCATGTTTTCCTATATTGCTATGTATTAGAAAAAGTCATATAATGTTTTTGCTACTTGGTTTAGGACAGACATATGTGTGACATAGTTTTAGGATAGAGCTCAATATATATATATATATATATATATATATATATATATATGTAAATTATGCAAGCAACCAAAATGGGAAACATTGCTTCCAAATAGCTGACCATATTAGAACTTATTAAAAACAAATAAACAATGGAATGTAAACCAACATGGAGGAACAAACACAAAATAATGTTTTTCAAAACATGGGACTTTAACAGACCAACAAAGTAAGTATTTTCATCTCATGTATATCTTCAGATACTTTATTACACTAAATAAACTCACCAAACAGCACACTAAAATAATAATGACAAATCAAATACATGTTAAAAACCTTCAATGAAATAATTCCTGTTTAAACACATAAAGGATATTTTATAAAAAAAAAAGAAATTCAAAAATATATTTACAAATGTATAAAAAACACGTTAAATGCAATGAATAATAATTAAAATACCAATAAGAACTATTTTGTACTTAAAGTTGAGTGGCCTTTTCTTCAAATAGCATTTAAATCAATACTGAAATTTAATTCTAAATTTGTACAAGCGTAAAAACTTAGTTGCCATTGGTGTTCAAAATAGAGAGGCAATATTTTTCTATTACCTCCCCTGGCATCTTTTGTAATGTGATTCAAAACATAAAATGAAACTATTTTCAAATTGTTCAATGAATCAAATATATGTATAAAGCAGTACAAAGCATTAATATAATTCCTGTTCTTGATAGCATGTATATGTTCATAAATATTGTCCCTGAGTTGCCTGGTGCTCTTTTAAATACACAGGTACTGCAAGAGGCCACGTATATTAAAAAAAAAAAAAATCCAAGAGCCTTATTAGTCTTATGACAAAAAGAATCTGCCCCATCATATGCATGTCTATACATGTCAGAATTGTAACTTTTATAGGTTTCATGTTTTCCCAAAGTCTCATAAAAAGTTTAAATTCAAAATTTTCCTTAATATTTCTGTCCCTTTGGTAATAAAATTAGGATGTCTACTGACCTTTTTTAATACATTTAAATTTATGGTCAAAAGCTTCTAATTATTTGTAATAATACACTTGATGCCACTACTGTTATTAACATGGTGTAAGAGAGAGTTAATACTATAGTTCTTGTAATTCACTGTTCTTTTTCACATACATGGTTTCTCTCCTTTTTTATCAGTGATCTCTAAAATAGAAATTGATCGTTCATCAGAATGTGTACTAAACTCCAAGACATAAGTACTAGTATTCATAAATCCAATGTACCAGACCCTATGTTAAATATATTCATCTATAAAACATATATGATACCAGATTTCATTAAAATATTCACTCATGTATGAGTAATTTGCCTCCCATGAACTTAAAACTAAATATACATAAACTGGGGTAAAAATTATCCCCATTACAACTCCCCTTGATTGTTGATAATTTTGTTCATCAATAAACAGAAAATATACTGAGAAGCAACAAGTCCATATATACATTTAAAATGCTATTCTCACAGACCCTACACTTAGTTTCTTTGGCTAACTTGTTGAACACCCATTCAAATGCAATTTAATTGGGTATATATGGCTTCTCATGTAATGCAATCAGCAAAAATGTCCTGTGAATGCATGCTGTGTACTAGATTCTTCATCCTTCACAGAAGTCATATATTTCTTACAGAAAGTGAATATAATGGAGATTTGTATAATTTCCCATTAATGTTCGTGTGCATGTTTGTATTTGGCATTTATATATCAGATGTAATATATTGATTACTGATTAGCATTTCTTAAAAAATGTATAAAAGTGTTACACATTTATTCTCAGGTAATATTCCATCTAAGATTACCACCATTAAGGAATTTGCAGTATTTCGATGAAATTTGCTGACCCAGGCCACATTTTTATTACACAGATTTTTGATGGTAACATCTTTCCAATGACAGAAAAGTAAGTTTGATGGAGAAACACACAATATACTTATGTCATAAAACCAGTCTATTACTGACATATTCTGAACATTAACTGCTTCACCATCACATAGAAATGCAGGGACATGTCTGCATTTGGTGTGTGAGTATAGGAGGCATATATCAGTTACCTTTGGATAGTTCTTCAAAGAGTCTGATACATGTGTGCTAAGATGTTTATGTATACTGTACATCCAAGTGCTCTTAAGAACATAATATTAAGGCTGAAGTAGGCTAAGTCACGTTAAGCCATGTTAATAATACTTGGTAGAAACATCATTCCACTGACAGAAAAAGCCATTTTTGTGGATAAATATGTGTAATTCTATGTACAATACAAATCCACTGCAATATAAATGTTTTCAAGATATTCATTATATTTTCTACCCTTAAAATAATTGGCATAGCCTACACTTACCTTAAATGATATATAATTGCAAATTAGCAGACTGGGGCTTACAAATGTATGTGCATACCTATGAATATAAGGAAAAATATCTCAATAAACCATTCACAGTTCATAGTAAAATTTTCAGAAAAGTAAACTCATACACTCATATATGCATATTTTTCACATAAGATATATGCTCCATGTTCAATAACCCACATGCAGCCTAACAATGAATTAGTCTGAGTCATATACTGCTCTTATCAGTACTGAGAAGTTTGATGGCGATGGTACACACAGACACACAACATGCACAAGCATGCATTTGCAATTACACGCACACACACACACTATATTATAGAATTGAATTGAATTTCCTCACCATGAAGTTAATATTCCCTACTGAAACCATTTATGATGCCATTTGGCAGCACTGGGTTTTATAATGGCTATGTTAAGCCATTACCTGCTCCTCCAGTACAGTGCTGTCACCAAATACCTCTGATATTTTTTGTGAAACATTTTCTGGACAATGAATATAAATATTCAGTTATAAATTGTCATTAGGTTATGCTTAGTAAGGAAAAGCTACAACCTGAATCTCTTGCATGCAGGTTCACCATTGTCAGCACTTTGTATTTATGTGAATATTAAAAATGCCTGAAGATGTCCCTCTGAGGTAGAAATAAATACTAGATTTAGTTGTGATATTGTATCCACACAATTTAGTTATTATTTGTGAGGTAGTCAGTATTTTTCCACTTGAAAAAAGAAATAGCTGCATATTAGTTCTCGACCAAACCAAATGACATTTGAAGACTGTAATATCCTAATGGTGAAATACTGTGAGGGGCATGATGTACATCTATAATAATAAATTGCCAGTTCTTAAAACCAAAATTTGGACTGAATCATTTATTTCATGTAATGAAATTAAATAGTTTAGTTATTTTCTCATAAAGAATGTTCCAAAGAATAAGCTCCTACTGAGAGGGTACTCCTCCTTTGACTGTGAATGATCATATAAAGTGTCCATACATATATACTGTGATAGTTTTTTCATGAAAAATAACATCTTTTATGTATAGTCTCTGCCAAATATAGAATAATAACTATTTTATGGCTGAGTAAATATACGATATCTCATTGTGGTTTGACATAAACAGATTCCTCCATAGTAAGGTATTTCACTTTATTTTTACACACACACACACACGCACACACACACATGCAAACACACATACACCCACACACATATGCACACACATACGCACACACAAACTCACACACTCACATACACAAATACACTCATAAATACTCACTTACGGTGTTCCAGAAAGTCCATAGCCAAGGTTGTTTAACTATGATCAAAGGGCAGTACCAATCAGTTGTTTCTACACTGATTGGAATCTTCATCCCAAAGTAATACCTTTCTTACCAGGTATTCCTCCACTTATTTTACTGTCAAGTGAAAGATAGTTTAACAACAGTAATGTAGCAATATATTTCAGATTGTTTCACATACAGATGGTATGTTTTGCAGATGTAAGATCAGGTATACATTACCTTATGCATACCATGCCTGAACCCTAATCAACTGGTACCTATATTATCAAAAGAGGACAACTTTGGAGAATGGTCAACACAACCAAAAATGTGCACTTAGATGACTACAAAGTCTAAAACGTGTACCTAGTTTATACCACAAAGAGCAGTGCAGTAGTAACAGTGAAGCTATAGGAACAGTACAGAATTTTACAGCATTAGACAAGAACATATATCATACTGTACATGCAGTACATGCAGATGATACACATACAGGCAAAGTAACAATAAAAACTTCACCACAATGAGCTGTATTTATCGCTGATGAAGGACACAGTGGGACAACAGCAGCTCAAGATGTTCATGATGGGCTGTCTGTGACATGATTCACTTGTCACATATTGTGAATTGCACTGTCATATCTGCAACCACTAATTCTGTATTCCAATAAAGACAGGAGATGATGAAACATGCACTAACTAGTCAAGGGTCTTAAAACTAGTAAAAAGACCAGTTTTCTTCTCCACATACATAAGTTCCTCAGGCTCCTGCCAAAGGCACTATTCCTTTTGTTCTCCCTTCTAGGTGTCATGTCCATTGTCCATTCATCACATTGACAATATAAGCTGACCTGTTCACAGACCAGCTTCTTAGTTGGTCATTGAGGGTTCATCAGTGTCATTTGCCTGCTGGTGGTACTAGAAAGAGATCGGTATACTATTGTGTGTTCACCACTTGACCTAACATTTCAGTTCAATAATGAAATGAAGGTATTAGCACTCCTGAAGACACAATTGTAGGAACAAATTACCAGAATAATGACCCTCATCATAGTATAACGTACAGTAATCCTGAGTTGTGACATCATCTGCTCAATACAAATTACAAGGAAGCAACACAGTAGTATAAGAGAAGCCACTTCCATGTGATAAATAAGCATATACATTTTGTAGTGAGTAGCAAAATATGGATCCAGAACCAGCGCTATGCACCACAATCTCATACTAACCATCAACAACTGTGAAGCCTGCAGAGTACAGGACCATTAGCAGACTGCAGTCAGACAGATACACACTCTAAAATGGTGATGTAGTACACTATGCAACCATTGCAATGTCTCCACACATGGACATAATAGAATCCAGGCTGTACATCTTTCAAAAGACTGCTGGCCTGCACTATGTACTGTATGCGGAAAACCCTAAATTAATAATAAAAACACAGTCAGTATCAATATCAGTATATAAGCCATCATTTCCACCATAAACAGTCCCAAATGGTAGGGCCACCCATATACACCACTGCCATCTGGTAAGCTTTCTTTTTACACAACTTGCAGCACATAATGTCCCACCACCACACCACTCACAACAAGTAAATTCCCCCACTGTCATCCTACTAAGCATCCAACCCCCTCCTCAAGCATACATAGTTTTGGAAACTGTCAGAAAGACCATCTTCCATGCAGTACTCCAACAAAACAGGGAACACATCCTTCTGAAAATGCTGCTGGGCACAGACTCTCTTAGAGGTGTATCACAGTCATGTGGCATAGCATAAAATAATGCAAAGTCATACCTTGTAATTTTAAGATGTAAAATCATTACAACATTTAGAAATGTTGAAAAGCTCAGCCTCAGAGTTACCATACACCACGTATATCCTGCCTGTGATAAACATTTAAAGTATCTGAACATTGCAAGACAATATTATTTGACTGTTATTCATTTCCGATTGGTTGGTACATTTTAGGCAATGGATTTTACTTTGTCTGCTGCTTTAAAAAAACATTAAAAGCTAAATATTTCCTTGAACTACTTCCACATTCTGTGTATAAATGATTCTCATTTCATGAATTACCCTTTTTAATCTGCATACTGAGCTTTACAGCTGCTAGTTTTCTCATGATAACATTCAGTAAATGGGGTCTATATTATAATCTCGAAAGTTTAATGGTTCGAATGCATAAACATCGAACTGTATGCATCAAACTATTAAACAATCAAACCCCGATAAAAACATTTTGAAACCCCCCAAAAAAACTAACGAGTGTAGGCAGGGGGGCAAGCCCCCCTGCACCCCCCACAACTCCCGCTACTTAAATATACCAACTCCGAGATCGCGCTACAGTGTAGGAAAGGGAAATCTTCCCTTTCCACACCATACTCCGTTGAAGTGTGATCTTGGAGTTGGTATATTTAAATAGCTGTGGGTGGGGGGTGCAGGGGCACTTGCCCCCCCCTGCCTAAACACCCTTTACTTGTTTTTTTTATAGGGTCTACTAGAATTTCAATGGTTTAATGTTTCGATCACTAAAGTTCGATCTTTAGTGATTTGAAGCATTAAATCTTTGAGATTCTAATACAGACCCCAGTAAATGTGCAATATCTTTCCCAGCATCCACCAGAAAGCAGAGAAAGTACATGCTGTGACTGCACATCCTGTGAAAGTCAAAGTGAACTTTATTGTCATTTAGACTCCACAAGGGTAACCTAAATGAAATTGCGTGCATCAGGCTCAATGCTGAGATGACAATTACACACATACAAATTACATATAGCACAAGCAACATACATAACATTAAGTTAGACTGTTATTTTACTACATACTATTATAAATGACTATGTCTATAGTTTTTAGCAGCTGAGTGCTTGATTAATGCACATTTATTCATTGCATACTTAGGTTCATAGATTCATAGGTAGGTACTAGGCTATCGGCCCAAGGGCCTACGTAAGCCTAGCCAGCAAGGTTCCATAGCTTACGCCACCCAAGAAAGTTATTTTCCTGTGCCACTGTCCAGCAGAGACACATAAGTGATCCCCAGGGTGTATTTCTTATTATCCATCCACTCATCAAGATTTTTCTTGAAGAATGCTAATGAAGAACTTTGCTTGACATAGATGGGTAGCTTGTTCCAGAGTATAGGAAGTGTCTGGGGCAGGAATCTTTCCCTCCAGAATGTCCTGTTTATTGTGGTGACAAGGTTTAGGTCCCTAGACTGTGTAGCTTGGAGGGATTGGGATTTCTTTAGGTGTAGCATGTCCAACAGCTCTGGGTTTGACATAGCTTTATATGTTAGGCAGAGATCACCTCAGAGTAGGCAATATGCTACGGAGTAAAGCTGGAGTTTTTTGAGGCGGTCAGTTTAGGGCATTTGTTTGAGGCCAGTAATCCTCTTTGTGAGGTACTCCTGTGGCCTTTCCAGCTGCTGCAGATATCTTGTGAGGTACATTCCAAAAGGGTCGTTGTACTCTATAATGGGTCTAACGAGTGATGGGTAGAGGGGAACAATGCCCTCTTTTTTCTTGGATGAGAACCCTTTTATGATGAGGTGTGCTACGTAGAAGGACTTCCTGACTACTGTGGCGATGTGACTATTAAAGGACAGACTACTGTCCACCTGGGTCCCAGGGTCTCTCATCACACATGGTAGAATAGCTAGCAGATAAATATTGCGCTTGACTGACATTGTAAACAGATAACTCTGAGCGAGCATCTCATTATTTCTATTGCACGATAATGGTTTGACTGACACAAGACCTTGTCAGTCACTAACATTCCTGAAATTGCTTCCAGAGTTCAAGAACCTACTCAAATTAAATAACTTTTTTTTAATGAAAGCAACTTTTTGTCAAAATATACTATTCAAAGGCAAAATAATATAGCTTAATTAATCACATTCTTTTCATCTATGTTGTACTCACAAACATTCATATAAGTTTGCTTTCACATTTAGGGACACAAAATGGTTTGCCACATAGTTGTACTGAATGTATACAGGTTAAATTATCACAAGTGTTTCTAAAACAGGCTAATGCAGATATTCCACACATAACTTCAGCCACTTTTGGAGACATGATCCTTAGACCCTCTTCCACCGAGTGAAAAAAAATCAGAAGAATATTCTCAATGAAGAACATCCAGTAGAAATTATAAAAATACATAATACTGGCTTTTGCTGCATGGAGTGGAATCACAGAAAGCAGCAAAATGCACACAGCGGTGAAAATCTCCCCAAAAAGAGCTTGTTTGGTATTGTAAAGCATAAAAAGCAAAAGTATATAATGTTCACATAAAGAAGCAACAAAATGGAAGAAGTTTCCCCAGACAAATATGTCCATTCAGCTCCAAATAAGTGTCGTATTCATTGGGCAGCAGAAAAGCAGCTTGGAGCCATGGCAGCTTTAGGGCTTCAGATCACAAAGACCATTTCAGAGGTATAACTAGCTGTCGAGCCACATGGTCTTGAGTATTATAAACTGAATTGAATATTTACATAAGTACTTAAATAATTACAATTTAAGCAAGATATTTAGAAATACATTCTGGGTAGAAAACTAATTCATTACACTGGAAAATGCATTGTAATGTTCATTTAATACATACTAATAGAACTTGAACATAGAATCTTCACAGCGTTCTGTCTGCCACAGGATGACTACATTTAATATAGAAAAAACACACCAAACAGCCAATACTAGCAGAAATCTCCTTTATCTCCACAAGACCTGGTACCTCGGCATTTCGCCTTCAATGGATCACAATTCAATATGGAACAATGACAGTTTTTATATACATTAATTATATCAATTATTCAATTAATTATACAATTAAATTCAAAAAAGGAGGGAAAACTTTATATGCATGTTTTTAAAGTGATATCACAATACTTGCTACAAAAAAAATTTTTTTATATAAAAAACTTATTTATGTATATGCATATACACATATTATACTAAATATATAATTTCATTATTTTATTATTTTATATATATATAAATATAATATATATAATTTATAGACATTGTGAAATATGATATAAATATCAAAATTATTTTAACATATTTATTAGTAAATTAATTCGTCAGATACCCAATTCCAAATTAAGACCAAAAGGTTTTAGAGTATTAAACTTCAAAATCATCCTAGTTTCAAGTTCTAATAGTTTGTCACAAATATTATCACCCCTAGTACAAAAAGGCTTACCTAATATGCTGAATTTTAAACAATCTATCTTCCCCTCATGTGTCTCAAAAAAATGTTTAGCAACAGGACTGCATAAATTTGAATTTTTGATGTCCCTTAAATGTTCTAAGATTCTGATTTTAACCATTCTTTTTGTCTGTCCAATATACCATATATTATTACAACTACAACCGAGTATATAAACAACACCAATAGATTTACAATTAAAGTAGTGCTTTGGGTTATGGTTAACGTTATTAATAGATCTAACATTGATTATTCTATCACATATACTGCATGAATTACATCTAAATGAACCCACATTAACAGCATAGGAAGTTCTTTTTACTGAAAGATTGTTGTTTAGTATTTCTTTTAAATTCTTTCCCTTTTTATATGAAAATATAATGTGATGTGGGAAAAGTTCACCTATAGAATCATCCTCGCTAACCAGATACCAAAATCTTTTGATTAAAGAAACAAATATTTCAGAAAAAGCTGTGTATCTGGTTACGAAAAATATATTTTCCACATCTCTATCTTTTTTGGTCAAACCCAAAAAATCCATTTGAGGCTTATTAGACATTCTATGCTTGTTCATGACATCATTCATGCATTTCAATAATTGCTTTTTATCATATCCTCTTTCACTTAACCTTAGGAACACCCCATTTAACTCATAATCTAACTCAGATTCTATGCTAGTGTGCTGATGTATTCTTTTAAATTCTCCATAGGGCAAGGCTTTCAATAAATGGGGAGGATGCATGCTCGTAGCATGCAAAAACATATTTACTGATGTATCCTTTCTGTAAGGTCTAAATTCAACAATATTATTTCTTACAAACAGGGTCAAATCCAAAAAATTGATTTGATTTCGATTAACCTCATAGGAAAAAGATAAACTATGTTCATTAGTGTTTAATAATTCAAAAAATTCACAAAATTCAACTATATCCCCCTTACATATGAAAATAAGGTCATCAATGAAACGCTTGTACAAGATGACCTTATGTTTGAAGAATTCAGTGGGATAAATGAACCTTTTTTCAAAAAAATCCATATATATCACAGCATAATTGGGAGCATAAGCAGCTCCCATAGCCGTCCCCTTTGTCTGTAAAAAATACTCATCATTAAACACAAAATAGTTGTGGGTCAAACAAAATTCTAACAAGGAAATCAAAAAACTAGTCCTAGGACCTTCACCTAACATGTTTAGAATAGCATCAAGTCCCCATCTAATATTGATGTTTGTGTATAAAGATTTGACATCTATAGTCACCCAATAAAAATCACTATTCCAAGAAATCTTGTGTACTTCATTAATTAACTCTTGGGTGTTACTGATGTGAGCACTGACCCTATTAAGATACATTTTTAGTTGAGAATCCAAGAAAACATTAACATTCTCCAAGAAAGACCCTATCCCTGATACTATAGGCCTACCAGGGGGCTTATTTAAGTCCTTATGTATCTTTGGTAAAGCATATAGTATGGGTGTAACAGGTTCTTTTATATACATTTTCTTGACATCAGCATAAGAAAAAAATCCTAATCGTTCACCCCTTTCCAGAAGACTTAAAAGTTCTTCATTGTAAGATTTTAATGGGTCCCTATTAAGTTTAGTGTATTCTTCACTATTACAAAGCAGCTTATTAACCATAACACAATAGTCAGATCTATTTTGAATAACCCAATTACCCCCTTTATCAGCACATTTGAATATGTAATTATTCTTCAGTTCCTTTAGATTTTTTAAGGCCTGCCACTCTTCTTTAGTTAAATTAAATAGTTTTTTCTCTCTACAAAATTGCTTGAACATTAACTCTGTTTCCTTTAAGAGCACTTTTTGAAACACTGAGATGGCTGGCACTGATATGGTAGGTGTAAACTTGCTTTTTACATTTCTAAATTTTGGCATCTTTAATCTACCATATCCTGTCAAATAATTAACATTGGAACTGATTTCGGTGTTATATTCAATAGAACAGATATCTCCTTCTTCAAAAAGACAATCATTTTCATCATACTCATAATTGTATATGGACATGTTCAATAAACTATCATCAAAATCAATTACATGAGAAACTTCATCTTCAGTCTCATTTTCAATAAAATTAGAGACATTTATGTTCAAATTCACATTCACATTCACATCCGCATTAGTAAATTTCTTAAAATAAACTCTTAATAATAACTTGCGAATGAATGCTTTCACTTCTAAGTAAATATCAGCAAATGAGGGGAAAATTGTAGGAATAAATTTGTTCCCCTTATGCAAAACATTCATCATGTTATCACTTAAGCACAAGTCCGATAAATTGACACATTCTAGGGAATTAACACTGCGACAAATCCTATCAGATATAATTGTTCTCAAACCTTCATTTTCATATGTAACGGTTGCGACCCTTTCTGCCATTTCTGCCGTTCCGCCCCTTGTTACAGTTGTCATTTTGAAAGTTTACATCCTCCGTGGAACTAAAATTGGAGCCTTCATTTGAAATCTCTACAATGTCCCTATTGACAACTCGATTGGCAGCAGCAGTTCTGGCAAAAGAGACATTTTTGGCAGTATTTTCCTTTTCTGTTGAGGAAAACGATGACGCTGATGCTGAGTAGTTCCGGCGCTTTGAGCTGCGAGTCCAGCTCCGCCCCCTAGACCGATTGCGTACAGGTTCACGCTGCCAGCTGAAGATAATGCCTGTTTCATAGTCTTTAAGGTCCCGAACTAACTTGTTGCGCTTTCTCTGCACAACATCTGCCTCTAACTTATTCATTCTTTCACTTATATTAGCCATTTGAGCTCTGTAATTGACCTCTGCTACAAGTTCATTCTGTAACAGAGATATTTCATTTTTCAACTTATCGTGACACTTTTGATTCCTTTTAATCAGTATGCGAAGCCAGCCTGTAGTACACAAAAGAGAAGTTTGTTTCCATTCCTCCAAAAGATCACATTCATCATCAGAAAAAGGTGCAGCAGGCAATTAACATTAAGTTAGACTGTTATTTTACTACATACTATTATAAATGACTATGTCTATAGTTTTTAGCAGCTGAGTGCTTGATTAATGCACATTTATTCATTGCATACTTAGGTTCATAGATTCATAGGTAGGTACTAGGCTATCGGCCCAAGGGCCTACGTAAGCCTAGCCAGCAAGGTTCCATAGCTTACGCCACCCAAGAAAGTTATTTTCCTGTGCCACTGTCCAGCAGAGACACATAAGTGATCCCCAGGGTGTATTTCTTATTATCCATCCACTCATCAAGATTTTTCTTGAAGAATGCTAATGAAGAACTTTGCTTGACATAGATGGGTAGCTTGTTCCAGAGTATAGGAAGTGTCTGGGGCAGGAATCTTTCCCTCCAGAATGTCCTGTTTATTGTGGTGACAAGGTTTAGGTCCCTAGACTGTGTAGCTTGGAGGGATTGGGATTTCTTTAGGTGTAGCATGTCCAACAGCTCTGGGTTTGACATAGCTTTATATGTTAGGCAGAGATCACCTCAGAGTAGGCAATATGCTATGGAGTAAAGCTGGAGTTTTTTGAGGCGGTCAGTTTAGGGCATTTGTTTGAGGCCAGTAATCCTCTTTGTGAGGTACTCCTGTGGCCTTTCCAGCTGCTGCAGATATCTTGTGAGGTACATTCCAAAAGGGTCGTTGTACTCTATAATGGGTCTAACGAGTGATGGGTAGAGGGGAACAATGCCCTCTTTTTTCTTGGATGAGAACCCTTTTATGATGAGGTGTGCTACGTAGAAGGACTTCCTGACTACTGTGGCGATGTGACTATTAAAGGACAGACTACTGTCCACCTGGGTCCCAGGGTCTCTCATCACACATGGTAGAATAGCTATCAGATAAATATTGCGCTTGACTGACATTGTAAACAGATAACTCTGAGCGAGCATCTCATTATTTCTATTGCACCATAATGGTTTGACTGACACAAGACCTTGTCAGTCACTAACATTCCTGAAATTGCTTCCAGAGTTCAAGAACCTACTCAAATTAAATAACTTTTTTTTAATGAAAGCAACTTTTTGTCAAAATATACTATTCAAAGGCAAAATAATATAGCTTAATTAATCACATTCTTTTCATCTATGTTGTACTCACAAACATTCATATAAGTTTGCTTTCACATTTAGGGACACAAAATGGTTTGCCACATAGTTGTACTGAATGTATACAGGTTAAATTATCACAAGTGTTTCTAAAACAGGCTAATGCAGATATTCCACACATAACTTCAGCCACTTTTGGAGACATGATCCTTAGACCCTCTTCCACCGAGTGAAAAAAAATCAGAAGAATATTCTCAATGAAGAACATCCAGTAGAAATTATAAAAACACATAATACTGGCTTTTGCTGCATGGAGTGGAATCACAGAAAGCAGCAAAATGCACACAGCGGTGAAAATCTCCCCAAAAAGAGCTTGTTTGGTATTGTAAAGCATAAAAAGCAAAAGTATATAATGTTCACATAAAGAAGCAACAAAATGGAAGAAGTTTCCCCAGACAAATATGTCCATTCAGCTCCAAATAAGTGTCGTATTCATTGGGCAGCAGAAAAGCAGCTTGGAGCCATGGCAGCTTTAGGGCTTCAGATCACAAAGACCATTTCAGAGGTATAACTAGCTGTCGAGCCACATGGTCTTGAGTATTATAAACTGAATTGAATATTTACATAAGTACTTAAATAATTACAATTTAAGCAAGATATTTAGAAATACATTCTGGGTAGAAAACTAATTCATTACACTGGAAAATGCATTGTAATGTTCATTTAATACATACTAATAGAACTTGAACATAGAATCTTCACAGCGTTCTGTCTGCCACAGGATGACTACATTTAATGTATGGTTACTTTGAGCTCGGCACACTGTGATCCCTGCTTTGCCAGACACATCAATTGTCAGCCCCTCCACTTATCATGGGCAGAGCTGTTTAATAAACGGCACCTATGATTTGATTAGCAGACACTAAGTCCCTGAAATATAACAACCATTCTGCAATGTATGACAAACTTAACTGTCTATTGCACATTGCAAATCATACATGAAATCCTCCCAGCCAGTAACATCAACCATTAAACAGAGCACATCCTTACTTTTAAAGAGCGTGCAATTAGCCAAGAAGAGCTTCCCAGGTTGTGCACGTACTTGCTACAGATATGAAAACATGCCATTGCTTTCCTTATTCAGCTGCTGCTGAAATGTTACATTTCATTCGTTGATGTGTCAGCTTTTTCTTTTCCACATAATGCTAAACTTCCACAAAAATGAAAGTACATTCAACAGTTTCAAATATATTTGGGTGCAAATTATTTTTAGGAAGGTATATAAAATTAAGGAAATTGATATTCTGTAATCTATTACATGTTTATGTTGACTGAATATGGTCAACTAAATTACCTTGTCAGTCCAAATGGCAATGTAAAAGTCTAAAGGTATGAAGCCAGCTGATAAACTTTATCAGAAAAAGACAAGGATATACTGTAACTGTGTACCGTAATAGTCTTAGTTCTCCTGTTTCCATGAGCATCATCTCACATGTACAGCTTGGAAATGACAGTTGAGTATGTCATATAAATGGTGCAATGCATGAACTCATGATGCAACAGGAACTGTAGTGAGAGATCAGATTAATAATAGGTAGGTACATTTTTCTTCAATATTCCTTGGCCTTGTGATATAATTAAGGTCTACCTGACAGAAAATATGACTTATGCACTATATGAATTAGTTATCACAGCTCAGTAATATTGAAAAACAACAAAGTTTCCCCTAATGAGAACTGCAAATGCAAAGGCAATTCTTACATTTTGCAAAGGCATAGATTACTGTGCTCCCTGAAAGCCAGACTTAACAAATTTGCTTCAAAATCACTTTGCAAACACATTTGTTCCTCAGATACAAAATATAGTACAAATTATGCTTCTCTATAACAAAGCTAGATAGCTCAGCTGCAAAGTGTCAGACTGCTTACTCAGAACGATACTATCATGTGCAGAGTCAGTGAGTGTTTCCTAAAATGACAGAAGTCATCATTCATAGATTATTGGAAACCATATCTCACAACTGATGGACAGAGAGAGAGAGTGAGAAAGGTAGCTAGCAATGCCACTTTGGTTTGTTCTTTCTGTTCTTCCTCTGGAGATAGAAAAATGCAACTAAAAGGAAGCAATGACTCTAATCAGTACCACATTCACAATGTTCAAGAGCTCTTGAAATCTGACAGCTGTAAAAATACAAAAATGGACTTGAAATGGAACAGAATCAAATAACACACAGGAAGAAAACTTGAATTGCTTATACCTGAAACAAAGATGGTGTCAAACCATCCTGAGGCTGTTACCTTATTTCGTGACCACATATAGAAAGAACCTCCATTTGCTTAGCAATACTTAATTTCAAGGTAGAAATGAGTCACATTCCTAAGTCAAAGCATATTTTAAGTTCCGAAGCCAAGTATTAGTCTTTCATGTTTGAAAGTCTGCCTCACTGAACACCTACAGTGCGTTCAGAATGGTCCCTGATTGCAAGTCATATAATTATTGGTACTGATGCAATGTTTACATAGGCTTGACAGTTCACCTGTGTAGGTCTGTGTGCCCCAAAGACTAGTATAAACTGATTATTTATGCTTATGTTACATCTGTTTGCTTCCAGCTTGCATTTCTTGGTATTTTATGATTTTCTTAAATTTCTACATAGGATGATGAAACTGGCAAGAATTGTTTTTTAAGTAATTAATTATACATTGTGCTTTTTCTTCAGTTGTTATATCTGTTTTCCTTTTACCTCCTTTTTTCATTTAACTGTCATTTTTGTATATTTTATGTTTCGTATTTCTAATACCTGCTTATTAACTGAACATTGTAAAGCATGCGCAGATTGTAGTGTATCAGCCTTATGTCTTGCACTGGTGAGGTGCTGCATCATAAATATGTCCTAATCAGCTACCAGGCCTGCTGCTGTTATTAGTTCCATACTACAGAACGTTAATCTGCTTCTGTTTCACATTTTCTCTCATTTTGTGACCTACTTCACATGCCATCTACTTCCCTGAGATGCCAGTGTTGGCATTTATTTCATTACTCAAATGATTTGCTTTTCATTTGCTGGGATAGTCTGACTAGGTTTTGCAAAAAAAAAAAAAAAAAGAAAGAAATTTTAGCAGAAGCTTGGGAAGAAAAGTTCCACCATCAGAGATATAACATAAAGATATTACAGGGAATGACATTAGTTTAACAATTATATGGAATTTGCAAGTACATAGCATAAATATGTAGAGACTTTTTAAGCAATTATAGAACAAAAATGTATATAAATTAGAAACATAAACAACTTACAAGAACTATATATACAAAGAGACCTTGAACTATTTACACAACAGCTTTATTTGTTTATTTATTTCCAGTGTGTTGACCAGGTAAGTGAGCTGGTCTATTGCCCCCTTTCATGCATTACTTGTGTTCAGAAGTACAATGATACAATTGAAAACTAATCAATAATAATAGCAATGGATAGCTCCCATTTTCCTTTAATTAAGCATTCAGGAACCATATATAGCTCTGCCATCTGCTCCTGAAGTTTTTTGTAAAAGTGCTGAGCTCCCCATGTCTTTGCAAGTTTGGATACTGGCACTGTATACTTAACTGCTGGCTTCAGACTGGTTTTGTCTTGTCTGCACTTTTTTAATTATTACTACCACACAAAGAATGAAATATATTTTGAATCTACTTTCTTTATAAGCTGGAGCTTAAAGTTTCTCATACGTTTATCTCAACAAGTCCAATGTCTGCATCAGATGGCTCAAAAATTCCTTTGTCTGCCTCAGACATTGAAATATATCATTTTGTCATACAGCATTTTTTTTTAACAACTGATAAACATGAGGCAGTTTTCTGCTTTGCTTTCCAATAAAGCTATTCATTTCTCTGGTTAGTAATATATGCCAGAACTATACAATATCACAAGAAGGGTCTCATGATTTAAAAAATGAACTTTATTTTGTGATAACAATGCTGTTTCCAAAATATTTTTTTTTATTTAAGCAATAATCCATGACTGTGTGTGGGTATATCGCGATTTACCTAGAGTTGGTGTGGTTTGATCATGAGGGTGAAACCTGAGCGATTAAACAAAGGCAACCATGGGTAACTCCCAATATGACCGCAAACAGGAATGGATTATTGGTATTATATAATTACATTATTTAAGAAATACATGGCTTATTTTTTGTAAGGGCATTTCAGTCTTCTTCCACATTGTCTTCCCAATACTGATGTACTACACACATACGTTCCCACATTTGCACAATTCATCACTGCAATATAGGAGAAGTGACAGAGAAAAAAGAATCTCCATTGCTGTTTTTGTTTTATTTTGTTTTGTTTTTTAAATGTTAAAAAAATAGAGATTTTAGCAGGGACAGCACAAAAATATAAGGAAAATCAGGTAGATTTCTGTTTGTTTATTTTTCAAGTACTTACTTGATTTTTCTTATATTTTGCTCTATCCCTCATTGTATGCCAATAGAAAGTCTGCCACTCAATGGTACTTCAGTGGCCAGACTTTTTTTCTAGTGGTATATGTTTGATTTCCAACAGGCATGCTGGTTGGGCTGTCCAATCAGCCTGCTTGTTTCTGAATAGTCGTGAGCCTTTATTGCATAATTTAAAATATTACCTGCTGACTTTTCTACTCATGTATTAATGCCATCCTGCTGATCCTCCACCTATATTTCATTAGTCATACAACTACACTTGTTCTGATCACTCCTTTACAGGTGATCAAGATGAAATTCCTTGAGCGCCAGTTGCCTAAAGAAAAAAAGCAGAAGACCACAATATCAATTGCTGTTTTCCATTGACAATCATTGCTGCTATGGTTTTTAAATGTGCACTAGAAATTATTAATTTCTTTTGGTAGATTTCACCATTCTTCAAATTGATGGGAGTTGGTGTATGTAAGTTTGGGGGCCTGGGGGCTTGCTCTCCTTGAAGGGGTGTGCAAGGTGCCATGCCCCCTGCAAAAAAAAAATATTTTTGCCCTTCTTTGTTTCAGACCTTATTTTTTTGGAATTTCACCTGCTCTTCATAGTAGAACCTGATCTGGGTCATTTATATCAGAAATGTGATATTTATTTGTCAGATGCTCTGCTCTAAGTTGTGTTAGTGTATTCAACAACATCAAATGGCATTTGTATATTACCTTGAATGCTTTAACTATTTATTGTTGTACCTTTAAATGTTTTCCAGATAAAATACAAAATATTATATCTTGAAAGAAAAAGTGAGGCATTAGCTTTTGATAGCTTTGCTTTCTAAAGATCAAACTTTATTCATATCTTCTGGTCTGAATAAATAATTATGCAGCCTAACAACTTTTGAGAATACTAAATCAGTATCATAACTTTATTAAAGAGACAGTGTACTTAAACTTTTTTTTAACGAAACTCAAAGGTCACAGTTAATTGCACAGCATCTAAACAAGGCAAAGACCCATTCAGGTTAAGCTTTCAAGGTCAGACTGTTATGTTATAATGTAGACTGCCAATCCTTCCTCTGCTGTAGGACCAGGATCTTTCAGTGCCTGCAGTCTGGCTGAAACTTAATATCAAACCTACATCTGAACAGAGTATTTGGGTTGTGCTAACAATTACGTAGTAAGCTAAATAGTGCACAAAACAGTAATATACTCATGTCTCAAATATTCTTTATACTTAGTAATAGGAAAACTAATAGAAATGCTAGAGTTACTGCAGAAGGAAGTGATAAAAATGAATAATTTACTTATGATCCATCAGTATAAAATGATTGTATCATTGCATCTAATAATAATGCCTGTAAAACAAATGGACTAGACCTGGGTAAGGAATTCCTACAGTGATCCGTAACCAAAAATATAATTTCAGTATTTTAAAATGACACAATCGCTATATAATTTAGGATCTATTCTTAGTTTAATAGGTGGTTACTAGGTTATTGACTCGAGCCATATTAAGCCTTGCCAAGATTACTCCAAATTTACCATAGTATTGCTTGCATGTGTCAATACCCCAAAGAATTTCATGAGTTATGATATAGGCTTGTATACATCAAGTGTTCACAGTCTGCCCCTGTCCACTAATGATGTAGGTACCAAACTAGGGCTTCATTTGCAATTTCCCATCCACTGGTTCAAGTTACATTGTATGTTATAGTCTATGGTTAGGGATGAGCTTTGTTTTATGTGGATGGAAAACCTATTCCAGAGAATGAGTAATCTTTCAGACACATATCTGTCCCTCCAACACATCCTGTTTATGGCACAGATGAGGTTTGGGTCCTTAGAACAGGTATTTCTGATATTATTTTTTTACAGATGTGCAACAAAAAGGAGGCCGAGTACAGGGATAACGCTTTTAGATGATACACATAGGACTTGTTGCTTACTTCCTGTGGAACCACTGCAGTCCCTCAAGATGGCCAACCATCTAAAGGGTATTATTATGCAATTTTTTCACTTTGAGATTTAGTTCGTGGGTCTGGTACCAGTTGTTTGTCTGCTTCAGGCCATTTTGAAGGGTACCTGTGTCTTCAGGGGATTCAATAACCATGGCTAGTTTGCACTCATCTGCAAACTCGGTCAGCCAGAAGGCCTTGACATTTATTTATTTAATTTATTTAACATTTGTTTACCGGGAAACTCCAACTGGGTCAGGAACCCATTTTCAATGGAGGCCCAGGGAGAAAAGCTCCAAATGATATATGAAAGTTAAGACAATTTACATGAACAAGATAAAAACAGGTATTAAAGCACACATTAATAATAACCGAATAGTAAATAAGTACAGAAAGGTAGATACATAAATAAATACAAAATAATCTACCTCCGCATCCACTGGTCAGTACATTTGTCTTGGCTTCAGAGAAATAGATGCCAAAAAGGAAAGGCCACAGCATGGATCCCTGTGGGACTATAGTAGTGACTGGCTACTTTGTGGAGGTAGATTCCCCTGTCCTAAATTCTTGTGTCTTAACAGAGAGTCGGATGGCTATCCATCAGGTGACATATGGGTTTATGCCTAATTTTGTAAGTTTATGTACAATGTCTGAGTGAGCTATAGTGTTGAACAGATTGGCCAGGTCAAGGTAGGCAGTGTGTATTGCTTTACCCTTGTCCATACCTTTTGTGACCTTGTCAAAGAAGGCTACCTACCGAGTTATGTAGACATGACCTGCCTTTGACAAAAGCAAAGTGGGTAGGGTCTAGTGTCTATAGGTTTCCTATGTCATTGTTTGTCAGATTCTTTGCATGGCCTTGCATATGAGACTAGGCAGATGTATGGGTCTGTAGTTACCCTGATCCATGGAAGGCCTCCCTTTGTGTAGAGGGATAACAGTTGCAGTCCTGCATTCATTTAGCACAAAACCTGTCTTGAGGTTATGGTTAAACAGAGATTCTAGCACGCCTGACAGGTCATATGGAATATATTCACATATTCAAAAACTTTGAGATAAACCCCAGAAATATCTTCTTCCTCCCTTGGAATTACTCTTATCCATCCTCAGGGTCAATGGGAATATCAAGGCACCTGTGGCAGTGTCTTATTGCTGGTGAGAAGTATTTTTCATGTCCTAACTTCCTCTCTCCTTGCCTGCAGTCTTAATATCCAGGGCCAACCATGCAATTGGGCATGATGGAATACTGTCCTGCCTCCATAATAGCTCAGCCAATGATCCCAGCACCCTAAATACAACACTCTCTGCACATAGCTAGGCAAGAGGTGCATCCAAGTGCACCGTCACCAGGATGGGCATGCTCACCTTTCCTTTGCCAGTCCCTCAAATACCTAAACTACTAGACAATCTAGGGGTACTTAGGCTGTAGTCAGTGCTTTATCCTTCTATGCCACTGAATTGGCTAGGCACTATATGAGATTTAAGCAGTTATTAAAGTATTCTCCTTCCTCCTCTTGGCCTAAAACTCTTCAATTTAATCAAAAGGTCGAAGACAAAGTTACACTAAGCTGTTGAGAAACAGAGGCTTGGTTAGGACATGCTTGGCATGCCCTTCTTTTTTTCCAGCTCACCATGTCACTATGTGGCCACTACTGTAGCTTTACCTGGCAGTAGTGCTGCTGGTATGGAAACTGTTATCCTTCTAAAACCTTGTGGTATGCTAAATGGTTACCCTGAGATATCTTACCTGACAGTCTTTTAATACTCAGCTTCCATTATTTTAACATGTTACTTTTCCATTTTTACTTTTCTTTAAGCAGTATTTTCCAAATCAATTGGGACACAAAAGCTTGCTGAAAACTAAATTTCCAGTGCTTATATCAGTGGCTAACCCACTGCACTGTTTAGATAGATATTCAAAATTGGAGACAAGTTCAGAATGCTTCAGCATTTCTATAACTGCAATGAATCTGTTTGAATATTCAGAATACTGAAACCTCTCCATACGGCCTCAGTTGAAAATATGTATATACATTATTATACCTCTCTTTCCAACATCCTGACATTCTCAAAACTCAATTTCCTCTTCCTCTTCCTTTATTGGCATGTGATGCAGTTTCTATTATCTGTTAAAAATACTGATTTAGTTTTGTAATCTGCTCATCATGCCTTAAGTGCTGTGTCTCCTCCTCCTCCACTTAGCACTCCAGATAGGCAAGTAGTATTTCAGGTGCCCTTTGTCTATAGGTGCAGTAATATGTTTTTTATCAGGTACCCACTGTTTATTGGTGCAGCAGTATGTTCATCTTCAACAGGTGATCTCTGTCTCTGCAAACAAATATACATATATATATACCTACAAATAGTTCAAGCATGGACATTAATACCCTTCTAGCCTACCAATAAACCAAAACAGTTGTTCCCATAATAAGTGACCTGGCTGTTCTTACAAATATCTAAACCAGTGCTTGCTTTAATGTAATTTGGTTGGCTGTTCTATGCATCAGCTGCTGTCTCAGAGAACCAATTAGTACACTTCTCATTCCTACAGAATCTTCTACATAGGTTGTCTGATTACTTTCTTCCACTTTTTCATAATCCCAAACATCCCCAGGGCCTTATACACCTGAATAGCATCTCCTCATATAATATCTGTTAAAGTTTAGATATTTTAGTCTTTCATAACTTAAATTTTCACATCCATGGATGCCCTTGATATATTTCCACTGTACTCTTTTCCAGTTTACTCATGCTTGTTTTCTTATAAGGTTTCCATATTTATTTATTATTGTTTGTTTGTTAACCGGGTTAGTCCAGCTGGGCTTGTGGCCCATTTTCAGTGGAGACCCGAGGAGAAAAGCTCTGGTACATATTAGAAAATACAGAGATTTGCCACATTAGATAAATTTATAAAGTAGAGAAATTTTCAACATTACAAAATATAAAGTACAGAAATGTGTAAACTTACAAAAAGGAAGAATACAGAAGAATTTCACAATTCTAATAGATACTGTAAGTTTCATATGTCAGTATTAGTCTGTACAGGATTGACAGTTTTACATTAACATACAGACTGTTTTGCAATTAGGAGGATGTCAGTTTGAGAAATGTGTAAGATAGGCCAAAGGCTAGCATGCAAAAGGTGTTTGGAAAGATGTTAAGAGAAAGACAAATGACATTTTGTAAATTTGGCAAAGAAAGTCGATTTAGGTTTGGAGACAGTGGTGTGGGTGTTTTAAGTGGGAGCATGTGAAGGACATTCCCATTTAGAGGATGGATGGGAGAGAAGCATGGATTTGACGTTGTTATGGTTAGGTAGTTAGGTAGTATTTATTTATTTATTTTGTGTATTTATATTGTTATTCCATTCTCAAGTTTGGGTCTTATGTAATGAGCAAACAATGACATCATCATTTATGGTTTTCTAGACTATATTAATCTTTTTATACATCCTATAGTTCTATACTTATCATTAATTAATTGGTTGATATGATTAGAAAAACTCAAAGCTGGATCTACCCATATACCCAGGTCCTTAAAAGAATCTACAGTTTCAATCACTGTGTGCTGCATTAAATATTCACTTTCAGTTTATGTCCCACAAATCTCATATGATTAGTTTTTGATGTATTTATCAGCATATTATTCTTCTGTGCCCAAAATGGTCAATTTAGTCAAGTTCTTTTGCTGTCGTGCCCTATCTGTAACACACGTGATTAGTGTACACATTTTCAAGTCATCTGCCTACAGACTGTAGAACACCTCAGAAGAAAAAGTTAAGTCTGAAAGCTGCAATCTAAACAAGTATGGGCCCAGGACAGAGCCATGTGGGACATTCTGACTGTTACCAAGAATTTCACCTATCCGGTTGCTTTATGATACTTACCATGTCCTGTTTGTAAGCCATGTAGCTATCCATCTTATCAAGAATACATCAATACCTGGTTGCTTTAATTTATTGATTAGTGTTTTGCGTATGACCCTGTCAAATGCTAAAGTTAAATCTATATAAATTATATCACAGCACAATTTTTCATTAGTAGCAGTTATTATATTGTTTTAGAACATCATGTTACAGGTGATAATAGATCTATTTTCCACATTTGCATGCTGACATATGGCTTCAAGTCACAATCTTTCCAGTTCTGAAAATAACTTACCCAACATTTCCTTCTCCATAACTTTTCCACAACATGAAAGTAGACATAAGGGTCTATATGACTCTGGGTTTGTCCTACTCCCCTTTCCCTTAACAACAGGTTTAATAAGCACATGTCACCAATCTTGAGGAGTCTCTCCATATCTATATGGCCTAGTAAAAAATACTTATAATGGTACAGTAAATTCTTGCTGAAGTGATCTCAGGTCATTATTACTAATTCCATCTCCTCCATGTGCTTTGTTTGGATCAAGTTTGCATAGCTCTTTTTCAATATAATTTTACTTGATTTCAGTATCTGAGGTTACCTGGATGTCACTAGGGCAGCCTATGAACCCCTTTCTGGAGCCAAACTGTTTTGCATATTATTATGTAAATATATCTATAATCCGTTGTGTCTGGGAATACATTTTAGAATCTACACATGGTTTATCAATCTGCATATTTTTACTCCTTCCACATCTTATGTATCTATAAAATGGTTTTGTTATGCTCAATATCTTTATATAAAATTTCTTCACATTTATCTTGATCTAGTTTCACACTATGGTTAATTTGTTTGTCCAGCATGTTTATTTCATTTGTCAAGGTTGTAGTTCAACCTCTTTTCCATGTATTACATGTTTTGTCTCTCACCTTAATCAGGTATTTTGTTGTTATAGGAATATATCCCTCTGACTTTGTATGCCAAGATTCTGATGTTAAACATTTTATTAATTTTTTGCACTCAAACAATTTTTCTTTCAAAACTTTTCACATTCTTTCTGTAGTTTTTCCAGTGAAAGCATCACTCCAATTAGTTTCACACAGTGACTGTTTTGTTTCCATTTAATCTGTAATTAACCTTCTGTGCACTGGTTTAGATTTCAATTTGTCAGAATTATTGGGCAATAAATTACCCATTAAAACCTCATGATCACTGTATATCAACATTGGTAAAACTTGACTTGAAGTAACAGCAATTTCTTTAGGAACACAAACAATGTCTGGTAGATTCCGCTCCCTGGTAAGTTTTTCTACAATCTGAAGCAATTGTTGTTACTGAACATACATTGTGAATAATTTCCTTACTAATGTTGTTGAATCAATATTATTCCAGTCTTGTTCCAGTAAATTTAAGCCCTCAGCTACTATTATTCTTCCCTCCTGTGTTTCATGCAAGAAATGTATGAATTCTCTCAGGTAATCAGCACCTGACTTTGGTGGTCTATACACTCCAACAATTGTTATATGATCCAGGGTTGCCTTTATTGTCACAGTTACACAATATGTAGTATTGGTGTTATCACTGAACATGTAATAATCACAAGTCTTATAACTATCTTTAATCCCTATCATAACCCCTCCACCCAATTTTTTATTAGAATATCTGTTGCAGTAAAAACATTGATATCCTAACAGAACTGGTTTCCAGACATTGTTCTTTAATCATTTTTCACAACTAATAACATCAATCTTATGAGAACACAGCAAATTTTCCAATAAAAACTTTATTATTAATGCTCGTAGCATTAATGACCATCAGAGATGCATCAAATGTTGCTATCTGTGAACTGTTAAATTTTTGGTATGGCAAAAATCCCGCCTTGTCTTTCTCAAATATTGCAAAATATTTGCTGCAAAAATTATTTTCCCTGATCTTGACAAATGCACGCCATCCTGTCTGAACACATGTACCCAAAATTAGGCTTGGATGCTCTGCACATTTCCATTTTTTTAAAACTGATTTTTTTCATGTAGGTATTTATCCAAAAAATCTTTTCATTCATGGTGACCTGACTCTCCTTTCTATATGTGATTTGTTAAAAATATGCCCCAACACTTGTACAAGCTATGCTATCTTAGAGGGGCTGTATGTTTTCTAATAAAAGTCAGATAGTCCTTGCAGATGAGATCATTTGTACCAATATGAATAAAAACAGATCCGTTCTTCCTTACATCAAGGTGTTCTAAGGCTTGTCTCACATCCTCTATTTTTGTTGCTGGCAAGTGTTACACTATTTGATTTTCATTATCTTCTCTGCATATGTAAGTATCAGTTCCTCTAATAATTGAATTTCTGAAAACAAGAATATCTTTTCTGACCAGATCTGAAGAATCTTCAACTTCTAATTCAGTAATATCTGCTCTATCAATTGTTACAGAGGAATGATCTTCATCACCATTAGTCTTATTAATCCCACTGTTTTCTTTGCATATTACATTTTTCAGCATACAGTTGTCATCCAGCTGGCTTTAAACATCCACAGCACAGTACTGTTGCCAACATCTGTCTTTCTCATTTTTTTTTCTAACAGTAATACTCTTCAATCCTTCCAAGTTCAGTTTTGATTTCCTCCATTTCACCTGCCCCTTGCCTCTTTTTTCTACTTTCTCCTTTGAGAAAATGCTGTCTTTTTTCTGTAGACTGAAGGTTTTCTGATAGAAAAATGTTATCATTCCCTGTGATCTGTGTGTTGCATAACAAAGCAGTGTCCTTTTTAGTATGTATTCTCCTTACTTTATAGACATTAATCAGTTTCCTTTTCTTCCTTGGTATTTGTTATGAACTTCTTACTTTCTTTTTTATTTCCAAATAAGCACTCCGAATCCTCAAATTGCTGAATACTTGTATCCAGAATTCCAAAGCTGTCAGGGACATCATCTTGTTTCATAGGGGTTGAGTGATCTTTATAGACAATAGACACATCCTTTCCTAAATGTGTTCTATTTGCTCTTTGCCTAACATTATTTATCTCACAGTCCAGTCATTAATGTATGAAACATCATTTCTCCAAGCCATGCCAATTGCACAAGTGCAATCATCATCATTAAGTCTAGATTTACTTCTCACAATGGTAAGCAAATCATCCAGCGTTTGACATGAGGAACACAGATCATCAGTGTTAGCTGTTACCTTTAAATATGCATAGCATTTATTACACAGTACAAGATATTTGTGCGTTAGCAAATTATTAATCACATACTTATTTAAGGAATCTATATTTAGCTGCAAATAAATTAAAAAATCTAAAAGAAAAGAATAATCAAATCAGTTACCACAGAATTCAACAAAGAACTTAAATCAACTTCTTTGAGAAAAATCACACGAACAATATACAACTAAATACTAAATTAAGTACAATAAAATTGTTGTCCTAATAGTACAAGTTCAAAAAGTCACACAAAATCTTGAATTCCTTTACATCCTGTGCAAATGGGCACAGTAGCTTCTGTTCACTATCACTTGCAGTCGCACCTCTTTTTAATAGTAAATATCAATAAATCACCAACCAAGATAGGATTGTTTAGATACGCTCTGCATTGTCCTCTCTGCAGCCTGTATGACTTTATAGCTGGCTAGGTTTCTTAGAATGGCTAGAGTTTGCCTGTCTAAAACCTATCCCTTTCTAACAACAATAGGTGCACTAATATGTTTTTCATCAGGTGCCTTATGTCTATAGGTGCAATAATACGTTCTCTTCATCAGGTGCCCTCTATCTATAGATACAGCAGCAAGTTTTTCATCAAGTGCCCTCTGTCTATAGATACAGTAGTATGTTTTTCTTCATCAGATGCCCTCTGTTTATAGGTGCAGTGCTATGTTTTTATCAGGTACCCTCTGTTTATAGGTGCAGTGCTATGTTTTTCTTTATCAGGTACCCTCTGTTTATAGGTGCAGTACTATGTTTTTCTTGGGTTCCTATTACATGAATAAACTTTTCAAAGTTTGAATGCCATATGGTCGGCACCATATGATCGTACTTTGAAAAGTTTGAAGGTTAAATGTAATGGCACTGTACGGTGCAGAATGGGAAAATTTCCCTTTTCTGCACTGAAGTGCGATCTTGGAGTTGGTATATTTAAGTAGTGGGGGTGTGGGGGGTGCAGGGGGGCTTGCCCCCCTGCTCGGAGCATTAAGATAAGTTTTTTTTTTTGATGTTTTATTATATATTCAAAGTTTTAAACTTCGATCATATGTTGTCGAACATATGGGATTCGAAGTTTTGAAACTTTGACTATATAATATAGACCCATTTTTCTTTATCAGGTGCCCTCTGTCATTAGGTACAGTAGTATGCTCTTCTTCATCAGGTGTCCTCTGTCTATAGGTACATTAGTATGCTTTTCTTCATCAGATGGCCTCTTTCTATAGGTATAGTAGCACATTATTCTTCATCAGATGCCCACTGTGCAAAAGTTCAGTAATATGTTCTTCATCACATGACCCCATCCATAGTAGCAGTAATATGGTCTTCTTTATCAGGTGCCCTTTATCTATCGTGTAGTAGTATGCTCTCCATCAGGTGCCCTCTGTCTATAGGTGCAGTAGTATGTTTCTCTTCATCAGGTGCCCTTTATCTATATGTATAGTAGTATGCTGTTCATCAGCCCTCTGCCTATAGGTTCAGTAGTATATTGTTCTTCATCATTGCAAACACCAGACACACCCCTAACCTCTTTAGGCTGCAACCTATCCTGAATGAGAAGACTAGGTTTAATGGAAACACAGATGGGGAACTAATGACTACTACATGTCTTAGTCTAGGCTAGTTGGAGTCTGTGCCCTGTTAATGGGAGTCTAGTTAGATCATTAGATAGCCTACAAGCAATTTCTTTTTAGTAGTTTAAACTAATTTGGGGTCCATCTCACATACTTGAGCACTGGGGCAGTGCAGTATTATCCAGACTCATTGAAATAATGTCAAGCAAAGGATTACTAACACCTACAGTGATAACTTTACAGAGAATTAGTAAGGCTCAAAACATTATCCTGATATATTACTGTCATCCCTTTAGATAGCTTAATGTTTTTGGCAACCCTTAAAAATTATTTCTTTAATCTAATCTGTCTTTCACATGTACTCATAAAATTACTTCACCCCAGGGAACTGCAAGATTGGGGCCGGAATTCTAATATGTCATAAGGCATCCTTTTCCAAAAAAATGAAAGCTCTGCAGTTACAAAACTGGCATTCATTTTTTTTCCCTTAAATTGGTTTATTGGACCTGATTCAGAGAACTGTAACACTTAAAAAATTAAACCAATTTAAGGAAAAAAATTGAATGTCAGTTTTGCAACTGTAAAGCTTTTCATTTTTGGGGGGAATATTTCACCCCTGCACCCCTCAAGATGAGGAGCTGTACCCTCAGACTACTGCTACTTATATGTGTGAAGTCTGAGATTACTTTGCATTGGATTAAGAGGAAATACTCTGAGGTGCCATAACGTCAGAATTAGCATATATTTACCATGCACCACAGAGGAAGTCTCACTGCTAAGAATGTTACAGTTACAGTTCCCAGGCTCTTATTAAGGACCCATCTTAGAGATGGCTGGGTGGCCATTACAAAAAAAGATCATTATGTTATTCTCATGAGGATCTGCAAATAAAAGTATTCAGACTGGTCTCTTCATAATTCCTTTTATCTCTCTCACTCCTTTTTTCGTTTGTGCCATAGAATCTTAGATATGGAAATACATATATTCATATTCATTTTATCAAATCATATTGCAGATTACTACAGCTAATGGTGATGAAGATCACTCCTTTGTAAGACTGATACAGTAGAGATTACTTATTTAGAAGTGTGAGATTTTATATCTGGACAGAAATGATATTCTAGCAGTTGGAGATTTAATTATTAGAAGATTGGATAGTTATAATTACAGGGAGAATAATGAAAATGAGTCAAAAATACAGGGTGTGACTATTGGCAAGGAACTTACATCCCTCTTAGCATAGCTTGTACAAGTGTTGAGACATATTTTTCACAAATCACATATAGACAGGCAAGTTGGATCATTATGAATCAAAATATTTTATGGGTTAAATACCTACATGAAAAAATGATCAATTTTAAAATGTGGAAATCTATAGAAAATCCAAGCCTAATGTTATATGTATGTAGGCAGGATGGAGTCCAATTGTCAAGACAATGGAAGATAATTTTAACAGCAGGTAAACTACAACATTTGACTAACAAAAGACAGGACTTTTTTGCCAGCTTGTACATTTAACAGTTCTCAGACTGCAAAATTTGATTTATCTGTGCTAGGACCATTAGTGCTTTTTATTACTGGACAAGTTGTTACATTTGTATAAGACTGATGTTGTTATGGCTTATGAAACATGGGTAAAGAGCAATAACTGGAAACCAATTCTATCAGGTTGTAAATGTTTCCACTGCAAGAGACATTTTAACAAACAAATTAGGAGGAGCTTTTATGATGGGGCTTAAAAATAGTTATGAGAGCTATGATTATTACACATTTGATGATAACAACAGCACTGTGGATTGCATAACTATGACAATAAAGACAACCCTGGAACAGATTACAATTTCTGGAATATACAAACCACCAAAGTCAAATGCTGATTGCCTAGAAGTACATGCATTTATTGGAGGAAACGCTAGAGGGAAAAATAATAGTTGCTGACAATTATCAGAATAACATTGATTCTGCAACATTACTAAGGAAATTATTTACAGAGTATGTTAAGGAACAACAATTAGTACAGATCATAGACCCACCAGATAACAGAACATAGTAGACATTGTTTGTGTTTCTAAGGAAATAATTGTTATGTCATATCAAGTTTTATCACTTTTGATGTGCAGTGATCATGGGGTTCTAAAGGTTAAATTGCTGCTAGATAATTCAGCCAAACTGAAATCTAAGCTAGCGCACAGAAAATCATTAACATACTATACTGAAGCAATGCAGCCACTAAGCAAAAATAATTAGAGTGATGCAGTCAGTTGAAAGACTGTGGAAGGAATGTGATATGCTTTGAAAGGAAACTTGTTTAAAAGCAAAACAATCAAAAAATGTTTAGGATTCCTGATTTAGGCGCACACATTCAGGAGGATATACGTCCATGCAAACAAGATATTTAATTAAGACGAGATAAAAAACACAAATAATGGAAATGAGGTTGAACTAAATCTTTGAAAACTGAAATAAACAAACTGGACAGACAAATTAAACTAAGACCAGGAACATTTTGAATACATTTTATCTAAAGTTATTATGCATAATAGTAAACCATTTTATACATACCAGATGTAGTAGGAATAAAAACATACAAATCGAAAAACTGTGTGTAGATGCTAAAATCTATTCTCTAATGCAACAAATTATAGATTTATTTACAAAATCTTAGGCAAAACAATTTGGCTCCACAAAGGGGGTAATAAATTGCACTAGTAACTTTCAAGTTACTTTAGGTACTGAAATTAAATTAGAGTATATTGAAAAAGAACTATGCAAAGTGGACCCAAAAAAGACAAGTAGAAGATGAAAATAGCAATAATGACCTAAGAACACTTCAACATGAACTTACAGTGCCATTTTATCTGTTATTCACCACATCATTTAAGTATTGGGGGATTCCTCAAGATTGGAGACATGCACTTGATAAAGCTATCTTTCAGGGAAACAGGAATACTGCAAATGCAAACTCATATAGACCCATAACTTTACTGTCTTACAGTAGAAAATAATTGAGGAGTTTATTCTGGATAAATTGTTGTCAGAACTGGAAAGATAGGGACTTGATTCTATATATCAGCATGCATATGCTGAAAATGATCTATAATTACTTGTAATACAGTGTTCTATAATAATACAATAACAGCTATAAATAAAGAGATGTGCTATGACTGCAATTTATATAGACTTATATTTAACATTTGGTAGGGTCATACACAGAATCCTGATCAATTAGTTACAGCAACTATGTATTAATCTAATCTTGATAAGATGGATAGCTTAATGGCTTTTCAAATAGGACAAGGCAAGATATCATGGCAACAACTGAACAGGCGAAATTCTAGGTTATAGTCAAGGTGTCCCAAAGAGCTCTGTCCTAGACTCATAGTGTTTAGGTTGTTTCATTCAGATCTATCTTTTTCATCTGAGGTGTTCTGTAGTCTATATACAGATGACTTGAAAAGGGCATAACTGCAAAATAACGACTAAATTGACCAAGTGGGCACAGGAGATTAATATGCTGATAAATACATCAAAAACTAAGCATATGAAATTTGGGAGACATAGACTGAAGGGTAAATATTTAATATAGCACACAATGATTGATTCAGTCAATTCATTTAATGACCTGTGTATATGGGTAGATCCAGTTTTCATTTTTCTTCTGCTCTTATCAACCAATCAGTTAAAGATAGTTATAAAACTGTGGAAAAAATTTAAAAACAATAGGAAAACAGAAATGATGAAATCTTTGTTTGTCAGTTACATCAGACCCAATCTAGACTACAAAACTATAACAAGGAAATCTTATAAGAAAACTAACATGAGTGAATTAGAAAAAATATAGTGGAACTATACCAAAAACATCCATGGATATGAAAATTCAAGTATTAATAAAAGATTAAAATATCTGAATATGCACAGTATGCACAGTGTTTCATATATATATTTAAAAGGAGACAATTTTCAGGTATGTAGGGCATTGAGAGACAACTACCTCTCATAATGTCTGGGGTTATCAAAGAGTAATAGAGAATCAGCAGACCACCTGTGTTGGAGATTATATGGGAATGAGAGGTGTACTAATTTGTTCTCTGTGAGTATCTAATGCATGGCATGACTACCAAATTATATTAAAGCAAGTATTACTTTAGCTATTTTTAAGAACAACTTGGACACTTATTATTGGAGTAACTGTTTTTGGTATATTGGCAGGCTAGAAGGGCATTATCACTCATGTCTGAAATATTTGTATCCATGTATATATGTGTGCATGTATTTCTGAAACATGCAAATGCAAAGATACATGGGAAACTAACTTTAGATGCTAACCTATGCATCACTGTTCATCTTATCCCATAGCCTAAGCATCTCTTCTAGGGTACCTGTCAAATCTTTGAATGCTCAAAATTCCGAACGTTACATGGTCGAGAGCAAACGTTCGACATTTTGAGTGCTTGAAGATAGACTTTCAACGGCACTGTACAGTGCAGATAGGGAGAATTTCCCTTTTCTGCACTGAAGTGCAGTCTCGGAGTTGGTATATTTAAGTAGGGGGGTGTGGGGGGTGCGGGTGGGCTTGCCCCCCCCTGCCTACACTGTTAAAGTGTTTTTTTTTCTGTGTTTTCTTTTTTTTTTTTTTTTTTTTTTATGTTTGAACATCCAAATGTCGAATATTTGGTCTTGACCATGTAATGTTCGACATTTTGGATGTTCGAACATTTAACATAGACCCCTCTTCTAGACCAAATATCCACAATGCAGTAGTGCTAAAAGAAACTAACATCCAAGTACTGCCTGACATTTCAAAGGCATACTGCTCTATCTTTTCTCCTGCTACACAATTTTCCAGTCATCACATCTCACACTGTTTTGAGCACATCTAATTTATATTTAATTTCCCAAGTCTTATATAATATATAACTCTTTGCCATGCATATTAGTGTAATAATATGCACAATATACCAATAAAATGTGCTCTCGTTAATGTGTGAAGTATAAATAACAAACTGTAGCAACTAGACACATTTCTCAGCACCAAAAACTACAAAATCATGGGAATAACAGCCATGCATTAAAATATGATGCCTGTAATCTTAACCAGGACTCTCCCACTTATGAATATACATTCAATGCTTATCCATGGGCAATAAATGGAAGAGGAACATTTTTTTCTCAGCAAGAAAAATGTAATTGCATCTTTATATACACAAAGCATTTTCAAAAAAAAAAGCACCACCAACCTTAACTGGCTAATAATCAAACAGAATCTTACCAACTCACAGAATATAATTATTCAATATCAAATTCCTGTGCCCATGAAAACCACTGGACTATTGCACCAACTTATGCCTGACATAGCTTGTATAAGAACCTATTCAACTAAATTTTGGTTTCAGAAGTCACTCACAACTATATCTTATCATTAATAATATATCTAACTGCATCCCATCATTTGAAGCTGTACTTAATTACTAAGTGACCACTGGATCATCACTTTCTTTCTGCAAACACCCTAAATAGACTTTCTTCAGAAAACGAATGTATTTCATTCCCAAGACAAAAATAACATTGCTGCACTACAAAATGACCTAGCAACACCCAGCACCAGTTGGTCACTTACAACTTCCATATCTGAGCCCTGAAGAGCTATTAACATACAAGCAAGCTTCTCCTAAACCTGCAGAATAAAGACTTTTCAAGAATCACCAGAATAATCAAAGAAACACACTGGCTCATTAAAGAATTGCTAGTCATATTCAAGCTAAGAGATAACACTTGGAAAACTTGAAATATTCCCTCACACCATCAACAAAGATTCAATTTCCTTAGAAACATATCAAAAATACCATTAGACAACATAAAGCTATGTCCTTCAAGTTTATCAAAATGCTTTATTTAACAAACCAAACACTTGAAAAACCTACTAAGTTAGGTTAAATAATGCCACCTTTGAAAACTCATTAATAAATAATACAGTTTTGTCTACAATCAGAAACCTTTTCTACATTATACTTCCTCAAAGAATTTTCACAATAGCCTCCTGGTCTTCATATAACCACATCCCTTATAAACAAACTCTTTAACCACCTCTGCATAAGCTATTACAAGAAAAAAAAAATCAAACGAATTATTGATAAAACATCATCTGATCAAAAGAATGATTCAAAAAATAGAATCTGATGTCTCAACGCCCCCACAAGTCCAGAAGGCCTTTACCTTCGTTTTATCCCCCTTCATAAATATCATCTACTACAGCCTTTCAAAATCCTTTCTAATTCCTACCTTTCCCCAAACACAATGCCTTCTATTTGGAAACTTGCCATTGTAAAACCATTTCCCAAATCAGCTTCCACTGATTACTTCTATCAAATTATAATATTACCAACCTTAGGAAAATACTTGAAAATATAATTTCCTTTCAACTCTGTGGTTTCCTGCAATCCAATTGAATGCTATCCAACAATCAGCATGACTTTTGGACAAGAAGCATCTTAACTGCTTTATATACCCAAATAGATGATATTCTACAGAACATGGACAAAGGTAACCTTACAGATTCAGTTTTTATTGATCTGACCTTTGACCAAATCACCTTTGACTTGGTGGACAACTATCTACTCTTTAACTCTCTATTTGATGCAGGAATATGCAGTCAAGCCTTCCTATGGTTTACTAATCATAAGTATTAGGAATCTGTCCTCTCCACTATACTATTGTCCTTGATCACAGCGATATTCTGACTTTTTTTTTAATCTACCAATCACCTGATATGCAGATGATGTGGTGATCTACAGGCCTAATTCCTCCTAATGAGCAATCCACAGCAACTGCAAAAAGACCTTCTACAACTCTTCTACTGGCTAGCAAGCAAACAAAAACTCATCACCTATACTGCAAAAGTTACATCTATGATCTTTGGACTGAAATAAAAACTTCCCTCCACACCCCAAGACAGGCATACAACTCTCAGTACCCAAACCTCAGAGCCTTGCTCATTACTCCAGGTATCTAGTTATTTGACTGGAGAAACACTTCAGCTTTCAACACCATATAGAAACAACAAAAGCTAAAATAAATGCACATCCTTTCTGTTCAAGATAAAATATCACACTTTCTATCTTCACATAGCAGGATAGCCAACTAGAGTATGGCCAGCCTCTAATCACCTGTTCCTTAAACATGAATGTCACAGCACTGCAAATCATATCTAACCTCACAAAAGTCACATAGTTCCCAGTAACACAAAACATTAGATAAACTCCCTAGTCCTCAAGTTACTTAAGCTGGACTCCTTCTATTCTTTGCCATATGTTTATCTCACAACATATCTCAAATTATAGCCTTAGAGCACTATTACCTTCCGTAATTGCTCTTCAAACACACAGAACCCACCTTTACTGCATTGTCCAATTCTCTGTGTTGGGACCTCAAACTTAGAAATCTCTGCCTGCACACTTAAAACTAATTGCTATCACTATACATTTAGAACCAACCTTAAACATTTCTGTACAGAGATGCAACTTGTAAGTGTTGTTAAAACAAAAACAATAACATGAAACAGTCTCCTGAAACTACAACTAAGCTTCTCATGCATGTATTAATAGTCTCTTGTTTTCCAAAGCAGCCTTTATAGCCTCTTTAAGTTCCTCACATATTTTAAAGTTGTAAAGAACTTTTCACATTGTTTATCTTATTATACAGCTCCATAAACTATGATCAATGTACACATTTCTTTCCCCACAATCTCAATTGTCTTCTAAAAATATTGTTTGCATGTACCTAGGCAGGATTGCATATTCTACTTATTTTTTTCTGTCTATTCCTATTTTTCTGTTTTATTCTGTTCCTTGGGCTGAGTCTGAAAATAAATCAGAAGGATTAGAGATCTAACAAATTTAGATAGATAGATAGATAGATAGATAGATAGACAGATAGATAGATAGACAGACAGATAGATAGATAGATAGATAGATAGATAGATAGATAAGTTAACATTAACATTCATAGTCTGTCTTGTATAGTTAAGCCTAGTATTTCATGATTTGTACACTGTCTATTTTATTGTATTGCCTCTTTGTAATTTGTATTCTGTATTATGTCTGTTGTTTTTTGATTTTGGGGCTTTTCTCCCTGGGCCGCTACTGAAAATGGGCTCACTCTGGCTCGGTGGACCTCCCAGTAAACAAATACAAATAAATAAATAATAAATATGTAAATAAGTAAATAGATATGTAGATAAGCAAATAAATAAAAAAGTAAACAGTAAGTACCAGTGGGCATGATGGCTTATTTTCTTTATGATATTTCTGGAGACATTGCGCCTCTTCTCTTTGACTCTGCTGACACGTAATTCTTCATTTCACATCAACATTCTCTCAAATTCCAATATCTGCAAATCCAATGAAAGACAAAGCTCTTGTTTTATGTTAGTATAGTATTAAAACACAATGTAAGGGGATTATACTAAATGGGGAGTATGTCAGAAAATACTCAAATCAATAGTAATTTGGACTTAAGGAATTAAATTACCTCCTGAAGCTGGTACCTTATCAGAAAATCAGTTTTAGCACCAAACTGAAAAATGCTGTGGCACAAAACTTTCTATAAAAAAAGTACTAACACATGTACGTTTCTCAGAAAGTTTAATACATTCTATAATCACATCCCACAATGCACAAATTGGCAAAGAAAGCATAAATGCTCATTACTTGCCTTCACTTGGATACAATATGTTTACCTCTACACAAATTACTATTGAATTGGCTTGTTCTTTGCCATCATCTCTAACCCTTCACACATACTGCCAGAAGCTATTCACTAATGCATTTTCTGTAGTTGAACTCATGCTCTCATCTTCCTTCTCCCCAGAGAATGAAGAGTTTCAGGCTTCTCTCTGTCTTAGGAAACTAAGCTAATTTTCAAAATGTGTAACATAAATAAAAGCTACTTAGCCACTGAATGATCAGGTGTTTAAAAATATGCACCCTTCCTAAAGTAGCCAAGCACATAATTTAAGAAGAAAAGTACCTCTATCATCTAGGAAATTTTCCTAAATAATTTCTTATTTATTTTATTTATTTATTTATTGACATTTGTTTACCGGGATAGTCCACTGGGCTAAAAAGATCCCGTTTTCACTGGAGGCTTGTGGAGAAAAGCACCAAAGCAACAAGGAGGTTACAATGTTTACAAAAATTCATTATAATGCAAAAATGCAAAGAATAATAGATACTAAAAATGACAAAAAAAAATCCAATCTGAACAATAATAAAAGTATCATTAAAAATTAGGTTAAATTAAGCAAGGCTGACACATAAGAAAATGGCACAGCTCTAAGTTTTAAATCGAGTATTGAGTATGGAGGAAGTATAAGAAAAGCAGAAAAAGTACAGGCAGAGAGAAGTTTCATATGAAAGCATCAGTCTGGGTAGAGCAGTTACAAATCCAATTGGAGAGCAGTTTGTTGTGTAGGGCAGTTTTGAAGTTGATGGGATGTTGTTCGGAACAGACATGAGAGGGGAGATTGTTCCAGGATCTAGCAATGATTCAGCTGTATAAGACTTTACCTGAAGATAGGTTAGGTTTGTGAATTTGTAGTGGGTTTCATTTTTCTGATAATAGTGGAATAGATGGAGAGTATGGGGAAAATAAGGAGCTGAGTGCAGAGCAGTCTTGTGGTTTGTAAATTAGTTTGTGAGAAGTAGTAAGTTGCAGGAGTAGTAGATGATGTGGGAATTCGAGCCATTTCAGATTTATTAAGGCTATACAGCGATGGGTAGAATGACGGCAGTTAAAGGCAAATTTGGCTATCTTGTTGTAGCAAAACTCTAATTTTTGTTTAAGGGAGGACTGCAGTTTAATTAATAAGGGTGCACCATAGGCTAAGGAGGGAAGTAGATAACAGAGGGATAAGGCTTGTTTTGTTGAGGAACAGAGACATTTATTGTGCCTATAAAGTAACCCAAGTTTTTTATGGGTTTTTGAGATGTTGGATTGGATATGTTTCTTATAGAAATTCTTATGGCTATGTTTCTCTATATTTATTTCTTTAAATCTTTCAAAATCCTCAGACAAAATTCCCATTAACAGATTGCAACAGTCATTGTTTAAAAGAAGAACATGATATTGTTAGCCAACAGAATGTACAGTGTTATATCCCAACTTAGAAAGTGTCAAGAGAGCTGGTAAGTGGTGCATCTGATAAGCAGTCATGATTCACCAAAGGATATGAACTTATGATAAGCAGTCATGATTCACCAAAGGATATGAACTTAGTGACCTCATTGCTGATTATAAACCGAGATGCATGTTTTATAAACTGAGATGCACAGTTGTCCGGTACTGTTTGCTAGATACCGAAATCTCCTGTCATTCCCCAGGTGATCATTGTCTTATTCATTCTTTAGCTAATTAGGTATTGCTAAGATTGTCATAAAATGGACATGAAGCTATCGGCGCTGTTGTCCTTTTTTTTTGTACAATCCTAAAATAGCTAATATATTTATGTCTTCAAATCCAAAGAGTTCTATAAGTGGTTGCATTTTGTCTGGTTGAATGTTCAAAATATTGAACATTCTTTTGACAATTTAAGAGATTGAATTATTGTCATGCCAGCTTCCATGTGTGCGAGATTGCAGTACAGTGGGGAGTGGGAATTTGCGCTTTCACACTGTTGTGTGATTTTTGAGTTGGTATATAGTGTATGTGGAGGTTGCAGGTGGTTTGCTTCTCTGCAAAAACATATTTTCTTAAGTTATTTTAGTTTTTTTTTTGTTTTAGTTTTTTTTAGATCAATCTTTTGTATTCAAATATTTTATTGTTCAATGTTTTGTTAGGTAACTCCATTCATATCAACTACCAAAGAAAGGATAGCAGTGGATGCCAAGTGATGGGACTTCACACATCTTGGAGGAAGCTGCTTTACCTCCAAAAAAGAGCTTTTGCTGACAGCTGTATATTAAATTATTGAACATGTACATAATCCTTATAAACATTCACATACACAGAGACATTATGTGCCTAGAACTCCTCTGCCCAAACACACACAAGCACACACACACACACACACACACACACACACACACACACACACACACAAGAATGCATTTGCATGCTCCTATGTAAAAACGGTTTTCTGCTGGGTTCCAAAAAGGAGAACTTCATTTTTTTTGGAAGAACTTCTTTTTCCTCGTTTAAGACTGTTTTTTAGAAACCTTATGAATTTGCCTGGTGAGCACCCTTCTGACAAGCATTACCAGCACTATTATTTAAATGCAGTTAAATTATTTGAATAGAGGTGAAATAATTATAAGCTGTGTTTCCTGCTTTTGTTGTTGCCTGAATCAGAGTTAACGAAGATAAGAAAAACTGCAACTTTTTTCTTGTATCAGGAGTATACTAGAATGTCATTTTGACCCATTAATTTTTGTAAAAATGGTATTTCCAAATATAGGTGTTACTCTGTAAATGCAGGAAAATCATGGTATTTTATTTTTTTTTTTTTGCAACCTGACAGAAAACAGTTTTCACATACAAATGTGTGTATGTGTGTGAGTGTGTGTGTGTGTGTGTGTGTGTGTGTGTGTGTGTGTGTGTGTGTGTGTGTGTGTGTGCGCGTGCACATGTGCGTGTTTGTGTGCGTGTGTTTGTGTCAACATTTATAAAGATTAAACATTCCAGAAACTCAAAGGCCACTACAGAAGAGAAGACAACATTTTCCTCATGACCTGCTGAAGTCAGAGTTGACAATATTTAACTAGAAGGGTTAACCTGGTGCTGCTAGAGACTTTGTCTCCTTCATTAAATATTTTAGTTCTATATGTCTCTCACACACATAGATAAACAGATGAATGGATTTATTTGGTGAAAAGGCTTTCATTAAACTCTCCTTTGATTAATAGCAGGGGATCTAGGTATGTCTGATCTTATTTTTAGAGATCCTGTTGATCCACCAACAGCCCTTTAGTTGAGTACTGTCCTATCATAGTTTCACGGTTTCATAGTACTAGACTGGCTGCCTTGTGGGCCATTTTAAGCCTAGCTAATCTCTCTTTTGGTGCTCAGATTAACCTATCCCATTTGGTGTTAGATTGGCCTTACCCATCCCATGGTTGATAATTCTATATTACCCCTTATGACCCCATGCATGGAATAAAGCATTTAGGAGCTGCCTTTGTCCATTAGTAGTACAGGGGACAGTCACGGGGTAAATTTTCTGTTTCTCATCCATACATACAAGTTGCACTTGAATACGGACAGCGATGTACAATGTTTTATGTTGATGGGATGTCTGTTCCAGAGCAGTGGTTTTCCCTGAAAGATATACCTCCCTCTCCAAACATTTCTGTTGATGTTGCCGAAAAGGTTTAAATCATTAGACTGAGTATTTCTGATGTCATTTGAGTTGCTGATGTGCAGTAAATCCATCAGTACTGAGTGAAAGGATGCCTTGTATGCTAGACTTACTTCCTAGCAGTTTGTAAGATACATAGTATAGTGACAGGGCTTTGAGTTGGTCCACATAGGATGTGTTGTTTAGGCCTTGTATCCTTTTAGTAAGGTATCTCTGTGGGCATCCTGTTGTTCCATGTGTCTGGATAAATACATGTCAAAGGGGGCACTATACTGTGACACACAATGATTGGCCTAATGAGGGCTGAGTAAAGGGGGCAATGACATCCCTAGATCTTGACATTTTTTTTTATAATCTGTGCAATACAGAAGGACTTTTTTATGACAATGGACACATATTGGTAGAAAGTTAGGTCACTGTCCACAAAAGTTCCCAAATCCTGAACAACTGGGTCAGATCTTAGGGGCATGTTGTCAATGGAGTAGTTCCTAAGGGTAGATGATTTCCCAAGGGATACAATAATGCATTGTTTCAGTCCATGATTCTGGCATCAGTTATTTATTTGGGGTAAACCTTCCTGCAGGATGGCAATCGTCTGCAAATATAGTCAGCCAGAACCCGTTGGTATTGTTTTTTACTTCAGAGTAGTAATTTCCAAACAGAAGAGGTCCCAGCACAGAACTCTAGGAGACACCACTAGTCACTGGTCACTTTGTAGAGGTGACTTGCACTATTTTGATTTCTTGAGTTCTATTTGTGAGCCAGCTGTCAATCTAGTGGGTGACAAAGGAGTTTATTCCCAGTTTATTTAGCTCTTCAACTAAGCTTGAGTGGAACAGTGTGTCAAAAGCTTTGTTCAGGTCAAGTTATGCATTTTAGCATTTTTCCTTCATCCATTGCTTTGGTGACCTTTTCAAAAGAGTCCACCAGACTGAGCAAGCATGACCTGCCTTGACAAATCCATACTGAGATGAAGCCCATGTTTGGAGGTTCCTATGTCCTGATTAAGTCATTCCATGATACATTTTTTTCCATAGCTTTGCATAAAAGGCTGGTAAGACGTATGGGTCTGTAATTGCCTGAGTCTGTGGAAGGTCCACCCTTATGCAAGGGAATGACTATAGTCTTCTCCATTCACTAGGTACAACACCTGTATGATGGCTGAGGTTGAACAGTGTTGGTAGGGGTGTGACTAAATCAAGCTTCATGCTATTTAAGATGAATTCAGGAAATATTGTCAGGACCCACTGCTACAGTATTTTTACCTTTTGATAGCAATTTTAGGACTTGGTCTTGTGTGACAGCTGGAGGCTGGAGGTGAGTCACTCTTAGGTATATCTCGAGCAACATACAGAGGGGAGAGAGGGGTGAAGTTAAAGCTAAATTTATTGGCCAGTAGGTTCACTATATCACCTCAGTGTAGGAAACATTGTTCACAATCAGCTCAGCAAATTGTTGTGTTGTACTTTGGAGTTTATGAACATAACTAAAAAAGGTCTTGGGATTGTCTTTGGCTTGGGTAGCTATTCTAGCCAAAAATTTATCTTTGGTGGATTTTATTAAGCTCCTGAGTTTGTTTATTTCCGTAATGGAACTGCATCATTCTGGGAATTTATTTTCTTAATTTTGGTCAAAATTGTCTTCCTTTTATTGTAAATCTTGTTGAAATCATGGTTCCAACATGCGGGTTTGCTTCTGGGGTTTGCACTACGTTTGTTCCTATAGGGTACAGCTGCATCTGTGCAGCTGTTTATATGCTGGTTTAGTGTGGAGCAGTATGTTTGCACATATTCAGTAGAGTTAATGAGATTTGGTGGGGATTTGAAGGTTGTCATTGTATCACTTTGGAGTAGGTAATTTGTTTTTTAGAAATTTCTGAAGGTACCTTGGGTAGAAGGGATCTTTGTTCATTTTTATTTCAAAGGAGATGGGTTTATGGACAGACCTAACAAGAGACACAGGTATGCAAGTGAAGATGCAAGATACCCGCATATAAGTAAGTGCAAACTCCAACATGTTATTCCCGCTAGTGGGTAATCTGACTAACTGTTCCAGGGCATTTGTATTGACAAGGTCCAGGAATCTCTGTGCTTGTGCACTAGTGGTGGTGTATGTTTCCTAGTCTATAGCTGGATAGTTTAAATCACCTAGGAAATGGTATTGGGCATAATGCTGAGTGATTCTAGTTCCTGCAGACAGATGTTGATGCTGTCTTGTGTCATAGAGGGAGTTGTATTAACTAGATAATATAAGGTACAGGATCTTTCTGATGGTTATTTGGACATGATGAAGCTCTAGTGCATCATGCTGCTTTACCAGCCTTGATGTCTCTTCTATATTAGGACTGATACACCTCCACCTTATTTAGTTAGTTAGTTAGTTAGTTAGTTAGTTAGTTAGTTAGTTAGTTAGTTAGTTAGTTAGTTAGTTAGTTAGTTAGTTGGTTGGTTGGTTGGTTGGTTGGTTGGTTGGTTGGTTGGTTGGTTGGTTGGTTGGTTGGTTGGTTGGTTGGTTAGTTAGTTAGTTAGTTAGTTAGTTAGTTAGTTAGTTAGTTAGTTAGTTAGTTAGTTAGTTAACTTTTAATTTACTTTATTTATTTATTTTACTTTTTAAATTTATTTTAATAAAATTTAATAGATTAATCTGATCAATAGAAAAAGATCTAAAAGAATTTCATCAGAGCAGAGTTTTCTTTTTTTCTCCATTAGTATTTTATTTTTTAACGTACTAGGCCTTCAGAGTTACAAAGCTAGCTTAAATAATTTTGCAAATGATGCAAACTAGGCATTTATTTAAATTTGAAAACTGCAAGGGAAATCTGGAGCTTTACTACGTTTTAAGCATTGCAAAGTCAGCTGAGTATGTTCTCTTGTCTTTTTATAGCCCAGATGCTGTCTTAAAAATATGAACTTAACCTGACATGCAGATTCATTTATTGTTAGTGAACGTTCTTGTTCCCATTTTACTATATTCAGGGTGACAGGTTTGCTGAAGTGTATCCCCGAAACCAACAAATGTAAATCAGAGAAGCAGTCGTTAACAGTCTGTCCATGCTTATTGTCACTGAGTTTAAATTCATAAGTCACCAGTATTTCTTCTACTATCTTTTAGTTTCTCAGTCATCTAGTCAGTGTTTTCCTGAGTGCTCTATACAGTACTTTTCTAGTTTTGGGCAATGAATGCCTTGTGTCTTTCAAACATGCTGGTGACTCTTGCTTTCGGTGTATAAATTCAGTATACCTTAAGCTCAAAATAACACTATAAAGCCAAATAAAAACTCAGGAAGATTCCTTCCTGAAACGATTCTTACCTTTCCATGGCTGGACCTGGTGGACTGCCAGAGATGTAACTTTACATATATTGCAGGAACTTTCTTTGTTCTTTACACTGAGGCTCATTCCAGTGATAGTATGTTAATTTAACTAATCCACACATAAGGACAATCTCTTTCTCCTATATGATCTTTAGTGCTTTTATGCAGCCCACCTCTGTCTTTACTTGACTGAAACCTTTTCTTTTTACAAACAATACTCTGAGCTATTTGGACAGTCAACAAAACTCTCTTCATAAAGGGAACATTTGCATAAACTGTGTCTGTTCTATTGACTGTCACTTCACTGAGAGTTATGTATGATTACTCTGTTTTACCTGGGACTATAATATGTCTGAATCAGTTATTAAACTAACATATTTTTGATGAAATACTCTTTATATTTTACTCCCTAAAATGAATTTAAATTATTTTTAATGGCAGCATATTAATGGTGTTCTTTCCATTTGCAGTTTCAATGATGGAAATACTTGGTTCAATCCATGACCATAAAACTTCACTAAATGCAGTCTGAGCAGTGGTTTAACTCTTTGGTTGTCAGTAATTTCACTTGCAAAGATACAACACAAGTTCTAATAATGTTAAGTTAGGTTGTGCAGTTTTCTGTCTGCTACATGTGAAATGAAAGCTAGATGGAAATTTAAGTTTTAAACACTTCAGTCTCAAAAAGTATGTGTATGTGGTCTTTGTTTTTTTTTCTTTTTCCCCAACCCTTGTCCTACCATTTCCTTTAATGAAAAATGTTTTCCTTTGTTCGATCATTAGCTTTTCTCAAGCTCACTGTTCTCTGTACTCAGGATTCACTCCGTACAGGTGTTTGTCATTGAAATGGAATATAGTACATAGGACTAGTCAAAGGAAAGGCAACAGAAATGTCTGTGTGTGATTCGCTGACAACTGTGCACCTAGCGTACTGCTAATGTGCAGTATATAAGCAAATGAGGATCTCTTAAAGCACAGTAGTGCTAATATAAGTGACAGATTTATAGTGTGCCAGTGCTGTTATCTGTCACTGCATTATATGCTTTTATTGATGTTTGCTAATTTGACTGATAACACTCTCCTACCAATATAACTAGGGTGGGAAAGTTGACACCTCTAAATCAGGAATTACATGATGCAAAGGCAACCTCTTAAAAATGCAAAAGTCCACCAGATATATAGAAATGCACACACACACACACACACACACACACACACACATATATGTATATATATATATATATATATATATATATATATATATATATATATATATGGGATCCGGACACATGCTCGACTAGCATATGTCCGAATCACAAAACATCGAACACACATACATGAAAGCGCTTAGTATCGACAAGCGCTTCTGTGTATGTATGCCTGTTTTGTAGATCGGACTACAGTGCGGGTAAGGGAAAATTCCTTTTTCCCCACTGTAGTGCCACCTCAGAGTGAGAATAATAAAGTAGGGGGGCAAAGCTCCCCTGCAGAAACATAGATTTTTTTTTTGAACTACACATACACGGAAGTGCTATATATATATATATATATATATATATATATATATATATGTATATATATGTATGTGTGTGTGTGTGTGTGTGTGTGTGTGTGTGTGTGTGTGTAAGGGCACATATACAAACACCCATCATAAATGTTCATGCAGAAATAGCTATACTTTTCAAAATAACTGGGAATTTTAATTAAATCTTGTAAGCTATAAACTCATATGTTGAAGTCATGGTTCCAGTGCCTCCATATATCTGGTGGAGCCTTCCAGTACTCTCCAGCCACATGTTCACAGATGTTCACAGTATGTGCCATGCTAAACAATAAAATCCTGTGAAAACAGCAGCAGCAGGATTAGCAATGGGAAGAGATACACAGCCCCCCACCAGTGCCTAGGTCACCACAGCCACACCCGCATGGGCCTCAAAGGAGGAACACCCTGAGGCTGTCTCTGTAGCCAGACATAGATGTGCCAAATATGCCCTGGCCTTGGCCAAGAGACAATGCATAGCATATCCTGAAAACCTAGGGCCCTAGGGACTGACACCATGCCACGACTCATATACATATCAGTAAAAATCATGCCAGTCAGGCCACACAAACTGTAACTCACCATGTATTGACTGTGGACTGCCTGCATCAGACAGAGGCAACTTCGAACTACAAGTCTGTCAACTGCTGCATTCACAAGGTAAGCCACTCTCCTGTACAACACTTGTAATGGGTACTATAATATGGTAGCATATGTATGGACCTGCCACATGTATGCAAGGAAATATAGTGGACTATATATAGTGTGCAGCTGAGCTACTTGCAAAGATCTATACTGGAATACAGGGCTACTTGTACAGATCTAAAGACATTTTGGACAACAGATACTCTGGTCACTAGTATTTGCCCTATATTAGCCACTAGGCCACATGGCTGGAATCTCCATAACAGTAGTCCAGGGAGATGCCAAAGGCTGGTCGTCCCCTACCCCAAACACATCAGTGTTGCAATAGAACTGCTGTAACTGCAAGTCTGCAATGATATACTAGCAGACCAGAAAATTACCCTATCGTGTTGATAGTGTGAGGGAGGAAACCTCTCTTCCTGGTGGCCAGTGTGGCTCAGTGGGACAGGGACAGTAGCATGTATGATGGTGTTGATGGTTTGAATCTGGCAGCATCCAACATCTTTGCATGTGAGGTACACATATGGTAGTAGTCCCACAGACTGTCAGAACCCCTCAGTCTTCTACTGCAAGAAAGCTGGACAAAAACAGAGTGACTGGGGACACAAAAGTCCATACCTACAGACAGACATTATACACAGTCTGAGTAACCTAGCAAGTGTCTAGTTTAACAGCAGGCTGCAACAGGTCATATTAGCTACAGGATGTAAAGACCATCAATTAAATGTGTCAGTAGGTACAACAAGTCAGTGACCGATGTACAGTATAGCACAAGCAAACCACAAATGTATGAGGCACACAGCAGAGATATGGGGTGAAATGCTGGACATTTAGCAAAAATATGTACAGGGAGAGGTATGCAGACTGTCACCCTGTGTGTGGTATTTCACTATGTACCCTAGTTACATCCTACCTCTCAACCTCTGACAACAGGACATCTGTTGAAATACAGTGAGTGAAAGTGGGACCAAGGACCACAACTTGAGACATGTTTTACATACTTGCTCCTACATGCTTAGAATGTGGATAGAATAACAGGTCCTGCATTCACATGACTCACATGCTGTACATAGAGTCTGAAACTGAAATATCTGTCAGTATTACTATACTTCAGTCTTGACTGATTTGCCACTAATTTGCCAGAAAACAACAATGCTATGTGAAACAAGCCAAAAATATGCGGCAAGAGTATGGACATTCTGTGAAGCTCCCTACAGTTCTGATGTCTGAGTCACATTTTCAGGTCAGCAAACAGTTGGGGAATGCCTTGGACAATTTCAGGCAATTTCAGTACTGTGGTAACAGGTGCAGCAGCCAGTGGCCTGCAGCACACAATAATCCCAGACAGGAGTATGGGTAGTTCTGGCCTGGAGTCACCTTGTAAGTACTGACAGTCACACTGGGCATGCTCTTACACTTATTTAACTTTAGCCCAAGACTGTTGCCTCTACTGCCCAAAAACCTAATATGTGGAAATATGTGTGCACATGCATATAGCTACGTATACATATCTGTCTCTCCCTATCTTCCTCACGCTTGATTACTGTTTCTATCAGTATGTGGCACATATATATCTGATAACAAGATGTATATATAGCTGTATAAAGTGCAATGATACATAGACATCCCACATACTTCTACAGAACACATTTACATTACTGACACACACAACTACATTTAAGGAGACACCCCTGTTATACACCATTGATATAGATATGGGCAGGGATGTACAAATGTTCCCACATACCCCTGATTGCTGGGGTTATCTGCACATACACATCACAATAGCTATCCACATGTACAGTAGCTATTGTAATACTGGCTATATTGCTGACAATCTGAGTATGTGTGCACAACTGTGGAGAAAAGCCACCCCCCTCCAATGTAGATAGACCTGACACCCATATACTGGTGTGTAGAGCCTGCCAAAATTAATTATACTGGTGAAAAGAGTCGGCTTGCCTGGAACTCCTCTAATGTGGACACTGTGGCACCTACCTCCAGGATGTTTGGTGTAATGGTTGGCTTGGAGCTGTGGGTTGATCCAATGTTCACTAGGAATTTTGTCTGTGGCTGATAGTGGTTGTTCTGTTTCAGGCCCTCCACTGATGGCAGCATAATCTGTGGCAACAGCAGCTGCCCTTTGACATGCATCACTGACCATGTCTGTGGCCTGGTGAAGAATCTGCTCATATGTCCTTTCCTGTTGGCTAATATCATTAACAGCCCTGCAAGACACATTACAGGACCAGATATGTGGATGTCCACTATGTACACACCCTACACACCCATAATGGCCTGCACTATCCACTGCTCCCTCACACGTCATACCACACAGTTTGGTGACACACTACATGTGTGGCTAACACCCAGAATGTCCCTGTGTGCTGGGACAGTTAGTATGTTATGTGAATACAGCCATCACTGCAGTGTACTATGGTGTGTCCCCTATGGGCAAATCCCTAGTAATATGTGACACAGCCACTTTCAGAGAAATAGCAGTTTGCTATTCCAACAACTATATGGGGACAGTCCAGCAACACCAGTGTGCCACAATGACAGACAGCAATGCAAACCTGCTGCCATATATGTTTCCCTGTTGGCATCATGCATCTCAACTATGCGGATGTTTGCAAAATGTCGCCATGTTTGCCTCATAGTTGTGGTCCATCTTGCACAAACATGTGCATGTCTAACAAATGGTTGTCTACTGAGTGATGACTGCTGTCAGAAAAACTGACACAGAATCTAACAGTCACCCGTCAGACCCCTCTGACATCACTTATGCTACATTAATATCTGTTACCCTAATCACAGTCTTACTTTGTATGGCCAATGTGTATAGTCTGTCACTGAGTTTGGGCCTTTGTCCCCCCATTAAATATGTATTTGTTCTGACGTATTACTGTAGGAGGTTGAGAGATATGTTAGCCATAGCTCTGAACCAGACAGGGACAAATGTTCACGAAACAGGGACTTAGCCAGAGTACATCAGGGACACTTTTACAATGTTAGTACTATTTATGTGTGACCCATAGGCTGATGTTACAGGAGTGTACATCCTTATTTAGTGTCACTATGTCTTATTTGTAATCCATAATCTTTACTACAACAGCCGACCATTGTAGGAGAGATGGACAGGGACAGAGCGTAGATGTGAGTCAAAGCAGGAACAATTAAAAGGCATGCCTGTAGGTGTTGGACAGTGGAGTATCACTGACATGTCATTATTGTAGCTCTAATACAAGTCAAGTGTTTTAATTCCAATACCTCTTATCTCCATCCTCCCATCTGCAACCCTTTTTATGGGGAAATGTAGTACATACCTGGTTATGTGATGTATTCCTTTTATTGAAGGGTTCCTCTGCAAATACTTTGCACATATGCTGTCTGTGTGAGTAAAACCACATACAGACCTGTTCCCCATAAGCAGTTGCTTGCCTTTTGTAGGTAATGCTCATTAACGGGTAATTCCATGTGCACCAGTCTGTGGCTCAGACTTGCTAACTGCATCCACACAGCTGAATTGCACTGTCATTAGCCAATGACATGGCACCAGAGTGAAATATATAAGGCCTTCATGTAGGCCTTGGCCCCTTTCTTAGTTTTTGAGATGGACATTACTTAGGTGTGGAGACTACAGCATTGCAGAGAGTAAGTGCAAAAACTAACCACTTAGAGATGTATTTCCACAGTTTTGCCTCATATGCCTGGTCAGTGTCCCATAACAGTGTGGTCATCTGGCAGGTCACTGGCAAACATTGTGGGTAACTCGGAAGGGGGAGAGAGACATATGTGTGTGTCACATTTCATAACTATCAATATATGCTTGGTAATGCAATAACTGCTATTCTATCCACTTGCTATGTTTGTAGGGGCAAACTCTGAAATATGTACCTATCTCTGGGCCTTTCCCCTCTTTATGTATAGCTGTCTCTGGATCCCTTGTAATAGGGGGTTGAGAGGTATGGTCGGTCTGTAGCAGCTACCTTAACAATATTGTCATGTATGCTCCAGGCTGCAGCTGCTGCTGTAGCCTAGGACACAATAGGGGGGGGGATGAACACTTTGGAGGCCTGCAAGCTGTACATGTAACTGCAGCAGCTGTGTCAGCCCTGTCATTACAGGAAAGCCAGAGCAATGGTACCCATTACAGTGTAAGTGAGGCATGTGCTTATGGTACATCTGTTATGCAACAGTGCCAATAGCAGAGTAGTAGGTGAAATATAGTTAGGCTTCCCCAATTTATGCAGTGTATCCCTACCTGCAGCCCTGTGACTTGCAAAACTGGGTAGCTGATAATTCAGTAGCAATAACATACAGGGAATAAAAATTGCATGAGTCAGTCATTACCTGCTGTGTTCACAACAATGTAATTGAAGTGCAACACACTGGATTCAAACCCAGGACTGTGTGCAGAAAAAAATTCTGTATGCAAGGCATTTAACAGACTGAGCTACTTAGTGACTGCTGGAGCAGGTATATTTGTCAGATTTATGTGCAGGCCTACAGCCTGTGACACATGTTGTCTGCATCCATGAGTATGTGCATGGCTTTCACAGGCAGTTGTTCTGCAGCAGGGTCCCAGTTGAACATATGTACTGTGCCATTGATGGATTAGCAGGTGTGTTTAAAGACATTGCATATAAAAGTGAAAATTTTCCTGTTATCCCAGGCCTAATCTACTGCCATTATTATTTATTTGGCTGTCTACTGGTGTATTTTTTCATCAGAGTCCAAGGTACACTCCCATTTCTCCCATTAGGTTCAATTGCAGTTTGACAGTGGCACTAAGTATGTTTTCCTGAAAAAATCTGCTTTAATTAAGATCTGTGTGGCCTACTGGGCTATTGCAGTAGATTGTAGTTGAAAGGGACTTGGGATTGAATCATGGCAGGTGAGATAATTTTGTACATGTGCCTAACACTATGAGAAACACATAAGGCCGTTAAGGCACATTAAAGCACTTTTAAGCAGGTTTGAGCAGATTTGCGCAAAGAGCTGCACTGCACCTCATGGCTTAGTTCTACGCAAACCCCACACTAAAAATTGAAAAAGAAAAGAAAAAGGGGGTGATAGGACAGTGGTGAAATGGGGGTAAGCAGGGGGGGAAACATAGTGAAAAGCAGGTATGGGCGTGCAGGATGGGTGCAAGGAAGGACCATACTTTCCATTTCTTGTACAGCAACAGCTGTGCATTTTGACAGATTTGGAGGAAAAATTTGGACTCTCAAACCCCAGAGTGAGAGGGGTGAGGACAACATAAATGTGTTGTCAGGCCAATTAGACTGAATTAATTGTGTCCATTGGACACATGTCAAAAATGGAGAGATATGTATGGAGCAATATTTTTGTGGGGAGGTAAGTTGGGTAGGAGAGGATGCAATTGCAGACAGACAAGACAGCAGACAAGGATGGTGTGTGACACATGAGGGGGAAAGCACCTTAGATGGGTAGGGTGTTGTGGAATCCAAGGAGCATATGCCTCTAAATGGCAGCAGCATGACTTAGGTCCCCACCCATGGGCAGTCCACACGGCTCCTTCACTGCCTCAAAAGTGGCTGTGCTGGAGGCTGGGTGCCAGAGCCAGCATGCCCAACCAAACTGTTGAGTCTACAATCAAGTCATTGCAGGCATTGTTCATAACTCCTATGAAGAATCCTGCACACCATGGCCAGTAGTCAATCCTGGGTGACTATCACCCTTCTGCCACCATTCCCACGGGGGACTGGCCACATCCCCCGAGGCAATTCCACCCAAAGTGGTGCAGGGCCAGCAGAGGAGGCACCACCAGCTTGGGTCCTAGATGTGCTGGTACCCTGTGCCACAGCCAGCTGAAATAGGGTAGGCGGATCAACAGGAACTGGCCTACCCTGACATGCTGTGTTTATGGAGGTGAAGCAATACATTTAGGTTAGTTATGAACGAAAACATTGTTAGTAATAACAGTATGCCAAAACATTGGAAATCACCCCATCACATTTCAATGCATATTATGTGAAATGCAACAGTAAATAAAAGAACAGTCAGCATATTAACTGCATGCCAGTAACAGTTACAGCATAAGGCCAACAGAATAGGTGATTCAACAAGATATGCAACCAGTTTAAAACAAAACAAATAATAAAACACATGCCCCAAAATAAAGTTTATGTAACAACATATGTTAATAGTAAACCATAACCAATAAATAAAAATAATAAATATTTAAAGATAAGGGGTGTGGAGAGAGAGAAATACAGTCCATTAATACCATTCTAGGCTATATAGTTGACAACAGTACTTCTATCTACTTTACAGGTCTGTCCTTTCTTTATGTGCAAAAGTGCCCTATAGCTGCTATAGCATGTACATACCTCTCAAGCTATCCACATGGGATAGTATGGGCCAAGCAGTAACAACTGTGAGTTCACAACTATAGAGAACACTTGCACATCAGGTGTACCTATACTACTATCAAGGTTTACTCTGGGCTGATGTAATGTTACTTTGCTATTTACATAATCATGTAGATGATACATCTGTGACAGAGGGATTACACAACTGTAATTAAATTCCATGACACTGGGACACTTGAGAGACATGTACGTGTACAGTACAGACAGTTAACAACTATCATGCCTTGCTTGGCAGGCATGAAGATAGAACTCAATAGCAGTGACAGCAGTGGACATCTGCATCAAATTTATTAATTGACTGCAGCTACCTTTAACACACACTCCAGGCATGCAGCCATACCAGAGCTTGCATGTTTTATTTCTTCTATTTTATTTTATTATTATTACATTTATTTCTTGTGTTTCTATGCTGCATTTTCATATTCCTGGTAATGATTGCAACAGTCTCTGACATGTAAACACAAAATAATGTACTCATAATATGGGCTACCTCATCCATTTACCTGTAGTTTTTATGGAGAGAATATCTGTAAACATTACGTGACTGATACTGTAATATATAGAGCTACATAGCACTGGATTTGAACCCTGGTCTGTGTGTGGCAAAAATGTGCTTCATACACAGTATTTAGCAAACTGAGCTTATGAGTCACTGATAATTACTGACTGACTGATATTTGTCTAGAACTCAACTGGCACCAGGATACGACCTGCTAATACTGGTACAATTTTATACTTGACTGCAGTGAGAGTTGAACACACATGCATGACATTCAAGCATGACAGGGATACTAGGTAATGTCTATATGATTATGTAGAATTCAGGTGTACACACTACATTGTTAGTGTGTTAACATATCTGTGAAGTCAGCAACCAATATCTGATTTTGGGTTATTATTTGCACTGTACAACTAGTACACTATTATATCTGACTGTAGCACCATACCTCACAGCCTGAATGCTTGTAACTGACATGCAATAGTATAAACAAGAGAATTCTGCTGTACATGTTTACCTTGGTGTTATCACTATTGCTCCATGTGTTGTTGCGGACCAGTTGTCATAAATGATTTATTACACTACAACTATGAACATACACTTATCCCACATATTTTATTAGACATGCCTTCATGCAGGTACTGATATTATTTGTGGTTTTATTGCAAGAACACTTGTAATAATTGATTTCTTGCGAAACAGCCCTGTTGCACAACAGACTTTATCAGACATACCTTCATGCAGGTACAGATACTATTTTGTGTTTTTATTGCACAACAATTGTCATAATTGATTTCTTGAAAAATAGCCCTGCTGCCACAGTCATTGCACAACAGACTTTATTAGAAAAACCTTCAATCAGTTAATGATATAATTTCATGTTTTTATTGCGGAACATTTGTCATTATGCAGGTGTTGCAACACAGCTGTAATTCTACAGTTATTGCACTACTACATTTTATTGCATATAATAGTTTATTACAGTTAATGCTTTAGTCTTCCCTGCTTATGGCACTACAATTGGCAGGCTGCACATCTTGTACAGGTGTAAGTCCACATTTCCTGTAATACAATCTTAACTGTATATACCTAATCACAGGTAATGCTTTGCTCTTAACTACAGATAGCAAAATGCATCTGTGTAGACCACAGTCATGGAGCAACCTGACTAAGCACCTGGCATGCACCTTGATGTTGCAAGCCCTCTCCTCAGCAACTGTTGGGAGAGAAGGGCACAATTATGCATACCAGTTTAGCAGACATTCAAGATTAGATATTGGTGAATCACAGGTAATGGTACTTATATACATGTGGGACATTCCCAGCCCTGTATTATTGGACCCAGCTATCCAAAAGAGCCCCCTTCCTTCTTTTCAGGTCATCATAGTTGTGACAACACTGCTCAGCTGTGCGGGGGATAACAATTACACTGGTGAGGTCCTTTGCCAGCTGGTCCCAGGTCTCCACCTTGCACTCTGAGCCCTGGTAACCTCCCTGAATCAGCCAGCCCTCATATTTTTACAAGGAGTCCAACCATTACCCTGGACTCCTGAATTCCTCAAAGCTGTGCCTGAAAGTGTGAACCCTCTCAAATGCCTACCATTGTACCCTTCAGAGTCAGAACTCCAACAGATTATGCTGTATTCCTACCTAATGGGCTTAGTATAGCCTGTTTTCCTGTTCTTACCTGCCATTGGACAATATTTAAAAATGCAGTGCTCACTTGGCACTACACAAACCAGCTCAGCTCAACTGAGCAGTGCTTAAACTGGCAATGCTTAGCAGTGCTTAGCAGTGTGCAAACCAGCTAAGTACAGCCAAGTGGTGCCAAGTACTGCCAGGCACTGCTAAAATCAATCTTGTTTAAGGACTGCTTAGCAAGGCTTTGCATGTCTTATCAGAGCTTAGCTGAGCACAGTAGATCAGGATCTAAAAATAAATAGTATAATTTATATTTGGAAAATATATGCTTAATACACTCTCCTAGTATTCAAACCCTGCATCGACTGCACATAAGGCCATTACTCTATCTATTTGGCTATGTGGATATGTGGAATGCTGCTATACATTTGCCTATACCTCCTAGCTACCTTTAATCAATGCTGAGCACTGCAGCACTCCATGCAAACCTACTCCGCTATGCTTAAACTTGACCTTTAAATAAATAATTAAATACATCCACTTTCTATTTTTAGATGTCTGGTGTATAAGCACTGTTTAGCATTGCTGCACTCCTTGTCTCACTGCCCAAACATGATTTTTATAAAAAATAAATTAAATTACATTGCTATACTCCTATTGGACAGTACAGGGGGTGCGTTACTCATCTGCAGACACAGTTAGCACCACACACCCTACACTGATTCAATAAAAATGTTCCATGGCTCTCCCTCAGCAATGCATCATGTTTAATATGCAAGGCGTGCTGCCAAGGGCAACAGTGTACATGGACACAGTAACATTCCATGTAAGGTCTACACTATGCCTACACAGAATTTATTAAATCTAGAGGATGGTCTATTTTTATTTAAGTTATTTCACCAGAGCCATTTTCATTTAAGTAGAGATAGTTAGATAGTCTAGATTAATTATGTTTAATTATTTACCTTTTTTGATGTAAGTTATCAACCACTTAATCTGCATTATCCTTTTTCATGTTGTATGAATTTATGGTTGTGAAATTTGTAAAGAAACCATTGTTATTTCTGAAATATTGTTATGCACTACTGTAATGTTGAACTGTTTTGCTTGTGTGTAGATTTACTCAATAAAGCTGTGTTTAAAAAAGAAAGAAAGAAGCAGCTATACATACATTTGGGCACACGCACACACACACACACACACACACACACACACACACACACATGCAAGCGTGCGCATACACAAAAAATTATAATTAATTTTTGTTTCTAATTTCTAAATATACATTCACTAAATGCAGTCAGAGCAGTTGTCTAACTCTTTAGTTGTAAATAATTTCACTCGTAAAGATAAAATACATGTTCTAATAATGTTAATTAAAGTTAGGTTGTGTCAGTTTTCTGTATGTTACATACGAAATGAAAGCTACATGCAGATTAAGGTTTTAAACACTTCAATCTCAAAAACGTATGTGTATATGGTCTTTGCTCTTTTTTTCTTGTTTCCCCAACCCTTGCCCCATCATTTCCCTTTAATGAAAAATGTTTTTCTTTGCTCAATCCTTAACTTTTCTCTAGCTCACTGTTCTCTGTGCTCAGGATTCACTCTGTATGGGTGTATGTTATTGAAATGAAATATAGTACATAGGACTAGTCCAAACGAAAATCAACAGAAGTGTGTGTGTATGTTTACTGCCCATATTTAAAGAAACTTATTAAGACTAATGCAGGTGGAGACTGCAGCTCTACACAAGTTGTTTACAGGGCTACCTGCAATGAATGTGATACATTTTATGTGGGAAAGATTATTAATAAACTGAAACAAAGGATTTTGGGTCATTTATCTGAGATCTAATCTAAATTTAAAAACAATGCCCTGGCCAGACACCTTCTACTCCACAGAAGACACTCTGGGTTTAAATTTCAAATACTTGACGACGCAGACCTCACTGAACTTGAAGGAGACATCCCAGACACATTAAAAAATCAATAACTTATGTGGCAGCTACGGATGAACTCTTTTAGAAAGCCTGGACTAAACTATTATTGCTCACTAAAAAAGTGTACTAGAGCTAAGAAAGTTGCCCCATTGTTTACAAGACTAAAGATGTAAACTTTACTTACTAATTTTAACTATTAACTTTGAAAATGCTGTTTTAACATATGGTAGTGCCTTATTAATTTTAATTCAGGTTTAGTGGATACATCTGTATACACATTTTTATCTGTTTATAATAACCATTGTTTTAAAATATTTATATGTTCATACAAATTATTTCATCATTTTGTACTATTATTAGAATCAGGGCATATTCATGACACTTTCTCACATTTTTTATATCTAGGACTTTTGATTACAGTATAACCACATTAGAGCAGTATATGCACATTCCGCAGATGTCATGACATTTTATTAATTCTTGTTTATAACTTTTTAGTGTAAACATGGATGGCTTTAATAACTGCACTCATATTAGTGAGGGGTTGAATGCCACTTATTTTAGCTGGCTCAGATAGAGTAACTTCTGAACATTTTAAACGGTAGACTAATGTTTTTTTTTTTTCTTAACAATCAGCAGAGCTAGATTCCATATAGCATATTGCCCATGCATGATTTTCATGACAGTTTAGCCTTTTTAGGTTATAACTTTTTAATGCACAGTGTTTGAGCTTAACTAGCCACATATTGAGTATTATTGGCAGATACTACATGTTTATATTGACTCCAATATTATAACATTCATAAATTTTAAACGGGGTCCTATTTGTACATTTTTCTAGGGTTTGCAGACCTGAGCGAATGTCACTGTTGTGAGCATGATTGCTTTTTTCACTAGATATTTCATATATATTTTTTATAGATTTCTGAGTGTATTTTACTTTAAAATTCTTTAATAGATTTATCATTTGAGATGAATAGACTTATGTACATATATATATATATATATATATATATATATATATATATATATATATATATATATATATATATATATATATAGATATATATATATATATATATATATATACTCAAGTGTTTGGTTGTTTTTTATTTAGGATTTTTTTTTGTATTACATTTTCTTAAATAACATATATTGTTTTTAGCCCAATAAAATTTAATGTTATATATTATTTAACTTTTAATTTTTAGTTGCTTTTCCCACTTGACATGCAAACCTGAAGAAGTTCTAATAGATGAAAGCGATCTATGTTAATAATGTTAAAAATGTTTATCAATGTTGGTAGAAAAGATTTCTAAAGAATTTTGGAAACGTGTTAACTTTTTACTCTTTTGATGCTACAATGAAATGCGTTCAGGAAGTTTTAGCAATTATTAATGTATAATTTTTACTTTAACTTTTAGTTTAGTTTAGTTTAGTTTAGTTTAGTTTAGTTTAACATATCCTGGAATCACACAGGGCAGCACTGTGTTGAATATCACACTGGTGTATGGGGGAAGGAATATTTAGCTAGTAAACACGATAACTGCCTTTTACAACAGCGCTACCCTAGTAAACCACTCCCATGCTTTTAAACAGGTTTAAAACAGGTATATAAATGGAATGGTGAATTTCAACACTTTGTTCTGCTTTTTCAGCTACTATTTGGATCGCTTGTTTGTGTTTCTAATAAAGACGATTTGACTTGAACCAGCTTGTGCTTCCTACTTTCAGTAGTGGATTCATACTTTGGAAAGTTTTTAAAGAAAGTATTTCTACCACCTGTTATTATGTGGGATATTCACAGTATGTTTTTTATTAGATGCCTGAACTCTAAGGAACTATAGGGAATCTTAGATCTTCCACACACAGAACTTTCCTCATTATTTGTTCTAAATAAACATTTTCCAACATAATTTGGTCTCCCTGATATCGGCTTGGACAAATCTACTGGAACTCAGCATTTAAGAAACACTAATATGGTTGAATGACCTAGTTCAAATGACAAGTCTCAGTGTATGAAAAACCTATGACGTTTTGGAGATAAATGAATAATCTAAGTGGCAGAGGTTAACACAGTGCTACTGCTTCTCAGAAAATGAGCAACCAAAACGAACCTCACAATTAGAAATTTGAAATGACAAATAAATTGGTCAGAGAACTCCTGACCTTCCAGTAGTCCCATATTAGATATACTAGCTTGATTTTCATCATTCTGTTTTCAGAATATAACATTGAGCTACATTATGGCTAGGAAATAATGCCCAGCTATGAACAATCTCTGTAATGGAGTGTCCCCATGTTCCTCCGGGAATAGCAATATGTTTATAAACCCACATCTCCTGCATATTATTAATACTTCGTTACAGTCAGAAGAAGTTTGAATTTATTAAGGGAGATGAAAGCATTAAAACATATTGTGTTCACTTTCTCCTACTATGACAAGTGTTTTGTTTGGTTTGCAGTTAGTATTATGCATGTAGTTTCTGTGACTCAGTTTCATTTGCAGTATAAGCTCTTTAGAGTCAGGGTAGTTTCCCGAGCTTTGGCAAATCCCTACTACTGCAGTATCAGTGGTGCAATAGATATCAAACTCACTTTTAGTGCAGAAGGCTGTTTTTTTTTTCCCCACACCAGGCAAATGGCCTGCTGGTACTACAGTGCTGCACAACAGAGTTCCATCCTTCATATGAGACATTAAACCAAGGCCCCATCTCCCTGAATTGGTGGTAACTCATTTGGATATAAAATGACCCCATGGTATCAAAAAGAATAGTGCAAGTTTCCCAATGCTCTGGCTAAATTTCCCCCAGTAGTATAAATATCACCGTGGGGTCTCCCCTGAATAAAGGCCACCAGCCTACTGGAACTAATCTGGTCAAGAAAGGATATATAAAATAAATATCATTAAAATTCCCAAAGCTAGACCATAGCACCCGCCGAATTCATATCACCATGCCTCATTGCTCTCTTTTCTAAGAAAAATTATTTTAAGGGACATTTTTACACAACTAAAGAAGCATATGGAAGAGGGTGGTTTACTTTCAGAAAAAATGGCATTTCTTTAGGATAAGGTAAACATCACTTGTGCATTGCTCAGCCTCAATCACAGTATTTACAAAGATATGGACCATAGTCTCTTTACTGGGTTTGTAAATGTGGATTTAACTAAAAATTTTGTCTTTGTTCCTGACATATGCTTATTATCCAATTTGCACATCTGTTTCTTGAGTCTCAAATGTTATTCATTTGTTTCAAGATTATTTCAAAGACAAAACTATCAAAGTCAAAGCAGGGAATGTCCCGTAAAGAAAACCTTTAGGAGTCCTTCAAGTGTCAGCATTTGGGTTTTTATCATTGTTCACTGTAAATGTCACATATGTACAGCACTACATGCCAAGACAAGGCCACCACACATACATGGGCTAAGGAATTGTGCACACATGCATAAACATAATTTATTTGCGTATTCATTCATTTACTGATAGTGTTGTAAGAAAATGTGCTTATTACTTGTGAGAGGTTTTAATACACTCAGGCGTATATTGCTGAAGCCACAGTTTAATTACTTCTGTGAAACTGCTTCGTATACATGATTAAAAGCTATTATTAAGCAGTTAACATATTATAAGGTTATTATGAGGTGATAATGGCATAATAATACCTTCAGCAACAATACAATCAAAACAGTTATGCAAAGGGTACTGAGTTCATTCACATGAAATTCAACATCATCAGATTGGAATTGAATTCAAACTTAGATATAGTCAACAAAACAGCTGACATTATGTGAAAGACTACTGTAAGATGAAAAGATTCACCTTATATTGTTCTGCAGTTTTGTTACACAGCAAAATATTATATCATGAGACTATACCCAATGTAAAAGTATGCATCCACAAATCAGCTTATTGAGCATAACATCTTTTATAATACAGGACTATAGCACAAGATTTATAGGTTGGGGATTTTATGGATGTGAAGAAAATATTATGAACTACTACCCATGAAAATATCCTACTTACAAGAAAAGTAGTTCAACAGGTCTTCTGTAATTTCTATTTTTGAAATTATAAGTGATGAAATCAGTTATAATACATTCCTTAACTTTGTAGGTCAGGCTTATAAGATAGATAGGCCTATAATTTCTGGAGTCCATGGTGGGGCCACCCTTGTGGAGGGGGTTAAACAATCTGAGGTCAAACTCAGTGAGTACATGTCTGGTGCTATTTATTAAACATCCGGGTATGTTGTCAGGTGCGATGGAGGAAGTATATTTGGTCTTTTATACCACCTTCAGAGCATGTTCCTTGGTGGTGATATTTGGAAGTTTAAGGGATTCTGGGATGTGTAGAGATACAATAGATGCTGTGGGGTGAATTTTGTACTAAACTGGTTTGCTAGTATATTGGCAATGCTTATTGGATCGGAGTTAATGCTCCCATTTTGAATAAGTTATGAGATTTTGCAGGTATTGGTCTTTAGTTTCCTTATGAGGTTAAATAGGGATTTGTACTTATACTTTGCTTCAGAAGCTAGCCAACATTCATAAGCTAATTTATTAGTTCTAATAGTAATTTTCAGTTCTCTTGTAAAAAGTTTTTATGCTATCATTGCTGTGAGGAGTTTTGGGTCTATTGTATAATTTAAGAAGATATTTCTCTTGTAAAGTTTATTTATATTGGTGGACCAACAGTGTGGTTTGTTTTTGAATGTTCCATTGTATTTTGTTGTGGTTGGAAGTGATAGTTCTATGCATTTGTCTAAGTGGGAGTAGAACTCCATTGTGAGGCTGACTGCTGTGTCACTGACTGCCTAAGCTGATGCTATTGTAGTTGAATTTTGAGGTTGCATTATACAGTTGTATGAATTTGCCCATCTGAAGTCCTTGTATGTACATACTTATGCGCCAGGGGCTTTGGGGATTTTGATGGCAAGTGTCACAAGTTTATGGTCCAAATTAACTTGCGAAGGAAAGACTAGGGGAATAGTACACACAGAAGCTTTTTTTATGAGGACCAGATCTAGAATATCTTTAATGCTTCAGGATCAGGCAAGTTGTTGTTGAGACTTCTGGCATTGAGAAGAGTCACCTTAATGTGGTTCAAATTAGGATTTTATGTATTTTCTATGTTAGAATGTCCATTAATTGGACTCTGCCTAAGGAAAACACACTATGGGGACGAGAAAAGCTTTAGCCAGCACAGGAGGCCTTTGAATGAGCAGTGAAAGCTGTGTGAGGGGAAGCTGGACTATCAATCATCTTGTTAAATGCTGACAAATATAAAATACCCCTAGAATGACACCAAGTCTTCAGCCAGTTTTTAAAGCCAATTAACCCTTTTTTGTACGTAGGCTTCATTCTTGGTGAAAGAAGGCCTCTACTGAGGACCAGAGCCTTACCTGCATTTATCACATACATGAAAGGTTCTGAAATGCCTTTCTACATGTCCCTCAGGGTTTTGTATCCTAGATCAAGCAGTCTCACATGAACCACTACCAAATTATTGTCATATTTGCTCTGGGATAGGGTTTTTAAGGTTCTTGTAACATCAGAGATCCTGACACCCAAAAGGCAGTTGACTGTAACTGTATTGTTGTTTAGCACTGTGAGGAAAGAATCTATATGCCTAACAACTGAATTATCAGCTATTAAATCGTTTTAATAAGTAGAGGGTTTAAGAGTTCAAGACTTGAGCAGTCTGTTGGTGAGTTAATGTTGTAAGTACGCATTGAGGAAATGAGTTGAAGAATTCATACAGAGGCATTCTTACTAGTTCTATGAGGATTTGGTGGCAATATTTTAACAGTATCAGCACACACAATTTGAATGTGATTTTGTTGAGAATGAGGTGGAAGGGATGGTGTGATTGTATAAGGTTCACTATGCATGGTTTTATGCAAGAAAGATGCTACCAAATTAGTAAAATATTTGCACCTCTCATAGACAGAGTTATATGTAGTAAGTAAGAATTCATTATCATTGAGCATAAGGCAGTTCTCACACCAAGTGCTGACAACAGAAGGGAAACAAGTTAGCTGATGTTACATAATGTCACACAATACACATGTGAGGTGCTTCTGAGGTAAAGCTATGGTAATAAGTATGACTATTAAACTGTCCTCAGATCAGTATAAAATGCAGTAAAATGTATTAAATATAACAAAAAGTTGTTTTCAATACCAACATGAATATAAAATGCAATATGTTGTACTTCTCTTGTGCTGTTGGGGCTGGAAAATCCAGTGATGTTTGTTCAAATCAAGCTGTAGAAACTGCATAGTGACACAGTCCAAAGCAATCCAGCCAGTGGTGTGCACAGCAGTGAAATAAATACCAAGCAGGAATGCAAGTACCAATCAGATTTGCAGGACAGATGAGGACCTCTGTTAGAACCATAAGAGTATATTTAGTGACATGATATTTCATATGTTAGGCAAAGGGATGCAAGGACTTCTTGAAGCATTGGGTGGTACCTAGAATCCTAAAAGGCAGGGACAGGCTTAGAGCTCCTTAAGAAGACCAAAGACAGCCTTTTTGTAGAGATTTATTACCTTTGTCCATATTTGACTACAATAATTGGTTTAGCTATTGGTGTCATTAAAAGGGGATCCAGTATTTTTGGCCTGGGACAACATGATTGACACACCACCCTGCTTTGCCAGAGATGGTCTGTACCTGTTACCACTAGGCTTTTGAATACTGGCAAAGGCAACATAACAATTTCTTCTAATGACAAGCTGAAGGTACTTTTGCTCTGTGCTAGGAGTCCTAACAAGAAACTGCAATCCCTGGAAGCTGCCCTCCCCCCAGAGAATGCTGACATCTGTGCAATTACAGATACATGGTTCAAGGCTGTGGAATGCACCCTAGCAGTGCAAGACTACAATGCCTATCACACATTCATAGCACCCTCTGAAAAGGAAAAGACAAAAAGAAGAGGTGTTTTCATTTTCATAAAAAAACAGTCACTCTGCAAGAATGGTCTGACAAAATGATTTGCTTGAGCTATTCTACATCAGGCTGACTAGAAGCAAATTCCCACACAATATCATTGCTAGCTACAGGTCTCCAACCATGAACCATGAAAACTACTCCACATACCTGAAGATACTAGAATCACTTACTACTGAGTCCAAACACTAATCATGGGCAATTTCAACTACTCCTTCATAAACTGGGAAGCATGTACAACAACTAATATGCAGGCTCAGAGATTCCCAGGACATTATCAATGCAAATGGTTTGGGACAGCTAGTCTGGATTCCCACTAGGGGCTCAAATATCCTTGGCATGGTACTCACAAACATGGGGGAGCACTGTATCCTCCTCCCCCAGTGTAATGTCCTCATTGGTAAGATCAGATCATAAATTGGTTTTCTTCAAAATAAATGTAATAGTAGAACCACCATCAAACCCTAAAACCTTAAAGAATCTTGCCAAGGCAAATTAGCTTCTATTAAGTGATAGCATAGGTAATTTTAAAGCTGCCCCTAATCACGAAAACATGAAAGCCTATGCAGAAGTATACATGAATGCCCTGTACCTCAATTTAAACAATTGACTGAAATAAACCCAGGTCTAGCTGGAAAAACAAGTCACACTGGTGGATCCCTGGCATGCATAGATTATACAACTTTAACAACTGGTTTAGTTTATGGCATCATTCCAAGAGGATCCAGTACCTGACAACCTGGGAAGACGTGATCAACAAACCACAATGCTTTACTACAGATGGCTCTGCATCTGTCTCCCATGCACTTCAGGCTTCTGACAATGGCTCTTGCCTCCCCCATAGTGCCTTTCTGAGGCAATGCCATGAGGTCAAAACTACCAACTTGAAAATTTTACTAAAACACAAATTAAAGGTAATGCTTCTAAATGCTAGGAGTCTAAACATGAAACTGCACTCATTGCAAGCATTCTTAACCCTGGAAGATACTGACATTTGTGCAGTCACAGAAACCTGGTTCAAAGGTGCAGAGAGCACCCCAGCCATACCAGGTTACTCATCCTATCATACATTCAGACTCAAAACCCTGGTCAACAAAGAAAACGAAGGTGGAGTTATCAAAATATACTAAAGATATATAAACTTCCAGGCTGATCAGACAGTATGAGCACAGGAGACACTCCAGGTGCAGTTGACCATTGACAAGACCCCTATTGAAATCATAGCTAACTACAGGCCTCCAACTTTGACTCAAAATGCCCACATCACCTATCTGGACCTATTCAAATCTATCAAGATTCAACCCTTTACCCTGATTCTGGGTGACTTTAACTATCCAACCATAGATTGAAAGAACTACTCATCCCAAAACATAAATGCCCAGAGATTCCTTGATTTAGTCAATGCAAATGCCTTGGACCAGCTGGTCAACACTGCCACAAGAGGTAATAATATCTTGGACGTGGTATTAACCAACATGAGTAATCAGTCTAGCATCTGTACAGTGTCATCCTCCCTGGAAAGATCTGACCACAATGTGGTCACTTTCAAAGTCACCATCTCCCCTGACCCCCCTTGCTACGGTTAAACATAAAAACCTCTCCAAAGCTGATTACACCCTCCTGAGGGAAAGCATAAACAGCTTCACAGCCCCGCATAAACAGCTTCACAGCCCCTTCCCCCTCTATAGGAACTGAAACAAATGTCCAAACCTACACCAAAGTGCTATACAAGCACATATATAGATGCATAGAATCAGGAATACCTGATAGGACAAAATCCTCCTCCTCAAGGAAGAGTAAGCCTATCTGGTGGGCATCTGCAATAAATAAACTCTATAATAAAAGGAAAAAAAAATGCTGTCCAAGACCAAGAAGGAGGTGGTGCCTAATTGGAAGCAAACTCTCCATAGCCTGAACAAGCAAATAAGAGAACTAGTGAAATCCTCCAAAGCAAACTTCGACTCCAACCTGCCACATCTACTAAAGACAAGCAGAAGGCCTACTTCACATATGTCCGCAATCTCAAAGGAAGCACTCAAATCTGCTCAGAACTGGTGGTCAGGAACACCACATACACAAACACTGTAGATATAGCCAACCTGCAGGCAGGCAGTATCAGTGAAAACTTCACCCGTTTGTCCCCCCATCAGCAAATCAGGACATCCCCAGCACCTGCCCCCCCCCTTATCTCTAGGGAACAAGTCATCACTGCCCTCTCAAAGACAAAAAATACAGCTTCCATGGGACCTGATAACATCCCGGGCTGCATCCTACTTGAACTCAGGCAGCAACTACACCATTAGGCACCCTATTCAACTAAAGCCTGAATACCATCTTCATCCCAGCTGAGTACAGGACAGCCACTGTCATCTGTTTGCACAAAGGTGGTGCATCCACCAATCCAGGAAATTATAGACCCATCAGCCTAACTAGGTTGATCTGCAAGGCCATGGAATGGATTTTCATGGACTTCATTAACAAGGACTTTGGCGACCTCCAAACACTCGATCCCACACAGTTTGGTTTTGTCATGGAGAAATCATGCCTGTCAAATTTGGTTAACTTCTTTAAGACAGTCACCAAAGCCATGAATGAGGAGAAGACAGCGGACACTGCCTACCTTGACCTGGCCAAAGCCTTCAATACTATTCCCCACTCAAGTATAATAGATAAACACCCTCAACTAGGCATCAATCCGTATGTTACCAGATGGGTAGCAAACTGGCTCACTGATAAAACCTACCTAGTCAAAATTGGGAAAGCCACCTCAAGCAGTAGACCCATAACGAGGGGTGTACTCCAGGAATCAGTTTTGGGACCTATGTTGTTTTAGATATACTTTTTGAGGTGCAGGCTAAAACCAGTGGGTTATGGCTGACCAAGTTTGCAGATGACTGCAAACTGGGCACTGACATCAATTCCTCTAGTGATGTGGACATCCTCCAAGAGGGTCTCACCCAAACAAATAACTGGTGCCAGAAACATGGCCTCAAACTGAATGCCAAAAAATTGCATCATCATCCCCTTTGGGGAGAGTGACATCCCCACAAATTATCACATTAATAACAAGGTCATAAGCACGCAATCAGTCGTGAGGGACTTGGGCACCCAGGTTGATAGCAAACTGACTTTTGACCGCCATATTACCGCCATTGTACGGAAAGCTTTATACATGGCCCACCTTATGAAGAAGGGTATTTCATCCAGGGACAAGGAGGTCATAACATCCCTGTATTCTTCCCTCATAAGACCCATTATTGAGTACAATGCCCCTTTCGGTATGTACTTCACAAAACACATGCAGCAGCTGGAGAGACCACAGAGGTTCTTCACCAGGAGAATCCAGGGCCTCAAACATCTACCCCACACAGATAGGTTAAAAGCCCTGTCCTTCTACTCAGTTTCATTCAGACTCCTTGGAGGTGACCTCTGTCTGGCATACAAACCAATGTCAGACCCTGCCTTGATGAGATTGATGCATATCAGGAAAGTCAAACTCCACTCAAGTAACCCGCACACATGACCTCGCCCTAGTCTATGATATCAATAGCACTTGTTGGTAGAACAGATCTGTGTCCCAGAGACTCCCCATTCTGTGGAATAGACTCACTCCCCAGATCAAGCAGGGTACCTCATTACCTCTTTTCAAGCACAACCTGGATAACCAGATGGGGAACAGAAAATATACCCCTGGGATTCCACCTGTGTCCCTGCTGGACATGGGAATCAGGTGCTAACTTGTCGGAACATGGGTTAATTCTTGTTAGGCTTATAAGGGCCTCAGGGCCAATAGCCTAGTAACCTCCTGTGATCCTATGAACGGAAGGAAGAAATTCCTGTCTAGACGCAAGTGGGAGGATGCACAACAGAGAAAAAATCCTTCATTAGTCTCAACAGACAAATCAAGAAACTAGTCAAGTCCTCAGAAGCTAAATATGACACTAAAATAGCCTCTCAAGCAAAGGATTACAACAAAGTATTTTTTAGTTATGTTCGAAATTTTAAGAAACAATCAACAATGTGCTGAGTTGGCTGTAGATGGCACCAACTATACTCAACCAGAAGAAATAGCAAACCTGCTGGCTGGTAAATTCAGCTCAGATTTCACCCCATCATCATTTCCAGTAAGACTTTGACAGAATCCCAAGGTGCCTATTAAATAGCTTAAAACATGACCTAGCAGACCCACTCAGATCTCTTTTTCACAGTAGTCTCCAAGCAGGCATTGCCCCAATAGAGTGGACAGCAACAGTCATCCCTTTGCACAAGGGGGACCATCAACTGATCAGGAAACTACTGACCCATATGTCTCACTAGCTTCATATGCAAGTCTATGGAAAGGATAATCTTGGACCTGATTAACAATGATGTAGGAAATCTCCAGGCTCTAGACCTAACCCAGTTCAGCTTTATCAAGGGCAGGTTCTGCCTGCTCCATCTAGTGAACTGCTTTGAGAAAGTCACCAAGGCCATGGATGAGAATAAGGTAGTGCATGCCCCTACCTTGACCTGGCCAGGGCATTTGACACAATACCCCACTCAGGTATTATAGGTAAAAATCACAAAATTAAGCATAAACCTCTATGTCACTATATGGATAGCCAAATGGCTCCTAGATAGGACACATATTATTAGAGTGGGAGAATCCACATCTAGCAGGAGGCCAGTCCCCAGTGGAGTACCACAGGACACAATTCTGGGTCCCCTCCTGTACATGCTGTACTTCTCAGATGTCAAGGCAAATGTAGATGTCCTTTGGCTGACCTAGTTTGCTGAAGACTGCAAGTTGTGATGCTGACTCCCCAAAAAATGTTCATATCCTACAGAAAGGACTGATGCAGACTAATGATTGGTGTCAGAAGCATGGCCTCAAACTAAATGCAAAAAAATGCATAATAATACCCTTTGGGAAATCAAATATCTCTGCAAATTACAACATTGATAATACCCCCCAAGAATGGATACTGTGGTAAAACATAGTAATCTGAACTTTGTGCCTGTGGTGGTGAGGAAATCTTACTATGTGGCTAAACTTATAAGTAAGAGCATGGCATCTTGATCTAAGGATGTCATAATACCACTGTACTCGGCCATCATCAGACCAATAATTGAGTACAGTGCAGTCTTGGCATATATCTCATCACGCACCTGCAACAGCTGGAGCCTCCTCAGAGGTTTCTCACCAAAAAATACAGATTATAATCAACATGTCATATGCGGACTGAATAAAAGTCCTATTGTTGTATTTAGTTTCCTACCAATTACTGAGGGGTGAGATATGCCTGACCTACAAGGCAGTCTCTGACCCAGCCCTGATGGAAATGTTGCATATTTGCCAAATTAACTGCATGAGAGTTACATGCTCCAAGGACATAAACCTGGTCTCTGACATGAAAAGATCATGCTACAGAGACAAATATGTGTCCCACAGATTGTATCTCCTCTGAAATAGGCTTCCTATTCACATGAAGCAGAGACCTTCCCTGATCATCTTCAAGTGGGGTAGCTCCCATGTCCCTTATAGACAGAGGCAGTCTGTAAAAACTGTCAAAATCCCACTTGCTAACCCCTGTTATCTTTCCCCTAGGGATAGAAAATTGGGTAAAATCTGAGTAAAACTGGCTAGACTTGAAATGGCTCTTGAGCCTAGTAATCTCATATGAACCTACGAACCTATGAAAGGGTGTTTATGCACCCCAGGCAATTTTAATCACATTAATTTGTTATAGACTGTTTAGAATTATTTAGCTCTTCAGCAGTCAAAAGTATGCAGCAATTAATTTGATGAGGTGGGAAGACACAGAAGTGAGTGAAGGCATGGTCACCATATGGCTAAAAAGACTGAAAACTGACTAGCTGAGCAAAGATCAACAGGTGGCACTGTGGAAGAATGGCTTGGAGCTTACAAGTCTGATGGATAAGCAGGAGCTACTACCTGTATTAAGGAAAAGGGCAAGGGTACATATCTCTGTGACCATTTCTGATGGTTTTATGGAGAAAGCACTTTTTCAGAAGGGGGTAAATCCTACCTATTTTAACACACATTATTTTTGAATCAGTACAGGTTTTGATTTGGTAAGGCAAGAGTCTGTGGTGGAAGCTGGTCTTCAAGAGCATAGTTACAGTATGTTAAATAATAAATAAAGATATGTCTGGCTTTACATATACATATACATATACACATGTAAGCTTCTAAACCCCGCAAGCCTTTTTATGTTGGAGGGGAAACCTTCTAGCGTATCAGTGGGAGTGGTAAGCACTAGGGAGCCTATCTACCACAAGAGGAGTGGTTTCTGGCCCAGAAATTGTAGTTTATTGGCTATTTGGGCAGTTTTTCCATATCTTTCAACTTTCTGGTTTAAAAGCCTGTGCTTGCACTTGTTTCCTGCCTTTCCTGTAACTAGTTTAGTCCAGATACAGATTTTCTATATACAAGACTGTTTGTAAGCTTCTGAGCCCCCAAGCCTTTCTGTGTTGGAGAGAAGCCTTCAAGCTTATCAGTGGGAGTGGTAAGCACTAGGTAGCCTATCTACCACAAGATGAGTGGTTTCTGGCCCAGAAATTATAGTTTATTGGCCATTTGGGCAATTTTACCCATCTCTTTCAACTTTCTGGTTTAAAAGCCCACATTTGCTCTTGTTTCCTGCCTTTCCTGTAACTAGTCTAGTCCAGATACAGATTTGCTGTATCCAGGACTGTTTGCAAGCTTCTGAGTGGTGCCAAAGTCTGTTCTTCAATTTTTCCTTTAGATCTGCTAGTTCTGTCCTCTCCTGAAGCCATGCACTCTCCAGCCAAGACTGGAATAGCTGGTCAAGAGGAGAAGGTCAACACTTGCACCACACCACATGGAACACATAGCCCTCCAGAACACACACCAGCACTGCCTTCACATAAAAACACAAACCACACACCCACCTTCATGGAGGCTCTCAATAAAAATATACCCAAACAGCAGAGACCTCCAAGGCAGAAACACACTCAACCAACACAACACAACACTAATCACGAGACACATAACTCTCCTAAAAAGTATGCCACTAAACCAAAGCCCCTAAGGCAAAACAGCATGCCAACACACTAGTCATAGGTGATGCAATAGTGAGACACACTGATGTCCCACTCACTAGGTTGAATAAGGAGAAAGTAGCAGTCAGCTGGCTGTCAGGTGCCAGGATCCACCACATAACGCATGCACTCAGGTCTCTCAACAACAGGTACAAATATGACATGATTGTACATGTGGGTGTGAATGACCTGAGACGTACCTCCCTGGACTACATGAAAAGAGACATGGAGGAACTCTTGGATAATGTAGCCCAGGCGGGTATGACCTTAGCCCTGAGTAGCATCCTACCATCACCCAGACTGATACCACAGTACAAGCAGAAAATGATTGATTTCAACAATTGGCTAAGTTTCTGGTGTCATTCTAAGGGGATCCAGTATCTGTCTGCCTGGGATGACATGATTGACAGACCTTGATGCTTTGCCAGAGATGGCCTGCATCTGTCACTCCTGGGCTTCTGGATACTGGCCAAACCTCTTGCAACCTCTATAGTGCTTTTTAGGTGGTATTCCAAAGACCAAATTACCACCGTAACAGCTGCAAACAAATGCAAGTCTAAATCTCAAAATGCACTCGCTCAAAGCACTCCTTAAAATGGAGAACATCAACATTTGTGCTGTAACAGAGACCTGGTTCAAAACAGCAGAAAGCACCCCTGCACTACGAGGCTCACTGAGACCAACGACTGGTGTCAGAACCATGGCCTTAAGCTCAATGCAAAAAAAGTGTGATCATCCCCTTTGGGAAAACCCTGGTTCCCATGAATTATCACATCAGTGGTAGTCCACTGAACACAGAAGGCGTTATAAGAGGTCTGGGAACACACGTTGACAGCACCCTCTCTTTTGACCACCACATTGTCACTGTGGTCAGAAAGTCCTTCTATGTGGCACATCTCATTACTAAGGGTTTTGCATCCAGGAAGAAAGAGGTCATTGTCTCCCTCTACTCTTCCCTCATTAGGCCAGTCATCGAGTACAATGCCCCATTTGGCATGTACCTCACTAGACACCTGCAACAACTGGAGGGGCCGGAAAAGTACCTCACAAAGAGGATCCTAGGTTTTAAACATTTGTCCTATATGGACAAACTCAAAAAACTTCAATTATTCTCTGTCTCATATCACCTACTTAGAGGCGATCTTTGCTTGACTTACAAAGCCATGTCTAACCCAGCTCTGTTAGAAATGCTACATCTAAAGAAATCCCAATCCCCCCACACCACACGCTCCAGAGACCTCAACCTCATTACCACAATCAACAGAACATGCTGGAGGGACAGGTTGATAACCCAGAGACTGCCCATGCTATGGAATAGACTTCCCATACATGTCAAGCAGAGCACCTCACTGGCCCTCTTCAAGAGAAATTTTGATGAGTAGATGGGAAATAGAGAATTCACCCCAATGATCACTCCAGTGGCTCTACTCAACAGAGGCACTAGGAACTAAGGTCGGGTGCCACAATGCCAGGATAATCTTATGGGCTAGGCTTGCAAAGGCTCCAGGGCCATTAGCTTAGTACACACCTATGAACCTATGGATAGATTCACAGGAGACGTTAAATTTGAAGAACCTTTAGGGAGTATTTACGTGTGCACTGTTCTCCATGCTGTTAGTGAAACAAGAAAGTTATGAGTTTACAAGACAAGTAGTAAAATAAAAGGTTACCTAATTTCAGGAAAAGTGTATGCATTTACAAGATCATAACTAGACATGCATCATTAGTGGCAGAGTATAAAAGAGGTGATTCGGGCAGTCACCTTGGACCCACATCTCCAGGGAGGCCCATGGTTAGTGCAGATTTATGATGCCACAACTGCTACTGCTGCTTTAATCAGGGGACTGTGAGGTGTTTTATTTTTACTTAAAGAATAATAGGTAAAATAAATAGTTAGATAACCCACAAAGCCTTTGTTGAAAGCAGCCAAGCTGTTCCATCGTATCAGTTTGCAGGGTGTCTGACTTGCACCTGACTTTGATTTTGCTGAACATCCCTGATTTTGATTCATATTGTTGCACTGTCCCTCATGAAATGTTTGATGTCCCCCATAAATCAGTGAAGATTACATCATATAACAATGCCAGATATTACAGTTTCATACTTTTTTATCATTCATAACATACATGTTGATATAAAACTGGTTGTTTTGTTAACTTTTAAAGTCAATCAGAGTACTATTAAAAAAGCTAGAAAGCAAATGCATCCTCTCCAGGGCCCCAGATCAGTGTTATTTTCTTCATGCCATATCTTTGAACTCTCACTAATCATACAGAATATCCCTGAGTTTGCCTTATAGTTTTGCCCTGTTACTCTTAAAATGTTTGAATTTCTGTTAAATCATTGAGGACTATAATTAATCAATAATGCCAGACGTAAGAGCTTTATACTTCCTATAGTTCTGAAACTTCATGTTGAGGGAAAACCTGTTGTTCTATTAACTTTTTTTTTTTTTTTTGTGAATTAAAGTAAGCAATGTCTTTTGGCTTTTCCCGGTTAGGGGTTGCCACAGCAGATCTCCAGTCTACATATTGATTGGCAGTGGTGGTTTTACAGTCTTGAGTTGCCAGCCCAGCACCCAACCTTGTCAGAAGGCACACACATACACACATGCACCTACCTGCATGTCTTTAAAACTAACTCTACCACAGGGAGGACATGCAGACTCTGCAGGGAAGGAGCTCCAGCCGAGAATCAAACCAGAGAACCTCTTGCTGTGAGGTGACAAAGGTAACTGCTGCACCACCACGGCCACACTTTTTGTGAATTAGAGTAATATTTAAAAATTGTTCCTGATTTTGAACCTTTGTTCTCTCATTATATGCTGCATATTTGTAAGACAAACTCCACTCGTGCAACCCATACTCAAGGCCTTAACCTGGTCTGTGACATTAATAGAACTTGTTGGCAAGATAGAATTGTGTCCCAAAGATTCCCCCATCTGTGAAATAGACTCCCTTTCCATTTCAAGCAGAGTACTGCTCTATTCATCTTTAAGAGGAACCTGGACGACTGGATGGGAAACAGAAAATATACCCCTGGGATCCCACCGTGTCCCTGCTGGACAAGGGAAACAGGTGCTGACTTTGAGGGAACATGGGCAAAATTCTTGTCTAGGCTTATAAGGGCCTCCAGGACAGCCTAGTATTATCCTATAAACCTATGAACCTATATGTGTGTGTGTGTGTGTGTGTGTGTGTGTGTGTGTGTGTGTGTGTGTGTGTGTGTGTGTGCATGTGTGTGTGTTTGTGTATGTATATATATATATATATATATATATATATATATATATATATATATATATATATATATATCTACTTCGACCTATCAAAATTACACTTTACCAAAACTTAAATTAGCGATCCCAGTTCAGCAAAAGTGTGTTTAAATGAAAATGCACTTTTGGGAAGCTCAGTACACTTAGTAGTTGTTATATATCAAGGTACAGTGAGGATAAGGGAATATTCTCTTTTCCTCACTGTAGTGCGATCTTGGAGTTAGTATATATAAATCGTGGGGATGATGGGGGGTGCAGGTGGGCTTGCCCCATGCATAAATGTGCTTGTATGTTTTTTTGTTTTTATTCGGTGTACTGAGTTTTCCAAAAGTGTGTTTTGTTTAAATGCACTTTCACTGAAGTAGGATTGCTTATTTAAGTTTCAGTAAAGTGTAATTTTGATGGATTGAAGTAGACCCATATATATATATATATATATATATATATATATATATATATATATATATATATACATATATATATATACTCACACACACACACACACACACACACACACACACACACACACACACACACACACATACACACACATATAGATGTGTATGTGTGTGTTTGTTTGTGTGTGTGTGTGTGTGTGTGTGTGTGTGTGTGTGTGTGTGTGTGTGTGTGTGTGTGTGTGTGTGTGTCTGTGTGTTTGACAGAGAGTAAAGTGGAAAGAGGAAAAGATTATAAAGCAAATGTTTATGCAGACTAAAAAGAAAGAACAACACAAGTGTTTATTTACTGTTAATATTTTATTTCTTTTTTTTTGCAGGACAGATAGCAGTATGGTTGACTGGAGATTCCTTTGTCTTGGACACAAATTTGTATTTAGCTTCAGACAGGTGAGAAACAACTGGGTTTAGTTATCAACACATGAAGTCAGCATGATGTGAAATGGCATCAGTTGAGACTGACAGTGAATACATGGCAAAGGAAATTGGATACTTTCAAGTACAATTGTTGCATTTGGAAGCAATGATATTGGCTTATTTAGTGACAAAAACGTGAAAGGACATTTTACTGCTGGAAAGTCATGTCCCTTAAGTTACATTAATTTGGTCAATTGCATCACCTACTCAGGTGTGGAGACATAGTGCAACCTGAATATCTGTGGACAGGGCAAGAAAGTATGTCGAGGATGAGGAGAAATGCTATATCAGTGGGCTTCACTGTGGTGAAACATGCAGATTTGCACAACAAGCATATAGTGTGAGTTCAATTAGATGGTGTACACTTTTCAGATGTGAACCTTGGCATATTCAGACTACATTGTATGATGATTGTAACGACCGACCACTGAATCAGTAATCAAGGAGCCTCAATCCTCAACACTGGCAACATTGGGGGACATTCTCTGAGATGATGACAAGTACACACACTATTTCCAGATGCAGCTCTTCACATCAAGTGCCATTTCCCTTAAGAGCACACAGAAACCACAGTCCATCCGAGGCTGGTTTCTCACTCTTTCTCCAGATCTCCAATAAGACTTCCCACTGGCACAGCTATAGAGATGAGATCTCAGCTGAGTGACCAAGCTAAGACCTCCATCATCCTCTCTCTCCAATCAATGCTTCATGTCCTTGCCCAAGTAGCTGGCACACACACTTTTTGAGGTTTCATTTACACACACACATACACACACACACACACACACACACACACACACACACACACACACACTTGGGAAAGGCTGCCCTTCTGCCTTACCCCTGCCACCATTCAATCCATATCAGCTGCTTTAAGGCTCTTCTAATGGTACCCAGTATACTGAGTGATATTAATATTAATGCAAATGGTAGTTTGACCAACAGCAAGACTATTAGGAGTGGCCCACATAGTGTCACCAAATAAATATGCAAGTATTTTCAAAACTTAAATATCTCTACACAGATCAGCCACAATGACAGGTTTGAATATATTCAATAATAATAAAAGAACCAGACAATACTAAATATATATTCACAGTGACATCACAGTTCAAAACCACAGGAAATATTTAAAATAACATTGCAGTACAGGCTCACACAAATAAAGAAAAAAACATCTAAAGTAAGCTTTATTATATTCCTGACTGCATGTAAGAGATTTATACTGTTCCCTAGAAACTTACTTCATTAGCGCAAGTCAAATGTTGTGAATGGATCTTCTAATTGTTGTCAGGTCCAAGACAGAATGCAGAATGCTCTGTCTCACTAAGAGACTTCTCAAATTAATATCTAAAATATTACTGCTGGGATAGCTTGTAGAATTACATAATTTCTGGTCATCTGATTTCTAGTTCCCAGGCCAAAACACCCATTGCTAGAAGCTGGCAGCATTTAGCATCTGCCTGTAAAAATACACAGACAAGTGCTTTTCCTCAGATCATTGGCAGATGCTGGAAGTCATAAAACATTTGCATTCCTTCATGCTTCAAAGGTAGCAATTAGTTCACTCCAAGGACAATAGAGAGAGCTTCCTAGCACAGACTCTGTGTCTCTAACTGGATTGAAAACTTGAGAGGTAGTTTCTTTATTGAGACCTATAAAGTAATTTAATTTCAGATATTTTTCTAAAGTTTACTAGACTTAGGTTAACCTCCCATATTCCAGTTTCTGTTGTTAAAATATATACATTTAAACAGTTACAATAGTGCATGTACATTTCTCTTCTCTTCCAGTAGGGCACACTGTGATTACATTTCAGACAGCACTTTGCAAATACCTTTTCAATACACATGTCTGTACAAGCAGTTTGATATACACATGATATACAGTTCTAATACATTTGCAACACAAACATGTTGTATAAATCATTTTGATATTCACCAATGACATATAATTATTTACAAAATTCCAGCTATCTCTGCTGGCAGTATCTCCTTTCATCACAATGATCTTAGTGGGAGAAATACACACAGGATCAAAAATTAAGTAAGGAGCAGAAAAGGCAAAAGAGGGAAAAGAGAAGATTAGGGAGGAACAAACTGAGGGAACAGAATACATTTCATGTGAAGGTTAGAGCAATCCCCCCACCACAGTATCTCTGGGACTATTGCTAAAAACAGACTTTACTGAATGCCAATGTAGCTTCAGGAGTAGGATAGGATGATAACAGAATCCTGCCCTGGTGACTTCCAGAGCTGACAATGGTAAAGGAAAAAAGGTTGTAAGTAGAGCATGTGGTATTTGTGGGTGATCAAGAGAGTGTCTCCCATCTCTTACCAGTGATGTAAGAAGATATGGATATCCCATTGGGAGTCAGGATAATTTAAGTGTGACCTGCTGTCTGAGGGCTTATATGCTGAACTCTTAGTTTAGCAGCCTAAAGCACAGTTGGCAGAGGTACCAAATTATTAGGCTAGGAACAATTTGGAAATTAACAAATTCTTAGAGGATGGCAGGCTGCAGTATGATTGATATAAGTTGATCGTATTAAAGGTAAAAATCTCAGGAAGCAGTCTACCTTCACTAGGTAAATCATAAAGAGTTTCTAGTCCTGAAATGAAGTTAACTTAATAGTACTTCACACTACCTGGGAAAACCTAGTGGGAGCAGAGAAGTACTTTTATTGTGAATGAGAAAAGTCTGTGTTGGCTGCAATGTTGTTTCTAAAGTCTTTGCTTTAATAAGGATTGGCAGATTTTATTTGTCATAAATAAACACTCTGAAGCGGAAACTGCCCTCCCTGTCTTTATATTTGTAGCATTATAGGTATTAGCTTATTTCAAAACAGGATTTAGTGAGAACAATGTGAAAAGATATTTCTTTCTAAAAAGTCACATCCCTTAAGTTACATTAATTTGGGTAATGATAGCACCTGAGAATTGTGGTGATTGAGAGGCTTCAGAAGATATTGAGGGAGGTCATCAGAAGTAGAGACTGACTCATGGCAATCAGACTCCACTGTAAAGATAGGGCACTATTCATAATATCAGCTTATGTCCCACGGAAGGTTTGTGATTGTGAGAAAAAGAGTGTTATGATTGTGAGAAAAAGAGAGAGCAGATGCAGGACCTACTAGATAAAGCAAGGCAACAGTAATTGCTGTTGATAATGGATAACCTGAATGCACACATCAGGACAGAAAGAATAGGATATGAGGACTGCCTGGGTCCACATGAGTGGAGCAACATGAATAAGGAAGGAGAGGCCATTTTAAACCTCTGTCTTGCAAATGGCTTGACAGTGGCCAACACATGGTTCAGCAAGAGAGACAGTCACTAGATCTCATACGTGAGTGGCTAATATGCAACTTAAGTAGACTTCCTCATACTAAGGAAAGAACACTGGGGAAGAATCAGTGATTGCAAAGTCATCTCCAGTGAAACAGTTGGCCCACAGTGTAAACCAGTGGTTGTCACAAGGAGTTGAAAGCAATGTTTAGAGAAAGCTCTAAGGTCAGCAGACACTAGGCTGAAGACTTGGAAGTAAATTCTACCGCTATAATAACTCTGAACTAGGATGTAATTTAACTGTTATTGGTGTATAATCATAGTGCTCTGTGCATTGTACAGCTACCAGCACTGACTGAAGTGAACAGACCTAAACAATAGTCTACATATTCACTCACAAAAAGGGAAATGTGACCAAAATAAATCCATAAGTATTAGACTGGACTTTATTATATTTTCATTGCACAACCCATATTGATTATTTATTGTCTTCCATAATAGCATTTGGTAACAGTGAGTGCAGATCAAATTACAACTGACTTACATGCCAGACTGATATTGTGGCATCATACTTGTTTCTGAAGATGAATATTACTGCAACTATGGAGCCAAAATAAATTTAGAAAATGTTACACCACAGATGCACTTACTTATTTTTCTTTGACTAATATTATGAGATAATTTCACACTACTAGTAACAGCACCTTTCCAGTGCCATTTTAAAATTCCCTTTCCCTGTGTAGTCAGTGGTGCACCAGTTTCAACTAGTATGTTAATGCTCAACTAAACTTGTTCTGCTGTGTTTGTCTAAAAACTTTACCTCTAAAAGTAAATAGCAAGTTATCACTATTAGTAAATATGTGTGTTAGTCTTATTTTTTGGTGCTGAACAGTGAAATAGTTCTTAAGGTTGTAGTGTGCTTCACAAATGGAATGAGTGCCTTTCATCATTCCCTTCCCCATAGTTTTGCCAGAATATTATTTTTGGATCTCATTACTCAGAAGTTAAACTTGTACAAAGTTAGGTTCTTAAAACTCAAAACTTATAGCAAGATCCTCTTCTCCCAAGATATCCTCTAGTAGCATACCTGTTCACTGGTAACTGCAAAAAGCTATGACCAACATTCCATAGATTGTTTTTAGCACAGCAGCCACTATCTGGGGGCTTGTTAAAGAAGTCAACTCCTCTCACTCCCTGCATCGTGGGATCACTATCACTTTACCACTACTAGCACCTTCAGTGCCATTTTTAAATTCCTTTTTGGTGTGTAGTCAGGGTATTCAGGCAACTAAGAAATCTTGCAAAATTTCAAATCAAACTTGATAAACAAACATAATATAAATCTATCCAACTCAAGTATCAGAACAAACTGAAACTATTCTGGCCTTCCTTAAATAGACTAATGCACCCAAGTCAAGCTGCTACCCTATCTCCAACAATTAATAACTCATTTCACTCAGTACTTCATCCAGACAATATCATCTCTAGTCAGTATTGATCCTGCCACTGACCCTCCAATCACCCTATCCAAATCACACCATGCATTCAACTTCACTCCTGTATACACCTCTACCACAAGAAAACATATACTTAAATCTACCACCCTAGCAGCTGACAGACTTTCATCTTATTATCTAAAATGGCTGCTGATGTTATTACCATAGTCATCCTCTCCCCACTCTCTAAGATCTCGGAAAACTGTATCCACACATAACTCATACAATACCTTAACTCCAACAACCTACTCTTCATAACACAACATTGTTTAAGACCTCAGTTCAGTACAACTACAGCTGTAATACACTTCACAAAAAACATAAATCAGCATAGGAACAATAACAGAATCAGAAAGAACCATTTGGATCAACAAATAACCACTCCACACTAAGCTCCAAACGAAAGAACCACTCACAGTTAGAAACAGCAAAATAAATCCTCCGAATTAAAATAAAACCAAAGTTTGTTTATATAGTGTATATTCATTTTTTAACTGTTCTGATGAAGCTCGCTGTGATGAGTGAAAGCGCTTAACTCTTGTGATATATTAAACAAACTTTGGTTTTATTTTAATTCGGAGGATTTATTTTGCTGTTTCTAACTGTGAGTGGTTCTTTCGTTTGGAGCTTAGCATAGGAACAATGACAATCTAGCATCCGCTATCTTCCTAGACCTATCCAAAGCAATAAATACCATATCACACCAACAATTAATCTCTGAAGTACTATGATAATATGAAGTAGTGCCATCTGTGCCAGGGAGAGTAGGCCAATGCATGTGTAAAATATGCCAGCATAGCTAGTTGAAGTTTTGTAAAGAATTTGATGTCATTTGACTATCACACTGATTTATACAGATGTTTATGTTAAAAATGTATTTGGAAAGTTGCTTATATTAAAAATGGATCAACAGTGGGCCCTGCTGGACAGAAAAAGAGATACACATGTATCTCAAGACAGGATTATTATAACTGATTAAATGTCTATGTTTTAACAGAAAATTCTGGAAAGGAAGAGGTTAATCTCAGTCCAGCTAATTTTGAAAAATACGTTGAAAATTAAATGGATTGGTTTAACATTTTATCTTACAGGTCTGACTGCAGCCAGAGACAAAATGTCTGGAAAAAACAGGACTAGGAATCATACTGCATTGTCCTTAAGGGTGAACTAATTGCTACCCTGGAAGGGTGGAAGTTTTTCAAATTGTTTTATAGCTTTCAGATGCTGCAATGGATCTTGGCAAAGCTCTGGGTATGTATTGTACCCAAGTCAGGTGACCAGATGTGATGTCATTCTCTAACCAGCAATGAAATAATTCTTAAATATTAGTGAGAGATATGGCAGAACTCTTGCAGAAGCACTTTGTTTCTCAGAACCTGACAGGAAAGATCTCTCACAAGTATCTCACACAACCACATACCTCACCTTGCCTTGCTGTAATAAGCAGCTCAATACACCTCATCTTGCCTTGCTGTGGTAAGCAACTCAACACTCATCATCTTGCCTTGCTATAGTAAGTAACTTAACTAGGGAACAGTATATAGTGAGAATAGTTAAGTATTGTTTTTCTGCATCTGTGTGAATCTATTCAACTGTGTTATTTTTGTATCTCCTGTGATTGAAACTCTGGTATTTATTGTAACTAGATATTCAGTATTCTCATGTTTTCTATTTTATTATTTATTATTAAATATTTCTATACCTTTCATTGTGGCTGGTCTTTAAGTGAATACTTTTAACATCTTAAGAGTACTTATGCTTATATTAGTGACACAGTGACCACTCCTGAAAGCCTTGCTGCATTGGTCTTACTCTTCCATTTGTAGTAAAATTGAGTAACCTTGTAAGAGCCTTAGAGTAGCTGACTGGTGGCAGCATAATTACCTTATAGTCTGGGCAGAGGAGACACAACTGGTAAATCTGTGCCAGTCTATCTTTCTCAATTGTGTGTTTGTGTGTGTGTGAAAATCAAATATCTAAGTGTGTGTGTCAGCTACCTGGAAAAGGGACACAGAGCTCCAAAGTGGTCAGTGAAGGGTCTTGTTTGGGTCTTGGAGAGAGAGAGAGAGAGAGAGAGAGAGACAGAGATACTCCAGCCCCAGATCTGGAGTGTGCTCCCTGTGTGCTCTTAAGAGAAATTGTGTTTGATGCAGAGAGCTGAATCTGAAAATACTGTGTGTATCCATTTTTGCTCTTAGTGGCTGTCCCTCACTGGTGTAGGTGGTGAGGATTGAGGCTCCTAGATTAATAGCCAGGAGTCAGGACCATCACAACTACCATCAGTCAGTCTCTCCCAGTTCTCTGTTGCATGGTCCCTTAGCTATCTGTCTGAAAGAAAACAAGCAGGTAAATGTCAGAAAGATTAATCCCCTTTCCCACCAGTTACCATAGGGGTACCACAAGGTTTAATACTTGGACCTCTTCTCTTTATCATCTTTATAAACAAACTCCATTCCACCATACAGCAAACTATTATAGTTCCATATGCTGATGGCTCCACTCAAATCTGTGTAGTCCCAAATCTATCAAGTCTCCAAGAACTTACCAAAACATCTTTAACCTTCATTGAAACTTGGCTAAAAATTTATCTCTGCTTCTTAATCCCAATAAAACCAAACTGATGCTATTCACTTCCAAACAATACAATGAGCAAAACAATCCTTCCTAATAATCATTCCTAATAACATCAACATACAAAAGTAATATTGAAATAATTACTCACAGTAAGTTACTGGGTATTGTCATAGACAAGAAACTCAAATTTAACCAACTTATTCAAAATGTTGCGTCTTTCGGCTGTTCCTGGTTAGGGGTTGCCACAGCGGAACTCCGATCCGCTAATTATTGGTAGTTGATTTTTATGTGCTGAGTTACCAGCCCTGATGCACAACCTTCAACGAAGGTATGCCCATTCATGCATGTCTCCACGCAAAAGACGCTCTAGCTGAGAATCAAGCCATTTAAAAAAAACATCAGAAATTAGGCTCCCTCTGCAGTATCAAACCATATTTCTCAGACATGGCAAGGAAAACATTAGTTTCAACCTTCCTACTCCCTGCCCTCCTATAAGGGTCACCTGCATTGACAAAGCAAAATGCCACACTTGAATCCAAATTAGCCTTCTGGTATAACAACATTTCTAGATTTACCATTAACGTATCTCACAGAACCCATTTAGCTTTACTGGCTAGAACTATACAATTATCTAAACTACTCATAGCTGCTAATCGCATGTAAGCAAATACACCCAGAGAAAATTGCATGAAAATTAACTTACTCTCTTAGTTCCTGACTAGGGACCTCAATTCTGCCAAAAAAAACACATTAATAGCATTTAAGTCATATAACTTGATAGATTACTCATTCTGTTATTGTTATGTTTTAAAACTAAGGAATACTAATCCTGAACAAAATCAAACTATCAGATGAACTAACACACTTTAAAAACAGCCTCAAAAAACATCTCAGCAATTCAAGGCCCTGCACATGCTCAATACCAGGATGATACTTTCAAGATCTCTGCCCGCCCTTCCTTCAAACATTAACATACTACCGCAAAACCTAACTACTTGACCTCATCCTCTCAAACTTGTACTTCTACACCTTTCACTAGTATTCTAGTCTCATGTCTCTTAATACTATTTTCTCTTTCTATCATTCCCTTTGCTATATTCCTACCAATTTCTACCCACCTCTCAAAATCATCCTCCTACTAAAACTTTGTATATGTCATGTGCTTTGCAACTGAAACTTAAATTACATAAATGTATTCAAACAACTGTTACACACTGTCATCAAATGTCACCTCCACAGTCTAAGTAATGCTAATGTATCAACCCAAGAAAAGTAACTGTAACTCTGACTGCCATCATAATGTTTATTGCCAACTGTACATGCAAAATAATTTACATATTAACTTATAAAAAGCAATATTGTACAACTGACGTTGTCAGTGTTAGATTGTGTTAGACTGCATTCAATTGTATTAGTTGGAGCTTTTCTACCTCTGCTGAAAAACGGCTCTGCCCAGTCACACTATCCCGGTCAACAAAAGACAAACAAATAAATAAATAGTCTAAAGGTATTTTGCATAATATATTGTTGCATTTAATTTGTCTTTTTTTAGCCCTATATATTAATAGATGTACAGAGAATAGCTAGAAGAAACGTTTACATCTAATATGCACTACTCCAACAATTTACATTAATTGCCGTAATGATAACTGCTTTGTCTCTAACTTAAGATAACATACAGAATTGGGGTAGTAACTAAAAAACAGCAAAAATATCCATCTCTCCTATAATTGTCTAATAATAGAGAATAAGATTCAGTGTGTCTTAACAAGACTAATGCATAGTTTTCTGTTGGGAGTGTAGGTTGTATTGTTGCTACAAACTGTGCAAATTCTAAATCTTGCACAGTGATACAGTCTTATAGATCTAATTTACAACTGTCAGATAGTCCAATTTTCTATTTATATCATGAAAAAAAAATTACGAGTACTATCAGCAGCTAAACATAAGGATTTTGTTAGGTTTGATAAGCAGTCAAAGTTGTATGAATGAATAAAAAAATATTAAAAAAGGAACAAGAACAGTCTATTATTTTAATTCAAAGCACAGAATGAAAAGATCTGGCCTGCATTCCAGGAGTTATTAAAAGTGGTAAGAGATGTTGGAATTTTTTGGGTAGAGATAGCGCCTCTACCAATTCTGAGAAAAGATCATGTAAATAATTCAGTAAGTTAAGAAGCAAGATGACTTTCATTGAATATGTATACTTTTTTTCTGTACTGGAATTCCAATTAAATTATAGGTCAGTTTCAGTTCAGCAGCCAAAACCTTTATCAGGCATGCCATTCAAAAACATCTAAGAATAGTTATGCTTTACAGTAGAAGAACTAACCCTTAGGGATTTTTTTAAAGGAACAAAAGAATAATTTTGACTTATAGTAGTGTCATTCTTATTAAACTACTGTTCTCTTTTGTTAGAGACTGTTTAAACATTCACCTTCAGTGTCTCTAATCTTATAACTAGAAGATGCAGGAGTCACTCTTGTATATTCATTGATAGATAAATATTTTCTTGTTTCATGTTTTATATTCCAGATTCCTTTTAATGTTTTCTAAAAAGGACATTGATAAATACTAAGATGTCTAGTCTCTCGCTGCAAATTCCTAACCTGCTGCAGTTTTCTTTATGAATTTTTGTTTGATTTTTCTGAATGGTGCTGCTTAAGGCCCAGCAAGAAAAAATCTTTAGTAATAATAAGTAGTCCAAATTAGTTTCACCCATAAGAATTAAAATAAATAAATGCGTGTTTATTTCTAGACACTAGAGATACCCCTTCTCGCTCTTATTTTACAATTAGAAGGAATAGCATACCCAGTAGCAATACTCATTAACAAATCAATATCTGAGAGCATAGTACCTGTTATTTGGAAGATCTCCAGACATTACACCATTACACAAAGGAGGCAATTCCACCGAACTTACTATCGTCCAATTGCCATTCTATCACCCTTATCTAAAATCCTAGAAAGAGTTGTCCATATCCAACTCATGGACTACATTCACACACACAAACTACTATCAAACACACAACATGGTTTTTGCCCCTATCAGAGTACCACTACAGCCCTAAAGTCCTTTACTAATATAGTGAACCACTACAGAAATCAAGAATAATTTGTATCTGCCACATTTTTAGACTTGTTGAAAGCCTTTGTTATGGTAAACAGCAACAAACTAATCAAGGTCCTCTCCCCTCTAAACTTTATTAGCTCCTCTATCACCTGGTTCCAAAATTACCTATCAGGATGTCAGCAGGTTGTACAGTGGCAAGACCACCTCTCCACTCCCCTACCAGTTGTCTTAGGGGTCCCATAAGGCTCCATACTTGGACCTCTACTTTTCTCCCTCTTCACCAATAAACTCCACACCTCCACTCTTCATGCCTCTGTGATACAACATACAGATGACTCTGTCCTAATATGCACAGCCTCCTCCCTACAAAACCTCCACACCATAACCCAAGTTTCATTTCTATTGGTAGAAACATAGCTCACCAATTTACAACTCATTCTAACCCCCAATAAAACTAAGCCCCTACTCTTCTACTCCACAAGATCTCCCCCTTCTCACCTAGATTTCAACTTAGAGTCCCAAAGTAAAACTATTATCACCCCAGTAACATACTAAACTGCTAAGTGCCAAAATTGACAATAATCTGAAATTTGACATTCATATTGCTCAAACTTTTAAAAAGGCCCACAAGAAAGTAGGTCTTCTTTACAGAAACAAATTTTTTTAACTAGATCCACAAAGCTACCATCACCCTTACACACCTTCTGTCAACTCTTTTACATGCCCCCACCAATACTAACCAACCACCGTAAAACTGATCTTACCAAGCTAGAATCCTGTTCCAATAAAACTGCCAAGTTTGCAACTGATGCCACACACAGGTCATATCCCTGTACAGCTCTTAAACAGCTAAATTGGCTAGAACATCTTCAACTGCTGCACTCTAAAAACTAACCTTTGCCCACAAAATCCTGCATCAACCAGATAAAATCCTTGCTTTTGAAAGTCTTATACAACTATACACCACTTCTAGAACCCTCCATTCCAGTGACAAACTCCTTTTGGAAACCACCAAAGCTAACAACTCAGCTGGGGAATCTCACTTCTCAAACGCCATTCCTAAAATATGAAATAAACTGCCAACCTCTATTACCTCTTAACTGCTCCACAGTACAATTTAAAGAGCTCCTAAATGTTCACTTAGTAGACACCTGTCTCTTGCAACACTCCTGGAAAACTCTAAGCTCAGAACAGTTAACCACATCTTGCTCAGTGGGTGCTGTCTTACTCCATTCTATTCACTCTTTTCTATTGCTTTTCCTCATTATTTAAATGCATATACTCATGTATCACATGTTATGTTATTTGTACCTCTAAAGAACTGTATTTCCTATCATTGTACTATTGCTGATTCTGAATGCTACTAGAATTTCCTTTATTATTGTTAAGTTTTAAAGTGTATGTATTTCTTATTGCTGGAGCTTTTCTCCCCAGGCCTCCGTTGAGAAATGACCTGTATCCAGTCCGACTTTCCTGGTAAACAAATGTAAAATAAATAAATAAATAAATAAATATTATTAGTTCCATGAAAATCAATGCTAAAGGAAGTTAAAACCCCTGCATTTATTTAACAATTAAGCTATGTGTGTATGCTTCTAATGTTTTATTCTGTGTTGCCATCCACTTTAACAACAGTTGCATATAATCATTATAAAATCTATTGTTCTTGCTTGTTGTTGACCCCTGTACTATTCTTCATTTCCTTATATTATCTTATAAAGCAATTTAACAACTATTCAGCTTGAGGGTGCACCTGATGAGCAAACTCAGAAGAGTTCATAACCAAGTATGGAACACTATGTAACTTACCTATAGTAACTGGTATCGTTTCAGAACAATGTTTTCTTTTTTAACATGGAGTCAGGTTTCCATACAACAGAGTGCCTGCCCTAAGTGAAGCACCTGTATCTATGCATTTCTTGTGTAGTTTATTGCAATGTATACTGTGAAAAGCTTAAAAAGTCTGAATTTGCTTCTGTATAACTTATATTTCCTTTTTCTAATAATTTCATTATTAATGTATCAGATATACCTCTATCATCTGTATGGCATGCTATAATGATGCATTCAGTAGTGACAAAAATGCATTTTTAACTTAGATATTCTCTTTATTATGGGAAATACCCTCACTATCTAAACAATGTCCTGACTAGCCTCTGATAACGTGACTCTGAAGGGTTAATGAGACTTAATGCTCTTTAGTAATAGATTTCAGGAACCAGTATGCAGATACATATATAAATGAGTATGATAACATATACGGTATAAAACATAAGAATGGTTACTGTCAGAGAATACAGAATTAGAAAGCTAATGTGTGTGTGGGCAAATCAGTACATACTCCTTACTTTTCTAATGATTAGAATGTCTCTCTTTGGATTTTAAGCAACTATAATGCGGGGAAAAAAGTGTTAATATAATGTTTAACTTTAACAATCAAGCACTGTGTGGTAAAACAGCATGGTCCAATTTTTCTTATTATGATTATAACTATTCTATTTTATTGTTAGGTACTGAAAATCTTTTGTATTAAGTATGGTAACATTTATTGCACCCATTAAGACTGGTTCCTTAGCAACAGAAGAGGAATGCAGTGAAACTAGAGATAATTATTAAATTAGTAATTAGCATTGCTGGCAGATCATAGCACCTAATTAATGTTTAAGGACCTCCAAGTGTTGCTGTAATTCCCTCCTCAGAGGAAAACCACATGTCTTAAATTGTATAACAGGGCACTTTTGTAATTGTTACATGAGGAGTGAGTTCAAATAATGTTTTTCAAATAAAGCATAATTTCTCTCTGCATGTAAATATTTTATAGTAATGTTGTAGATGACTACATCCCACATTGATTTATTTCTAAGAGACATTTATTACAATTGTTGAGAATATTTGTTTTACCGCACCACAGTATTAGCAGCATTGTGGGTACTGCTCAGCATGAAATCAGATTAAATACAGTATAGGAAATGCCAGGGTCGCTCTTGATTAAGATTATGGACAAAAAGGATACTACCACAGTATCAAAACTAAAACATCACTGATGGAGGCATTTGGGCAGTGCAGTATAACCAAATTTTGATAATATGGTAGTAATATGTATCCTCAAGAATGAGTCCTTTTGTAGTATAAAATGGAAATAAACACAAGTGCAACACTTAGATAATAAAGCAGATTTTAAATGTATACATGGCAGCATCTTTCTGTGTTCTTTCAGTGTGTCAATGAGAAAAAAAATAGTGGCAAGGTAATTACAATATTCATCTGCTGCAACAAAAATGATTCAGTTTGGAAGAGCTGTTTAATTAAGGCAGCTATATAACTCAGGTCATCATATAATGACACAACGGAAGAGTTTTTCTGTTTGAACAGCATACCTACAGATAAGAGTATGATAGCATTAATCAGCTTAGTGGGTTTTCCCACATATGGAATACTTTGCAAGAGCTCAGCCACCAAAACCAAAACATAAAAGCTGCAAGCAAATCATTGAAATGTTAAAGGAATATTTGAACTCCAAACCACTGATAACAGTAGAAAAGTTTGATTTTAAATCATTGCAATCAAAAGGGAACTTAAATTCTGCCACCGCATGTTGTTGCATTGAAGCAGAATGCAGTGGACTGTGAATTACATTTGTGAATAGATGTGATACTAAGAAACAGATTGAGTTCAGTTATGCACAATGGAACTTTCTAGAGAAAATTGTTATCTGAATTAGTTATCATTTCCAAGAGAATATGAAATTCCATCGAGTTTGGAAATGACAAGCAAATATATACAACAATCAGTAAGGTACAAGGCACATATTGGCACAGTAAACAAATGTCAACATTCAGACAAATACCCAGAAAGATAAAATGTTTTTTTTTTACTGTATAATAAAAACATAGCCATCAACATTTAATTTTAAAGATTCAAAATGCCACTGCTGACGTTTTAGAAAATTAGTACATAAAAAAAAGTTATTCTAAGACAAAGAAGACACTTTTTTATGAAAATAAAATAAAATATATGTTAAGAAGGAAATGAAATTGCCACTGCTTCCAATGTTGCATGAAAAGAGAATTATCTGATTTTCTGCTAAAAGATAAAAGAACCAAGAGGAAGGATGATACAAGGGCAGCAGTGTTGATTATATCTGAGAAAATATTTCATTTGGTGTTTTGAAAGAAATCACTATTACCCATAGCAGTTAAAATTAATATATATATATACTAGAGCATTTGTCATGGCTTGTTCTGTTTGCAGTAAACAGTTGTGATTAAGGGAAATGGTCCTGCTTTGTGTGAAAGAAATTGGTTACAGAAGTTTATAATAAACTGGAAAGAGACAGCATTTGTTAGTCAAAATATGTTGAATGAGTTAACATCTATAGGAGTGTTGGAAATGCATGATTTTGAGAAGTGCTAACCAGACTATGTCATGTGGAAAGTGCCATTTTAATGAATCTAAATGTGTGTACAAAGTTCTGTAAGACTTAGTCGATGGAGGGGGGGGGGGTGAATAGATTTAAGGACTAGAAAGGGAAAATATTATCTCATGCTGTAAAGAATAGTGACTGGATTGCACCTACTTTTTTCAGCAGTATTGAAGGCGATTCAGTTAAATTGTGTGGTAATTATAAGACAACAATGAATGAAGCTGTTCATTTTTTTAAAAATATGACTGGTGGAACTGTTTTCTTATTAATGTATGGTACTTACATATTATCGCAACCAGATTTTGCGACATGGTTTACTTTCTTGTCTTTTACTAAAACAACAACAAATAAGTGTAATCAGGAAGAGTAAACTTAGGATATTGGTGGTGGTTTTGTAAAACGATTAAGGGTTAAAATTTTAGGATTTGTGGGTAGCTTGCTTTAAAGATGTCAAGCATTGAATTCAACGATCACAGTGGTTGCGTGTATATGGATGCTGGCCTGAAAGGAGTGTGGGAGTTGGCGTGCAATGTTATACACATGCATAATTCAAACGGATTAGCCGCTTTCGTACTGTGGAAATAATTACTTTTAGTGCTGTTCTTGTGTGGAAAGGACTGTTTTTCAGCTTTACCCTGTTCTGTTTGGATGTATTGGTGAAAAGAAGAAATGGGACACATGCAATTTATGTTAGGTAAACTCTTTATTTCTTATAGCTTTACAGTTCTGACGAAACTTTAGAATAGAAGCTTGTCAGGAAAATTAAGAAAAGGTTTGCAAACATTTGTAAGAAGTAGACAGTGCTGCTTTGCTTTTATGTTGTGGTGCTTCTATTCTCAGGGAAAAGACTGATTGAATGTCACTGATTTTCCTACGTGTTACAGCTCAACAGATGTGGATTGCTAAGTCCCTGTTGTAATGTTTTTCTGTGTAGAAAGCTCAGATGATATAGATTGCTCAGTCACTATTGTACTGTTTTTCTATGTAGGAAGCTCAGAGGATGTTGATTGCTTACTGCATTTGAAGTAGAATGGGACTTGCTTAACTGATATGAGATGCTGGCGGTAAAGGGGGAACTTATTTTCAAACCTTATTTTTTCAGCCGTTTAATTCCAAAAAAGCACAAAATATTAAGGAAAACATGTTTATGAGCTTTTTAATAATTTCTTGGTACTACTTGACACAACGAGAAGCAACCAGCATTAACGTGAAAATCTGGTTGCGATAATACGTAAGTACCTAATGTATTTATTTTATTCTGTTTTACTTCACTTTTGTTAAGCGGGTTTGTCTGACTTGGTTTAGTCAGAACCCCTTTTCAGCAGAGGACCAGGGAGAAAAGCTTCAACATATTGCAAATAATTTTAAACAGATATCCAGTAATATACATAAACAGGCATTAAGTAATACACATTAACAATTAGATACATTTGCTAATTAGGTTACATTCATATAAAACAAAGACACATTGAACATTGAGCACATGAAGAGATGTATTAGTGGGTTTGTTAAACAGATAATAGACTATTTGATTAGTGCTTAAAAAGTCAAAGAAATGGAGGTGAGGAAAGGAACTAGTAAGGCCACAAAATGTTAAAATTGTAGTTAAGAGGTTCATAGATTCATAGTTACAAGGTTTGCAGAACAGAGTACCATTGAGGAGCCTAGCCCAAATTTCCAGTTGCCCTTAAGCAAGCTCTGGTTATGTGAATTGCTCAAGGTCACACAGAAGGTAAATGAGGGTTGAAGGATTCAAACCCTGTTCCGCCACAAACTTAACATTCTGTCTTGTAATATAAAGCAGTTTTAGAGACAATTTTATGTATGTATATATATATATATATATATATATGTGTGTGTGTGTGTGTGTGTGTGTGTGTGTGTGTGTGTGTGTGTATTTATATATACATATGTATATATTGCTATCATACAGTTTATATTAGAAATTTAAAGGTGGGGGTGAACAGTGACACAAAAATATGTATGTGGCTGGGAGATACTAGTAAAACTATTCAGATATTGGTGAAGACTGGTTATGTGGCATGGGAAATGGTTTGATGATATGACAAGCTGAAGACATTTATGCTGGAGATAAACAGGAGTAGACCCATTGATCAGATATGTGAATTTTTAGTTGCATTTTAAAAGAGTCTGCATTCTAAACAGATTTCAGTGGTAGTGGGATGCGGTTCCATCATATATGAGTACAGAAAATAACTTGCAGTATTAGTTGATTTGGTTATAGCAATTACTCATTTTTTTTTCTAGAGCATAAAATAATATTGGGAGTAATGTATTAAGTTGTTAAGGGCTGGTCAAGTTTTATGTTAGCTGAGGAAGTGCCAGGTGATGTGGTTGTTCTAACCAGTTTCATTCTCTGAGGGTTAGGTGGTGGTGTGTTCTATTCTTATAGTTTACTGCAAATTTCATTATTTTATTATAACATTGCTCAGGTTTAGACAGTTGTGAGACTTGAAGGTTAGTGACGACTGAAGCAGCATAGAGGAGACATGGCAGTAAGAAAGTAGAGGTAATTCATTTTCTGGCTATGTCAGTGAAGTATTTTTTTTACTCTGTTTAATGTACCTAGATTTTGATGAGTTTTTTTAACCATGTGTGATACATGGTGGTCATATTTCAACTGGTCATCTATGATAGCATCCAGTAATTTTGTGGGTTTACTTGTTCTATCATAGTATTGTTGGTAGAGACACTAGTGAATATTTTATTTTGGTAGAGATGTATTTTGGAGAAAACAACAGTAATTTTGTCTTGTATAATTTAGAAGAAATTGTGAATTATTTAGCCATGTTTCAATCATTAAAAAGACAGGTCTTGGATATTTTGACAGAGCAGATTATGATCAAGTTAGCATATTAAACTAGAGTCGCATTGTTTTGTAGCAATCTAGAAATCATTAATTAATATGTTGGAAAGTATGGAGTCTAGTGTAGATCCTTGTAGAACAACGATACATACTGGAAAGACAGTGGAAAAATTATTTTGCCATTTCATTGCTTACTTCAGAGATAGGTATGGAATCATTGCATTGAAGAGTTGGTGAGTCTTAAGGCTGACAGCTTATGCAAGAGTTTCTGGTGGCATATTCTTTTTGAATATTGCTTGATAATGGTCCTAAAAAGTATATAACTATAAATACACCAAATGTCTTGTTTGTATGTAAAAAATAACCATTTGGGATGCATTCTGCACCTTTCATTTTACAAAGAGTTATGAGAAACTTGCTGAATGTTTGAGTGTGGTGGTATTCCTCTGTGATTTATTAGTTAATGAGAAAACTCAGAGTGAGTACATCAGTGGCTTACAGAAAATAATGCAGCAACTCCAGGAATGCCATCTGAGTAGAAAAAAAAGTAAATATGAGTTTGGCAAGTCATGACTTGGACCATGTGTTAGATAAAAGAAATTAAGAACTTGAGCTGAGAAAGTAAAAAAAAAGGCAATTCATGTTGTATCCTGTTGCAAGTCATGGAAAAGAGTTATAGGTATTTCTCTGCTTAATAAATTAAGTTCTAATCAGCTTTCTTTAGCAGAAGATAGAGAAACCACTGAAAATATTTTACTGAACAAACTACTAAAAGTCATTACAAGAAAACACATTATACTGAAGATGCCAGTTCGATGGCATAAAGGGGCAAAGCTATGAGCATAACTCAGATGACCTGAGACTGTCTTGTGATTCAACCACTGGAGGACCCATTTGGGGTTATGAAAGTTAGAGGTTGATGCCCATACAGGGTGGATGGGTCTATAGTACCTTGTCAAAAGGCATTTTCATTGAATGCCTTTTCGTCAACACATAAACAATGAACTCAAAAAACTCCGAACAGCCACTTCAATGACTTTTTTCCAGGGGAAAAAATGCTTGACTTTCATCGGGAATTTGCCCTTTTCTCCACTGTAGTGCGATCTCAGAGTTGGTATATTTAGTTAGGAGGGTACACCCCCCCCCCCACATCAGGGGGTGTGCAGAGTGAAGCTTCCCACTTCATAGGGTCTGACAGTTTGTTTGGTTTTTGGTTGGCCAAGCCCCTGGGAAAACAATTCCATGAAGTAGCTGTTTGGAGTTTTGGGAGTTCGCTGTTTATGTATCGATGAAAAGGCGTTCGACAAAAATGCCTTTTGACAAGGTAATTAGACCCAGGTGGAGGGTGGTGACTCAGTACAGTGATATATTGATAACTACTAGAGGCTAGATGCAAAAGTGTGCAGCACAAGAGATGATGCATATGGACTGCAGTGATAATTGCCACAAGCAAGGAAGCATGCAAGCACCATTTCAACAGTACTTCATACTGTGTGTTAACACTGCGCATCTCAAATTACTACAGTTAGAGGTTAAGAACCAAGCCGCAGTAGTACAACGGTAGCATTGTTACCTCACAGCAAGACGTTCTCCCATTCCATTCTCAGCTTGGCTTGGGAGCGCCTTCTGTGCGGAGTCTGCATGTCCTCCCCATGGTTGGGTAGCATTCGAAAGACATGCATGCATAAATGGGCATGCCTTCATTGAAGGTTGGGTGTCGAGCTGGCACCGCAGCGTTTCGTAAAAAAAAATCTACTGCTAATCATTAGCGGGCCAGAGTTCCGCTGTGGTGACGCCTTACCGGAAAAAAGCCGAAAGGCAAACAACAACAACAACAGAGGTTAAGAACCAAAAACAATGGAACTTCCATGATAATGACCTTTCTGTCAGCTGACTCTCAACCTCACTGGTGACCAAATAGGCAGGGGCTAGGGAAACAAATGAGCTTTTTAGATGTGAGAGGTCAGCAGGAGTGGCTCAAAAAGATCTTGAGAACATACCTGAAAGAAAGTGAAACTAGAAAAAGTCAAGTATTGAAATATAAATTACTGCACTCCCAAATATGGAGACGTCTACCTCTGTACTCTAGCATTCCTATTCTCACTCCAATGTCTGTGCAGTTTGAAATAAATGCAGTTAGTTGTTTTCTCTTAACAAAGCTCTGTCTTTTTGAAATGTTCACAGATCTTGGAGTTCCACTAATAATAAGTTGCATATGCAGTTATGCAAGGGAGCTTGCCTTACACAACATACTTATTCATACATATTTGAGTGTTTCCACTCTTCATTCTTTACTGTTTTAATAACAATTATGTTTCCATGTAATATATTTCAGCCAAGTTAATGTGGTTTCAGCTAATTGTTTTTTAGTAAATATTGTTTCAGGAAACTGAACTAGAACAGCATAAACTAGTATGGGAAGTTAGAGCATGACCAAAATATATTAACCCACTTGTACACATTCCCTAAAGAACACATACCATGGCAGCAGAAATGCTGAGAAGAGCATGCATTTAAGAAAAATAATTGTTAAATGTTTATTACAGGTCTCAAACCACCCACTTTAAGAGTGCATTTATGCAAACTAGTAAAGAGCTTAGAGAGCTATTAGAAAGTTGAAAACTAAGTATGAGCCTAAAATAGCCACTAAAACCAAACATAACTACAAATCTTTGTTTAACTATGTCAAGAAGTTAAGAAATAACACTGAACAATGTTGAGCCACTTCACAATTATACAGCACACTCTGGCACAAAGGAAGTAGCTAATATCCCAGTTGACAAATTTAATACAAATGTTACTCCACCCACAGCTATAGCTATTCCACTTATTCCACAATCCCAGTCACCCCTTTAATTACTAAGGAATAAGTACTCTCAACCCTCTCAAAACCTACAAACTCCTCATCCATGGGCTCGGATAATATACTAAGCTGTCTCATTACCAGTACCAAATATGGGGTATTTGAACCCACTACTTATCTTCATAAACCTAAGCATCTCAGGTAGTTTCACTCCTGAAGCAAGGAAAACAACCATTGTAATGCCATTATGCAAGAGTGTCCCAGCAATGGACCCTGGTAACTGATCTATTAGTCCCATATGCAAAGCTATGGAGCATATAATCTCAGACTTCATTAATCTGGACATTGAAAATCTCTTAACCCTGGGTCATCATCAGTTCAGCATTATAAAAAGAAAGTCCTGCCTCTTTAACCTCGTTAATATCTTGAAAAAAGTAACTTAAGCAGAGGATAGTGGCTGTGCTGTACATATAGCATATCTGGACCTGCCAAGACCTTCCACATTATTCCCCATGCAGGCATTATTGACAGACTTTATAAATCTGAATACAACTCCATTATGTTGTGCAGTGGATAGCTAACAGGTTGGCTGACAGAAATCATGCAATTAGAGTTGCACATGCCACTCCTGAAAGCAAATTAGGTTACCAGTGATGTAACAGAGGGTTCAGTGTTGGACCCTTTCCTATCTTGCATCTATTTCCAAGACCTTTAGGCCAGCACTCCTAACCTACAATTATCTAAGTTTGCAGATTACTTTAAACTGGGGTTTGTTATTTGTTCTTCCACTGGCTCACAATTGCTCCAACATGGGTTAGATCATGTTAGCAACTGTGTAACGACAATGGTATAGAATTAAATATGAAAAAATGTAGCATAGATCATTTTATTTTCATATACCATATACAGGTGATGCACCCTTCCAATCAGACCCTGTCTCAAGGAATCTAGGCACTCTTGCTGATAAATCTTTATAATTTGACCATCAATCTCCACAGTAGTTTGGAAAGCCTTCAGTCTGGCTGATCTAATTTCCAAAGATATCTCCACCAAATACAAATAAGTATGAATTCCCCCTTATTCATATCTCATCAGACCAATTATTAAGCATAATGCACCTTTTGGCATGGATATGACTAAACATATCACTCAAATCGACAGATTTCAGAGATTCTGAATAAAAATATCACTGGCCTCAGAACTCTTAGTTATCAGGTTAGACTGCATCTCTCTTTCACTCTCTCTCTCTCTCTGTACTCAGTCTCTTATAGATTCCTTCAAGGATATCAATGTCTAGCGTTTTGACTCATGAAAGATCCAACCCTCTTTCACCTCCTATTCCTTCACAGAGCAATTGGTACGTCAAATACCCAGTTAAAGGATCTAAAGCAACATTGAAAAATAAATAAAACATGTTAGCATGATGCATTCATATCCCAATATATCCCTCACCTCTAAAACAAGCACGATCTTGTACTACCTACCTTGAGGCTGTAAAGAACCAGTATAAAGGGAATTGGCCAGGTGTGTAATGGTCTTCAGGACTGCCTAGTACTTACCTTTGAACCTAAATGTAGGAATTAGTCATGTGTGAAAGTCTTGCTGCACTGTACTCTAGAGCTGTTTCTTGCACCTAGATCTCTTAACTGCCGCTATTTTGGAGGGACATTCCAATTTTCAGGCCTGATCGACCCCTACACAAGATGTCCCTATCATACCTCTCAAATGTCCAGAGTTTCATAGAGTGTCCAGATTTTTAACTCATAATTTAGGTCTGCACTTCATAAAATTTGTGGGTTTCTGGCAAAATTGCAGACAGCTGAAGTAATTGAATGATGATAGACATTTGAGTTTCAGACTTCACATCCCCCAGAAAATATATATTAAAACAAAAAAATGTTATTCTAGCAACTTTCTAAGTTTATTATTTAAAATCTGTCCCTGTTTTTGGACCTTTGGCCCCCCATTACATTTGGCTTTGTCTAGATTACTTACACTAAGAGGTTGAGAGGTATTGTCCTTATTTTTGGAGATTTGCCCCTGTTTCAGGCTTGATTTACTGCTTTACTCAATTTTCTGAACCCCCCTCATCATAAGTGAGATTTTAAGCTGTCTAGTACATAGAAAGCTACAATACATGACTGACATCCTAGTGGCAGCAATAATTTAAAGAAAGAGCACACACATCTTAATCCACTTTTTCTAAAGAAAAAATAAATGACCGTGTGGGATAGAATTTTGCAATGCGGTTTATTAAAGTCTACAGATTTTACATTATCTCTTTAATAATGTGCTTATGTTTTTCTGTCCCTTTTTCTCACTCTGTTTTTCTAAACACGTGTTTCATAATAGTATCTCACATTCCTACTGAAAGTGGGAGGGGTTATCCACTATGGTACTGTAATATTCAAATTTTATTTTAATTAGATATCTAGATTTTAAACTTGAATGTTCTTACTTTTCAAGGGCCTTTGTTCCTAGTTTCAGTGTCAGCAGGTTAAGAATTATGCTTGCACCAGCTTGCAATGCTTTTGCATATTATGGTTCTGAAGCTGTGATTCAACAGGTTATAAATTCATAAAGAAATTAATTCAGAGTCTAAGATGCCACATACTTATTTAAAAATAAAAATAATGCAATGTCAAAAAACCTACTGAGCTTATATTACCTTATAGACCTTTATTAAAACACAACACTTAATAATTTTTACAGATGAAGGACTAACCTAAATTGTACTATGGGACCTCCTAAGACAAAAGATTATGTCAGTCTTTTTGGGTCAAATTCTGTTTCTTAATGTAAATTATATTAAATCTGCTTTTTATAGTAGTTGTTATACTTCTTGAATGCACTACTTTACAAATATAATTAAGCTACAAATGAGATGCTGCAATTCATTTCTTTCATTGATGTTTGTTTCCATTATTTGGTTTTCTGTTGGTTCAACCATCCTCAAAGAAGGCTTTGGGGAAGTTGAGTTAACAGTGCAATACTGTGAGCCACCAAAGGCCTAGCACAGAGCATGCTCTGTAGTATGAAGCCTAGCCAACTGCTTAAAACATTTCTGTTTAAGATTGAGGTGTTCTAGTTCCACTGAAATTGAATGGGTTGAGTCCATTAGGCAGCAAGTTTGTCTCAGAAGAAAGAGGAGGACAGAGTATGTGAGTCCATTAAATATATCAGTCCCTTCTCAAAGTACAGTTTGATTTAGATTAATAATACCAGAAAACCACAGGCAGGAAAAGAATGGGTGTATGAATGCTACTGTACTGAGTCTGTTAAACTGAGACCTGCCATATAAAAGTCTTAGCCAGCCTTTGGAAAGATAATAAATCGGACAGGCTACAGTGATACATTAAAGCTTTCACTATGATGAAATCTTCAGGCACAATCAGCATTCTCTCCTGAACATCAATAATGCACAAGATCAGAGTTTAACAAATACCATGCGAATGCTGCTTTAAAGTTCAAAACTTGAAGATGCACAGCTTGTGCTCACTTTCTCTCAGAGGGTGTAATATGAATTTCTTAAAGTATCACAAAGTGATACTGGGATTTTTTAATATGGGCAGTAATTGAAATCACCTGATAGTGTTTTTAATGCTGCTGACATTAACATAAGCAAATGCAGCCATCTAAACAAGAAGGAGAAGAGAGAAAGTCTAAGAAGATAGCAAATATGAAATATCCTCACTGAAATGCAAAATACACACTAAGCAATAGCATGCATAATACAAGTCAAATGAAACAAACATTAATAGACCTTGGCCAAAGAAGAGAAACGTATGCAATTTGTTTGATTATAGAATTTAAATAGCTGTAACTGAACTAAATGAAACCTTACAGTGAATCAGTCAGCAGTAAAACAGATATCACTAATATAATCACATGAGGGCTTAGAACTCTTGTTTCAGGCCATTTGGGAAGGAAGCCCCTGTCTTCCAAGATAGAAAGCATGCAGTCAGCCTGAAGAGGCAAGGCAATAGGCAGAAAATATGTTAAATAATTATCTGCAACATTTTTTAAACTCTGAGCATGTACAAAGCTTTAAAGCTAAACAAACTTTAAGTAGGAGATTACTAGTATGGCTTAATAGAGCTTAATAATGTTAAATAACACTAATGTAAAAGACACTCCAACAAAGCAACATGGTATACACCACAACAAACCTAACATTCTAAACTATACCACCTCCAATAGAAGTCACAAATGGTTGTGTCAGCTTCTGAGTTTTCATATTAACTCTGAAGCTGAAAAACATTGATGTAAATTATACATCACTGGCAGTGAATTAATTCCATGTCAGGATGTTAGGTTTAGACTGCAGTGGGTATGGATGGCTAGTTTTATCTAGTACAATTTGTGCAGCTGTAATTCCATTCTTTGTTTTGTTGTAGGATGAAGAGAACACTAAGAGATGTTAAGATATGCAAGGAGAGTATTATTATCTCATCTTGATGTGAATACCAATATTTAACAAAAGTGGAAGAATCATAGATCAGGTACAAATAAATCATTTTCTGTCACTCAGGTCAGTTTTCTAAACACAAGCCCTTCTCAAACTGCCCCCTACCCAGCTTGAATAGCACCAGATGTGAAGTCAAATTGTTAGACCATTGGCAGTATGCCCATCTCTACTACCGATTACCTCAGTTTGGAGGCAGAATTATGGTGTCAGAAACCCAGCCTGAAGGCAGAAAAGGATCACTAAGTTGACAACTTTGTTTGTTTGAGGGTTAAAATGTTTGACTCACTAGCTTTAAGTTACTACCTGTGAAACCTAGGTACTGTTATGAGGCTCAGTGTGAAATAAGGAGCAAAGATGGAATAGACATCAGTAATATCATTGCACATTGCAAATCAGGAACTTTGCCTGGGAGAGAAGAAGACATATCCTTGCATGATCACCATCTGAGTCAAGCAGTATATTGTTCTTTAACTAGCGCTATTTTTTTTTTCTTGCGTTATTAAATAACTAGTATATGCTTCACATAGCTGTTTAGCTTCCCTTTATATTGCAAGCCACTATGTTCACACTGAACTTTCATTAAGAGTATTATAGTCTGGTCCTTCAGCAGTAATCTAGCTGACATTAAGAACAACACCAGTGGCAGTTGCGCTTAATCAGTAAAAATACTGGTTCACAAAATCTGCTTGAGTCTGTTCAGGCACCAGTTCAGAACCAGAGTATTCCTGCCCTGGTAACTCAGCTGCCTGCACTGTCATGATTTTTTTTCTTGGCAAAATGATAACATTTATTAATTCTTTACTCTTTGGAGACAAAGCACTGACACTTTACTCAATGGAAGAATACGATCACGACCATTTTTCCAGATATAAGCAATGTGACCAACAACTTTCAACCATGGAAGATACCTGTAACACTGCCACTTCATTTGCTGTAGCTGGGAGAAAAGGGACTGGCAATGAAAATATCCTGAAATTGAAAATAGATGTTGCCCACTCAAACTGACGTCCATTACGGTGTGGACACTACAAGAGGGAGAATCTGTATTCAGTCATACAGAAACAGGTATTTTTTTAAAAATTGTATTTATATTACAGCTCACAGTGTAACTAACAACCAGACTACAGCTGAAAAAAGTACTTGTATACCTACATGGGTTTTATCAATTGAAGCTAAAATAGGCTCTCTTATTCCAATTGCACAACTGGTCAAACAGCTTTTAGAGGAACTAAAATAATTATCTCTCCTCTTGCTAGCTATGCCCATGCCAAAAATAACTCTCTCTAGACACTGCTATCCTGACTACCCATCTGCTTTTTTTCTCCATCTTCTTTCCCATCCTCTTCTTTCTAGATAACCAGCACTCTAACCATCCCAGCCCTGCCTAACCCTGTTGCCTACCCAACCTTGATACCCACCCTCTCTCTCTCTATACCTACCTTACTACCACTCCTGAACCTATTCCTCCCTTTCTTTTTTGCTCTGCTATTCTCCTCATCAATCCATTTCCCAGCTACTTATTGTCAATACAGTGTTAACTCTGACATGTACATTATACTGTATCTTAAAATCCATGCCTATTATTGTTACAGTATAGCCTTCTAGCCATTTATGTAACTGAAATTGTATTTGTTGTATAATTTGTAAAGTATAGACTTCTAGCCATTTATGTAACTGAAATTGTATTTTGTGTATAATTTGTATGTGGAGCATTTCTCCCCAGGCCTCCACTGAAAATGGGCTCTCCAAGGCCCAGTGGACTTTCCTGGTAAACAAATGTGATAAATAAATTAATTAATTAATTAAAATTCTCTAAACAGCCAAGCCAAATAGTCTTCTTTAGAGGGAGAGATATTTACTCATATGTAGTCTGTAGAAATTTTAACCCTATGGAATAGCTTCATAAAATCCAAATTAAATGAACTCAACAACAAATCACTGGACTTAGAAACATGGGCCAGAAAATGTAATCCTTTATTTGTTGGGATGCCTAAACATTTAGACATTACATAAACTCATATAAATCTGGTGCTAGATATTATATATGGCTTGGCCAAAAAATTGTAAGCCAATTTTCTTGCAAATATTAAAGCAGATATAGTGTATTGTTTAGGACCCCAAATCCTGGCAATAATAGGACAACTAAAGTCATTGTTTCCATATTGGACAGGAATAAACCACACTCAGTGGCAAATCAGCACTGAAGTTTCTTATATAACCATGTCACAATTAATATTTATCTGGATTATTGTTGCAAATTATGGATGAGACTTCTGTTTGCACAGGTGAAGGGAGTTATTTGATAGAAAGGAATTGCTGCACACATTTCCATATATGCGAACAATGAAACATCAAAATATTACTTTATAATTAATTTTAATTTCCAAAACAAGCTGATGAAGAACTGACAGCAGTAAAACACTGCATGAGTGTAGTTATTGGATTGCTTCCTGGAAGCAGTTGACTTTCACTTGTTTTCTTTTTTCTTTTTATTTCTTTTTTTATTTCCTGTGGAGGTTGGCAACTTCAAGGTGCCTTTTTTAATTTATTTAGTTTGAATTATGGCAAATGTATTAATGTTGTGAATGTTTCACTTAAAATAAATGGTCTTAACCACCACATGATGAGACAACAGTTTATTAAATAATGTCACAAATGGCATCCAGTGTTATTTGTTTACAGGAGATACAGCTTGTTCAAGAGAAACATCATTTGTTGACTAGCTGTAAAGAATTTGTAAAGATTGTTATTAATTCACATAATAATAAATCTGTCAGGGTTGCTATCTTACTGCGTTCAGCAAAATATACAGTTCCGGATTCTTCCTTTGATGATTCTGAAAGAGTATAATTTTCAAAATTATCATTCAATTATTTGATTATTACAGTAGGTGCAGTTTATGTGCCCTTTATTATGGCAGTGCTTTGCATATTTTATGATCAGGACTAAGCCATCTAGATTTTCATTTTATTGATACTGGCTGGTGACTTCAATGTCCATCTAGATAAAATAATGTCCAAAGATAATATCACAAAATATTGAGATTTTCTATATTCATTCTACCTTCAGGCTAACTGGGCTTGGAAAAATCCTAAGAATAAAGGCTATACACATATTGATTTCAAATATAAGTCACATGCCAGAATGGATTATTTTGTGTCTCTTCTTCTTTTCTTTATGTAGTCAAAGGTATAGTTACTCTAACAAACATTTTGTTTATTCATTCACCAATTTTGTTATCAACATGTTCACAAAACATACACAATATTGGCCTACATACAAATAATTATAAGGTTGCAACATTGTTTTTACAAATAATATAAAGTTTCTTCTTTAATAACATTTCATCAGATATTCCTTTTTGAAAAATGTCGCCTGCATTTAGATCATATATATTTGGAGTAATTCTTCATTTAACAAGTGGGTTAAAGAATATTCAAAAAAGTAGAACTGGAGAGAATGTATATACAGCTCAGAGTACTTTGACAATTAATGGAGATTAACTTATGACTCATATTAGCTGTAAAACTAAATCTATTCTGAATAAATTCAAACATTTACTGGATTGTAAATCTAGAACTGCGATTTTACTTTTCACAACTCTAGATATTTTACTACAGAATGTTCAGGAGAATTGTTTTCATGGTATTGCAATCCCTTTACAAATGTCTAAATAATACATTCAATTAAATCTATACCTGGAGTGGCTATTTTCGCTGCTCATTTCTCAGAAATATATGTCTCCAAAATAATTCCTACGAAGTCTACAATAAAAATGTTATTAACAAATTTAGCGCAATACTCCTTCAATTTTTCTTCGTACTTATTTAATTGCAGAATTTTAGAAAATATTAAAACATTACCACAAAAATAAAAAAATCCAATTCTAATAGTGCTTGCCTATATATATATATATATATATATATATATATATATATATATATATATATATATATATATTTATATATATACACGTGTCACCTATCTACAAAAGTTGCTATAAATTTATAATATAGTCCTATGTTCTATCTTAGTAAAAATTATTTTTAGTACATAAGCCTGATAAAGACACCATCATCACTACCAATTATAGGTCTACAGCCTTGCTTAATACATATTATAAAAATGTAGCCAAATTGCTTAATAACCATTCAGTTAAACTATATTTCAAAGTTAATTCATCCACATCAGTTTTCCCCGCAGGAAGTCTCCTCCGGGATTCATGAAGTTTGCACCAGGCGCAGGCATAGCGTAGGTGGAATAAAGCCAAATATGGCTGTCGAGTGATTCAGGTATGATCCAATACCATGTGCACTACCGGCATATGCCAGAACTGTGCAGCCCTTGGCATAGGTATGCTAATCACCCCATGTGCAGTGTTGCACCATGCAAATGAAGGCAGATAGTGATTCACAAAGTGGTGCAGGTGTAGCATAAGCTCACGGAAATGTAAACCAAAAAACACGGTTTACATTTTCCCAAACAGAACATCGGAGCAATGGAAGCGGACCAGACTCATCTATTACAAAGTTAACATATGCCAATAGCTAAATACACAGTCAATGGCATAAGAAAAGATGCACAACACCTAAAAAACAACATTTAATGTCATGTCCACAGTAACGCACAGTACAACCGCAGGGCATGTGTGCGCAAACTGGAACATAAAGAAAATATATAAAAATGTCATAAAATCACAATGTAATACAAAGCAGGTTTACACCATAATACACAATGGTAGGCATGGAACACCACAACCAAGGTGCAAGGGTTGCTAAGGGCCTACGACAGTGTTTGGCACGGTAACTATGAATTAGTAGTCAATGCCATGCAAATGAGGCAGATAATACTGAATCGCAAATGTCCCACCGGATGAAGGTTGAACCATAAGGCGCAGTGTTATAATACCGAGGAGTGGCTCAGAGGAGATACATGACATCAGCAGAGGGGTGTGCCACCATAGCAGCAAGCACATTGGACCAATGCAAACTAGCCTGGCTGTTGCTAAGCAAAGCTGCAGGACAGGGGTGGGGAGGAAGGTATAGAATTGTTTAGTTGAGAGCACACATGGTGCCCAAAAGCGCATGTGTATGGGGATGAAAATGTGCCCAAAACCCAGTAAGTGGATGCACGTGGTGCGAACAATAACACAAATAGGAAGGTCAGGGGAAGAAAAGAAGGAAATGCCGAAGTAGGGTAATTGGCATACTAATGAGCAATCAACACCAATCAACTCACGGCGGCCAATCGATGGCAGCTGTCAAGTCTGCTCACAGAAACCTGCAAAACAGGATAGGGGAGGCATCGGAATGCAAAGAAAGGAAGGTAGGCATTGGATTGCAAAGATAGGAGATCTGTCATAGCAGAGCAAAGCAAAATGACAGTAGACCGGCAATATCACATATTACGCAAGATACGCCAGGTCTAGGACAGTACAAATGAAAGCAGACTGCTGGATGCATGCCAGAAAATGGTAGGTGGAGCATGCAGAAATGTAAAGGGAAGGTCAAGAAGTAATCCACGGCAGCCAAATGTAATTCAACACCAAAGGCACCACAATAGTAGTTCCGGTAGTAAAACACATAAGATACCCTGTAGCTACGATCATACATACACACCCTATGACATCATCGGTGTTCACAGCACAATAGTATAAAGTGTGAAAGCACTCTACACACACATGTGAATTCCCAAACACTGCACCATAGGTGTAAACACACTGGGAACTTTTAAAATGTACAATTTGGGAGCTGCCATAGCTGTGATTCATCAGCATGTGTTAGAGACTGACGGTGTTGTGGAGGATGATGCCGACAACCACCGCAGGCCCCGGAGGAGGAGAAGAGTGTTCAGACCAAGGGTAACCTACCAGGGGCTACATGATCTGGAGATAGTAGAGCATTACAGGGTGGACAGGGACATCTTACAGCAAATAGTGGAGCTGTGCCGGCCATGCCTGAGAACCAGAAATAACAGAGGGGAACCCATCCCAGTGGACATGAAGGTATGTGTAAGCATGCGAATACTAGCCACAGGTACCTTTCAAAGGCCAACTAGAGATATAATGGGGATCTCACAGGCATCAGCATCCAGGGTACTACACCAGTTCCTGGATGCCATGTTACCACATGCCAATGAGCATATATACTTCCCCCGAACTCAGGAGGAGTTGGCCAGCAATATGCGTCACTTCCACTGTGTGGCACACTACCCGGAGGTACTGGGTGCGATAGACTGCACGCACATACAAATCAAGTCACCACCTGGTGAGCATGGTAGGCGCTACATAAAATGCAAGGGATTACACTCCATCAACTGCCAGGTCATGTGCAATGCCCAGGGCATTATCATGGATGTGTGTGCTGACAGCCCTGGAAGCTACCATGACTCCCATATCTGGCATGCCTCACAGCTGTATCAGGTATTTGTCAGGGGGGACATCCCACATGGCCACCTTGTGGGGGATGCTGGCTATGCACTGGAGCCGTGGATGATGACTCCCATCAGAAACGCACACACACCCATGCAAGAACACCATAATGAGGCACACGCACAAACCAGAATCATCATAGAGCATGTGTTTGGGATGCTGAAATCATGGTTCCGGTGCTTGGACACATCTGGTGGAGCCTTGCAGTACTCTTCAGGCACGTGTGCCCACATTGTCATAGTATGTGCCATGCTACATAATATGATCCTGTGGAAACAGCTGCAGCAGGGACAAAGTGGTGAAGGCCCTCATAGCCCACCGCAATTGCCAAGGCCATCACAGGCACAGAGGGATTCAGACCATGAACACACTGTGCCAGCCTCAGTAGCAGACGGAGGTGTGCCCAATACACCTACGCCTTGGCAAAGAGGGAATGTATAGCACATACTCTGACAGTGTAGGCCCCTATGGACTGACACAGCTCTCCACCTGCACACACAGTAAAATGGATGGCACACAAGCACAACCACATGTAAATTGTAATGTATAGGTGGCCCACTGTGTGAATCCCACATAGGCAGCCCTCAAACATTGTACACACAACAGCTATTGGAACAAGGAATGTCAACACCTGAACAGTACATGCGTCTATCAGCATATGGTGGTGCTGTGTGTATAGGTTCCCAGGTACAACGGTAAGTATACGGCCGACTGTCAGAGGCCATACACCAAATGGGGCAAACAGTGTCCGCTGTCGCCACAACATCGAGTAACCAACTGTCGCATAGAGGTGCAGAGGCAATTGTGGGAGCACATTTGTGTAAGCACTGTTCTGCACACACTCAGCACAGAGTCCCTGCTGCGTTAATGAGGGGCTCCACATAATATCATCATGGATGTTGTGTCAAGGCATGGGGTGTACCCATGACAGGTATTCGTCACCCCAGCATGCTCCACCCACGGTCGTTTGAAGGTGTAGCACAGTATCGTGTGTGGCTCACTGAGATATACATACCCAATGTCAGAGCACATCCAATAAACATCACATGGACATACCATTAACTGGACTCATCAATATGTAAACTAACTGAGTTACCCATGTGAGTGCAGTATGGATTAACAGCCATAGTATACTCCACATACAAAACAACATAACACGTGTACAAATCCCAGATGGCCATATGTTAAATGCAGTGACCGTCGTGCATGTTCCCGGTCCCACTTCCTGCAAGGGATGTAATGTAATCCCGAAGGCACGAGTAATGCATGTCAGATGCAGGTCAGCAGATCATGTTTAGCACACGTTACCGGGAATATGCATTGCCCACTGCTAGTAAGCGACGTTTAAATATGACTATATGGATATGCGCGAAACAGGGATAAGCTACTCCGATTATCACGCAGATCACGGTCAATGATGTCCAGAACAGGTGAAACCAGCATTATTCACCCCTGTACTAATAGCGCCTGCTCTGAAGGGTAAAACGACCACTGCCAGGTGTAGAACACGTAATCATGTATCGAATCACCTAACACTATTGCTAGGCAAGATGTATCTATGGTAGGGTTGCCACCTCTTCAAATGACTAATGTGGGACATACGTCAGATATCTGCAGGCTGACACATACACCCGGCCAGTACGAAAAGCAGAACTGCACTGTTTTGCCTAGATAAAAGCTCATTCTTGTAATGTTGACTTACTTATTCTGTTTGTTGGTTCAGATATAGAATAACTGTTTTATGCGATTATTACATCAACTATAGGAAATAAGTATGTTCTAAAATCACAGGACATTTGCCATGTTTACAAATATTTTGCAGGGCACAACTGCCCAAAGAGGGACTGTCCCTCGCAGAGTGGGACAGCTGGCAACCCTAACCTACGGCAGGTGTGTAATGTGACAGGTACAGACACAAACGTGCGGAGTCCAGGAAACAGTATACACCAAGTACACAATGAAAGGTATAGCTTGCCTGTCACTTTCCCCGTCAGATATATATATATATATATATATATATATATATATATATATATATATATCTATGTACACATATATACATATATATAATACAGATAGAAAGGGCGATAGAGTGATATATGTTGATCTATACGGATTCAGCGATATCTGCAAATATATATAGATAGGTCAATGACATTCATAACACCTTGGAGGTACAAATAATTAGGATACCGCCAACTATGGAATGTGTAACATACCGACATGCATAACCACGAGGCTGAAAGACCGAAAGAACACAGTACCGGAACAGTAGAACTGCGAGTAATAGCATGATGATATGAATGGATAAGTAGTCATCGCTGCCGGTGTTGCGGTCCACGTAGGTACTGTGTTCAACTGTGTTTGTGAGTGCCATAGTCTGTGTATGTGTGTGTTGAGGGTGCTGTGTGCATCCCCGTGTGACTGTAATGTGTGAGTGTGTGTCCGCATCATGTGTCTGTTAGTGCCAACTCAGAGGTAGATCATTACGGTAGGTGTGGATATAGCTAGCTGTAGGCATACGGTTACCACCTGTCCCACATTAGGAGGGACAACCCCTCCCTGGGCAGATGTGTCCTGACATAAAACATTACACAGGGCAAATGTTCGAGATCGTAGGACATTAATATGTCCCATATATAATGTAATAGTAGCATTAAATAGTTATGCCTGTATGTAAGAAACGTGAATGTTACATGCAATATGATAAGTAGCCAAAGTCCCACAACAATAAGTATGTATTGAGGATAAAAGTATGTGCTATCCTGTGTACTGACCATGGCTATTTGTTGGCCTGTAACACCGCTGTGTGTCCCGGAAGTGTCCAACAATGGCCATATAAAAAGGTGGCAACCCATGGCAAAGAGGTTCTGTTACCAACACAACCGCAATGACTGCAAATATCTGGGACAGAAATACACAGGATAGCTGTCATGTAGACATATCCCTTTACATATCGCTGCAATTCCGGAGGTATGGAAGTATCAACCTCACCTGCATACTATATAGAAACCAATTAACAATGGCCCAATGTACAATCCCATAACATAAGTCTATTAACTGATTGCTCTGTAATTAGGGATGGAGCCCACACACATATATATGGAATATGTAGAAATGCAAGCCCCAGAAACCTGTATATGCTACGTACACCCACAGACATCCCCCACACTAGAAACTATAGCAATACAGACTGTAAGAACAGCACAAACATCCAGTCAGTCAATTACAACTGCAGAACCATCAACATACCATGTAAGAGACACAATTAAAGGCGCCATGCAAAATTGCAGCCATTGTATAATGGAAAAAACGGCGATGTTACAGGTTTTATTTGCAATAGTCCATTAACAGATGTTGGGATGCTAGGTACACCCTCATGTTGAACCACATACTCTAGCTGTCACACACAATCCACAGGGGACATGAATCCAAAGTATACTTGTCTCTATGCATAGCAGTTGTAATTACACATAACAAAACACAATACAGGCCGTCTCCCCTAAGGTAGGGCAAATGGGCAACGCCCAAGTGCACAAGTCAATTATACCCCACTGTTGCCACGTAATTGGTGAATGGAGTAGCTGCACAGCTGATATGCAAGTAATTAGTCACTCAGAAACACCAATAGGCGTCAGGAAACCACATGTTATAGGTATTGACGTATATAAGGAAGACTTGTCAGACATTCAAACCGTGTGCTCATACCAATTACCCGTGTAAGCAGTGTAAGAGAGATAGAGATGAAAGTCCGTAACAATAACAAGGTATGTAGAACACTCGGTATGTAAGTTTATGTATAGCATGTTTTGTATTAATTATCTACCGTATGTATAGCCTGGTTTGCATTAATTAAAAGTGTCCGCAATGCATAACGTGGGAAAAGGTATTTATGTAGTGATGTCTTGCTGAGCATACTTAAGCTTGTAGAAACTGTCCGTCCAGCAGTGGGCCACAAGGTACACATCACAGACACCACAAGGGATGTTACATGAGGGTGTTAAACAGAACAATTACATACAACCCGCCGTCAGTGGTAGGGAATGTCCAACAAGTACATGCCATAGCCGGGGATAGTATATGTTGATATACTGTCACAGTAGACATGTGTATGGGCATATAATGACAATGACATGTCTAAGGTGGTCCCGCTGTGCAAGTATGCTTTGCATTATAGGATACTATGTAAAATATGTGTAATGTATAGTATTGTAGGTAGATATGTCAGATATTCTACACAGCATAACAGGCATATCATGCATACCAAAGGTATTGTCTATTGGCATGTACAATAACAGGATACATATGGCTTGTAGGCACAGGACATTGTAATAGCATGATAGCTAATCTAAATGGAAGGGCTAGCAAGTAACCATGCACAAAGGACATGTAATAGCTTCACAGGTTCATAGTGGGGTACTATGCAGTCTGGCAAGTCTATGTGTAAGCAGAACTACAGTGTTCACACCAGTGGCACCTCTCTAGGCTAGTGTCCTGTGATCAGCAGAGCCATGTGTTACCTGCACCTCTGCACAGTACAGCCACTGCAGTGATCCCTGGCGTACATGTGTCTCCCAAAAACCAAGGGAGGTATCACATGAACAGTGCTACTGAGTGTCCCTGTGTGATGTACATAGGAGTCATGTTCCAAAGCATGGTGAATGACCGGTTTGGGAATGTAACCCTCAAGCACATCACACTCATTGTTGCATGTGTGCACATATCCATGGGCATGTTGCTCACAGTGGCATTTGCGTATGTCGCGTATGTGGAGTATATCCATTAATATTTTTGTGGACATGGGCCCTGTCTGTTCAGCAGAGGTCACCCCTGAGTATGTAGTATGCAAATATGTACAGACGTGGTGTCCGTTGTTCAGCCGCATACCTTAGCTGTCGGAGATCAATAAATGTCATGGCGTGTTAATGCTGTGGTATGCAAAGCTGTAGCTGTTGTGTAAGGTACACCCTAAATGGGGTGGTGTACCCTTGAATGTGTGTAGAAGTCTTGAGTTCAGAGGTACAATGGGTGCCTATATACCAACTACACACCCAGTACAGATAAGTGTGGCCATGTAGAAGGATATCCACGCCACAGTGGCAATACGGTAATCACAGGAGTGGGTGTGACATACATGTGTACTACAAACATGTACAATGTGACATGTAAGTAGGGGACTACCACCTATGTGATAGTGGGTGAATGGTGTAATGCAAAGGTGATGTCCATGGACTTTGTGTCATGCAGCTTGAGGCCATGATATTCATTTCAGGTATCTGTCACAGTGACATCCGTATAGATGGAGCCAGTATCAGCTGGTGGATCAATCATGGCACTTTGTATGCAGGGGTTTGTAAAGCTAGGCAGGGAAAGTCCCTCTGTGCTAGCCTGTACCTCAGGGAAGCATATACTGAACATGAGGGGCCCAATGACTGAGGACTGTGGTATGCCAAATGTAACTGAAATGCAGTAGGTATTACGGTATGCTAGCCTCATTGTGTGTGTCCTGTCCATGAGCCACATTGCATAACATCCACAGACATAGGGTATGATGTGCAGGTGGATGTGTATGTTGTCAATACCAGAATGGAGAACGGTGCTGAAAAGCAATGAGAGGACAATGTAGGATGTGTGGACTCCCATACCATCATCAACTACCCTGGTAACTGTATGAAAGGAGTCCACCAGGTATAGGGGCCATGCTCTGGCCCTAACCAGTCCAACCCAGCATCAACACCAGGCATCAAAGGACCGGAGCCCAACAATGTCTCAGTGAATGACGTCCTTGATGATGTGCCCCATAGCCATGCAGAACAGTCCAGGCACGTGTGTAGGACTATAGTCCCACTCATGCATTGTGGTGCCACCTGTGTGGAGTGTGATAAATGTTGCTGTTTGCCATGCAGGCGCCACAATGTCCGATACAAGGCTATTACTGAATATGGTGGCCTAGTGAGGAGACATGTCATTCAGAGGTTTGTGGACATCACAGCCTGGGACTTTGGAAGGTGACATGGGGCCAGTGTCCCAGGACATATAGAGTGCAGCTTAGTACTGTGTAGGTGTGACCGCAGGGACACCGCAATGTTCCTGCATGGATTGTGGCCCTGTAGTGAGTGAGAGGGTGTAATGTTACCATTGAATCCATCCGCCAGCATGTTGCCAACATCACCTGGGTCTGTAATGTTCCTGAGTGACTGTTGTATGTGAGAGCAGATGTGGGTGTTGCCATCGACTACTGACATACCACCATAATGCCTTGTGGTACACCCTGGAATGTGTCGCAGTAATGTTTACATAGCTAGTCTTGGAGTATGTGATGAGGGATCCCGTGGCCCTACCAAGGCTGACCAGTGAGCTACCCCACCCATGGGATTGTAGACCACTGTGCAACAGCCTCCACCTGTTGTTGTACATTATGTCCATGGAACTTGACCACCAGAGTGGCGTCTGTTATTTGGTGTGTACCATCATGGCTCTGTATGGAATAGCATGATCCATGCAGCCATGTACGTGCTAATGAAGTGCATTTGGGTATGTTTCAGCATTTGTATGTGCATTGTCCATCTGCACGGGTGTCATGACGTTAACAACCGCTGTCATAAGACATCTGTAGTAGGTGTTGTAGTACTCATTTACTGTGTATGCCGTGAAGGGTGTCGTGCCAGGATGTGGCTAACAAGATTGATTAGCATATGTTCAGAAACCACCAATGAGGGGATAACCCCAGGTGTGGAACACCAGTCACATGTTGGTAGCCTTCATGTCAAGGTTAATGTTGGTCTTGGAGGTAGTGTGTATGGGTTGATCCAGCCGAGGTTATGACTCATGGATGTGTCGGTACATGAGTGGCTATCCCAGTTAAGTGTGGGGTAGTGTCAGTCACACATCAGTAGTAGCTGTCTGAGCCCTACTGTCCAGTACACCAACAAATGAGGTCTGGTAACCATGGGGTATGTTGCTGAATCTGTTCCTTGTTACAATGTGTATAGCGGTTCCGGACACAGTTAGTTGCACGTGGAGTACCTCTGATGCATTCCGCTAAGTAACTAGCCAGGATGTGTGTACAATGTAGTGGGATATGGGAACACCTCAGCTGTGGGTGTGCTGGTCCAGGTATGTGCCTGAAAGGTATGGTCTGTCTATAACCTGTCATTGCAGGTGTGCTCTGCAAGCCTAGAGGCAGGTCCCAGTCACTGCAGAGATATTGGAGTGGTGCATTATAAGGTGTGCCTTGCCTGTGTGCGTCACAGAGGAAGATGCAAGCATTGTGTCACATGACCCCATGTATTGCTTTCCAGTTCCCGTTCTGCCAGTGACTGTTATTGGAAACTGTGCAAGACGGGCAGTATAGAAGCAGCAAAAGCCTTACATGTGATCTGTACTCCCAGGGTTGACAGGTGCAGGTCATCTGTGCCAAAGCATTGTGTGTGACCAGGTCAGTCAAAGCGGACAGATACCAGATGCCTGTGGAATGACAGCAGAAGCATAGGCAACTGTTGAAGTGACACAGTCAGTCGTTGTACAGTGGTATCGGGTCCGGATGAATGCATAATGCTCCCCAGGGCTAGGCCCACACCTTCAGGGCTACAAGACTGGTGAGCTATTGCATGTCTCTGCACACGTAGTCTGTGAAGTGGCATCTCAGGGCAGTCACACTAACATGGAAAATGACAGTCACATCATACCTGGTGAGGTGTGGCATGGGTGCATAGGTTATGTTGCAGAACCAGTTACCCGACAGCAAGATGTAAGCGACTATCGCCTTGTGTAGCCTGCTGTGTGGAACTGCAGTGTGACCACCTACAGAGTCACCTATGACTGGTGTGTTGTGTATGTTATAACACCCTATTGGCTGTATGTGATGGGCACACATGAGTCTGTGGGCTATAAGTTAGTGATGTTGTGTTCCATGATGGGGGCTGCCTCTGGTGCCTACACAGAGTATGGAGAGGTACTGCACAAGCTGTCCTTGTATGTGTGGCCTGTGGTGGAGATCATGTGAGACTATGCGATGAGTGGGGTGTGTTGCGAATGTTACACATCCCCACATGACTGTCAGGTGCAGTCAGGGTTGGTGACAGCATTATCCCCAGCAGGGCTGCATAACTGCATCCCCCACGGGCTGTAGTGTCGTATGTTGAGAGGAGAGCATTGAATGTGTACATGAGACAATTGCTCTATTGCCACATGTACGACATATCCATCATATAGACAGGCAATAGCACTGGTACGTGACAGTTGGATATGCCTGTATATACAACCATGTCTCACAGGATAAGTGCGTTATGTGTGTACAACAGCTGTTGTACCATAAGCAAGCTGGAAATCTTAGGACAGCCAGTGTACCTGTGGGAAATGGTGTGGAATGGCTGCTATATTAATCAGTAGCACATGACATGCTCACAGGTTCTGAACAAGTGCCTAGCATGACCATACAATACAGATAGGGTGTTGGATAATATCAACCCACGAGTGGTGACGACAGTCATAATGGGTGGCACCGCACTATAACCCTGCTGAGTATGGTGTGCATGTCCATGAACCATTATCACTGTAGATGTTAGCAGTACAGATGTACAAGACAGTACGGATGTTTGATTACAAATACCTTTGTATGTCACAGGAGTGTTCTACCAGTGGCCTGTTGACAGACTCACAACTACAAAAGGTGCCAGAGTGACATGTGCATATCACACCAGTGCCAGCTACAGTAGAAAAGGGTTAATGTGTTGTACTCCACCCTCATTGTAGCCCATACCACACAGACAAATGTTAGGCATCTGAGTATGTAAGGATGTGAATGGCCATGACCTATGAGGAATAGCTGTGTCAGTGTTGTGAACAACATACAGAATAGGCTGTGTGGGTGAGGTGTGTGACATATGTGCACATTCCGATGGATGATATCAGCATTGTCACCGCTAGGTGAACATCCCTGTACCCATCAACTACCACCTAGCCTGTGGTCAACATTATGGACACTGTGTAAGGGATGGTGCTGTGCAGTACACCTCCCTGCCTTGGTGATGTCTCCAGGCCCCTTGGGTAGTCATACGTGGCACCCATGTCATGACAGGGTGCCATCCATGAGCACGGACATCATTGGACAGACATATACAGCACTGGGGTGACCAATATTGGATCACATATCACCTTTAAGGGGTAATGGCCATGTGTGGATGGGTGATACCAGCCTTCACAATCCTCACTTCCACTATGCAGCATGTTGTCTATCTTGCATAAAGACATTTGCTACACCATGACGATGGACATGCTACATATCCATATCCTGATCTGTAAGACATATGTCATGGACAGCCACCGTCCTAATACTAGGATCACCACATGCTGGACAGATCACTGTGCCATACATGTGACGTATTCCCGCCAAACCATGCAACCATGTCCATCAAAGCTGCACATGGCATTCCAGTCATACATGGTGTGATGGCCGCATGGTAGATGTAGTATCAACTGTCCGGATCAGTAATGTGGCACTGATGCACCTCGCGGTGGCATAATGGCTGTCTGTTACAGCTAGGAAACCTTGCCTGTACATGCTATGGTTGAAAACCATCCCTGCGAATGACGTCCGACTAGCCATTGTCCCATGTCTATCACATGTGCAACACAGGCGATCCATGGCAGGATGTTGAACAGCTGTACAGTGCTGTGTAGATGTATATGGCAAAACACATGCAGGTACAGGTGTCCATGTGTATGTGTGCATTGTCACTGCTCAAGTCCAGTAAGGCTGTGTCTGTGTAGATAGGTGACATATACACAGCATCAAGGTCAACAGCATTACCGTGGACACATCCAGGCATGTGCAGATAGGTAAGAACACTAGTGCAGGCAAATAGACATGCCCACATCAAGACAGCATTCACATGGAGTATGAACACTGTAATGAGGTGACACACATATATGGTGATGATATCCAATGCATAACGGGTGTTACATGTGTGTGACACAAACACGTCAGTTGTGTCAGTGTCATAATGATTTGCAAAGATAACTGTGCAGATGTACTAGATGTCATAGAAATGCATGTGCAGCAGTATCTCTGTACATCTCTGAAACTGTGACCTGTCACCATCATTATGTCTTACAGATAATGCCTCGTACATGCCTTCCAGCGTACAGCTGTCAGGAGGGTGATGTCCTCATCCCGTACCTCCATGAGAACTACGAGGTGTTGTTCAGCCATGTGCCACAGCATGCCCAGCAGCGGGATGACCTGTGGCAGGATCTACGCAGGAGGGTGAACAATGTGGGTGGCCATAACCGCACCAACCAGCAGGTGCGCAGACACTGCATGGACTTGATACGACATGCAAAACAGCGTGCCACTGCAATCACCAGGGAACAAGGTGGAACAGGTGGTGGGCCACCAACCCAGCCCCCACTCACATGCACTGAGGAGCTGCTGGCCAGTCTGGGAACACCCTCAGAACAGCATCCACACACACTAGCTGCCATCGTGGAGGTGGGTGTCTCCCAACCAATGAGCCTGGAGTTGCCTAGTAAGTCATATGGCTATTATATCCCATTTAGTTGCATGTGTCACTGTACATTATGTAAAGTAACAACATATGCAAGGTATGTGGACACACATGCTGCATACTAAAGTATGCTACCCTGTGTATGCACACATGTGCATACTATATGCTATTATACAGGTGAATGTGTTAACATGCACAGTGCACCCTGTGGCTGTCATACAGTCATGGATAATGTTCACACTGCTGTGTCACCCCTATACAAGTACCTCTGGTGTGCCACACAGACATGAGTCCGTTGCAGGTGAGACTGTCATCAGTATCAGGCATGTTAAAGCATATATCTATTTGCCATGTGGCCAGTTAACAGTCAGTTGCACACTTGATGTTCGTTCCAGTCACGATATATAGGTCGCATCACCCATCAGTCACACAGGCAACCCATGTGCAATATATACAAACGAAATGATACACCAACTTGCAACCACAGTAGTTGGCATTGCTACATGTGTGGTCAGCTGTGCATACAACGGTGGAGGTGTTCTAAAATGGAGGCATATGTAGTATGCATTGGAACAACATGTGTGGTACACAAACAGTACCACACAGTGAGCTGTGAAATGTGCAGCCCACAGGTGTCACCATTGTGTTATATGCCCCTGCATTGGGGTGCACACATTGTGATGTGCCATCTGACATGTCCCAGACACGTAGTGTTCTGGCTGCAATATTGTCACACTATCCCATGACCCATACCCCACATACCAAACTTACAACCCATTGTCTGCATAGCCCTGTGGATGGTGACATATCTGACATCTATGGGTGTATGTCATATGGGACAACACAGACATGTGAGATAGATGGACATCACACACATTTGGCCAACACATGTGCACACATCGCCATGGGGGATGGCCAGAGTCATGTAGCCACACAGTAGATGTGATGTGTGTACACCCTGTTGCACATTGTCCACATATGGTCCAATTATAGCCTTAGTTGACTGATTAAACAGTTGATGTGGTACACTGGACATCCTAAAAGCCTGTGCACAGCTAGTGGAGGTGTCACTGAAGTCTACCATATAAGATCTGTTAAACATCACGACTGTGTCAATGCATGACAGTAGTCACCTGTACAGCTTCCACAGACATTGACACCACATCAGGCCACAGATACTATACATTTCCCTTGCTGCTGTAGGACATCACCATTAGCTGTGCACCTCGTGTGTGTGGTACATCAATGTCATGTGGGAAATGGTGAATTGACATGTCCGCTATGTGTGGACATGGTTGCCAGGCAGCTAAGACCCTGTAGTTGTTGTGCAGGGGTGTCATCTTTAGGTCCTCCTGTGACCTGTCACTTGACACAGCATGGTTTGGTGTGTATACACCTCAGCATCGTGGGTGACAATCCACAGTTATGTCATGGGTATGCATGCAGGTGTGGCGATGCAATGTGTACATATTATGCATTGTACAGCAATATAGATGCCTCATGATGCCATGCAATGGAACAGTGTCTATACTTCACACTGTATAGCAATGTAGATGGCTCACACTACCCTTCCATGCTCATGCACATTTGCTAAACATGCATTCTATCTGTAGGGCATACAGACAACACCGCAATGTGATGCCCATTATGATGCTGTACATGTGTCAGGACACCATTGTATCAGACATGTATGCATGTTAATGCACACGTCAGCAGATTACATGTCAAGGTCACGTCAGCCATGTGTACTGTTATCCTGTTCTTGTCCACATGGTGTATCATGGGGATGCATGCATACTACCATGATTGTGTGAACTGCATGGCTACTGATATGACACCTGCTTGCTGTAGTGTGCACCCCAGGGAGGTATGCTTACTAACACTATTAATGTCTGGGCTGTATGCCCTCTGCTGTATCACAGGCATGCTGCATGCCATCTGTCAAATCACATGCATGGTGTGTCTCTGTGTGTCTGTGTGTGTGTGTGTGTCTGTGTGTGTGTGTGTGTGTGTCTGTGTGTGTGTATGTCTGTGTGTGTGTGTGTGTGTGTGTGTGTGTGTGTGTGTGTGTGTGTGTGTGTGTGTGTGTGTGTGTGTGTGTGTGTGTGTGTGTGTGTGTGTGTGTGTGTGTGTGTGTGTGTGTGTGTGTGAGTGTCTATTGTAATTTAGAGTCTTTCTTTGCATTCACAGGTGATGTAGGTGCGTTGCCCTCCTACGGTCCATCTGATGTTAGTGTCCCCACAGATACTAGCAGTGATGAACATATGCATGATGTACAGGCAGAGTTGTCAGGGGCTGAATCTGTGCCAATGGTTGCCATCCCAGCTATGTCCCCCTCTTCCCCGCACATAGTTCTGCTGCCAACACATACCGCATCAGCAGTGGCCATTGAGGAAGGACAGTCAGTGTCTGTTAGTGTGGAGCAGGAACGTGTGGTGGCTACAGAAGGTGTGTCTATACACCATGGTGTCAGTGTAATGACTGCAGATGTGCCACACAGGCATGTGGCCGATGCTGCTCGTAAGAGGACCTCTGGCAGACATGCACCTGCAGGACAGAGCACAGCAGTTGGTATCACCAGACGCATGTTCCAGACTGTAATGGTGGCACAGGCACGTGCTGAATGGCAGAACAGAGAAGGGCAGAGGCTGCAGAGGGCCTCTATCCGTACCCTAAATGACAACATCCAGGCATTGGCAAATGTTCAACAGCTGATTGCTGATGTTTTGGACAGGTGATTGAATGACATGGTCAGAATCCTTGACCGTGGCATGGCAATCTGTGACCGTGCGCTGTCTGTGCTGGAACACCTGGCAGGAGTGAGGCGTAGGCCACGTGGACGTAGGCCAGCTACACCACCTAGTGCAGGTCAACGTGAGTGTGCCACCTCACATGCCTGTTCCCATAGTGCTGGTAGCAGTAGCAGTGCAGCTGGTGCTGCGCTGTCCACACCAGGACACAGCAGGCCACGTGGACGTGGCCCTGGACATTCCCAGCGGGGACATGGTTCCAGTGGACATGTGTCTTCGGACAGTAGCCAAGCTGTACCTCCGCCTGGTAGTGCATGTGCAACCCCTGGCAGGCACATGTCATGTGGCCATGGCCGGACACAGTGAGCTGTACAACCTGGTCTGTACAATCTGGAGCTGTCAATAATACCCTGTGTAGGCCTCACAAAAGGCAGAACTGTGTGCCCACATACACGCACACAGCAAAGACATCTGTAGGGCACCACAACACCCACATGCATACTGAACAGACATGTCCAATCATATCACTGGCCCTTACCCACACACAAGATGTCATCCATTGGTGCAGCCTATGCCCCTGGCAAACATTATCACCCTGTGCATATGATGAAGCCTGTGCTGCATCCCTGTCATGCACACCATTGGTGCAGGGACATGCTCAAATGGTCTGATGCACAGGGAGAAAAGAATAGTGAGACGTGTATATTACATTCGTTGTGTAAGAATAGTGAGAGAAGTGTATATTACATTATTTGTGTATGAATAGTGAGAGACATGTATATTACATTAGTTGTGTACTGTTGACATGCACCAGACATACCATGTAGTACAGGTTTAGCATGCATTGTTATATGTTCACAGTATGTGTCTCGGTAACAACAGTAACAGCATGTTGGTAATGATACCCTGGTTCCCTCCTTATGGTCTACTTGCATGTGCCTACAGGTAGCACTGTTTGCAGTCTCCCATGTGTAACTGTGGAGTACTCACAGGCACATATGGCAATATCAGCATGCTATACGTATACTCAGCCTGACTGTTGGAATGTCTAACATAACACAGATGTCCACACATATACTGATCCAGAAGCATGTGGGCAGTCTAATAGGCTACAGTGGCTAGAGACGTGACATCCATACCAGGTCACATCACAGGTATGTTGACATGGTGCACGGGTTGTACACAGCGGTCTGGCCAATGAAAATGTTAGAGGCCACTTGCTAGCATGAGGTCTCACTGTGAGTCAGTAATACCCTGTCACATTACAGGAACATGCTCACACTCACGGGGTCAACAACACTATAGCACACTCCCCATAGTGTTGAGGTGAGGACCCTTGCCTATGTGGTCATCACCGTCACAGCACTGTGAACCCACATGATGCGACACAGAGAAAGAACATGTACAGGTAGCCAGTACGGCTGAGACCGATGGCATTAACAGGGTAGTGGACTGCATCACCATGTGGGTTTAGGGATCCTGTGTGTTCTGTATGGTAGCATACACCATCACTCCATGCACCAGACAGCCATGCACACCTACGTACACACACACTGTGGAGACCACAAATGTCATACACATATTTATTATTTATTTATTATTTGACAACTATCTATGACATTTATATGGTATTAGAGTATTATTTAGCTTAACATAATTTTTATATTTAGGGATATTTTGTCATTTTTTATGATGTTGGCTGTACAATATACATATATATGACTTGATTAATCAGCCTTGCTTATGTTATCTATTTTCTCATGAGTGGATCCTCCATTCATATATATAAAGCACAAGTACCATTAGTACATCCTGGTCTGACATTACCCTATTTTAAGCAATGACTGATAGGTGGATTCACAGCAAGGTTTTGTCTTAGTATTGCTTTGTCCCTATGCTATTTTTTGATTTTAATTACTTTTATTTTATCCTCATTTACATTATATGGTAGCCATAATGACTGCTGAACATATGATTTTCGAACTATATTTTTCAGCTGCTATCTTAAGGTGAATTTGAGAATTTGAAATTTGGTGCGACTGAATGTTTAAATGAATTGCTTGCCTTGAAAAAGATTTCTTTCTTTTTATATGTTGTACCTTTTTATATGTTGTACCTTTAAATTTGTCTAATTATCTTGTTAATTGTTTAAATGAGGACTTAGCCAATGTATAAAAGCAAGGGATATTTTTGATGTAATTGTACCTGATGAAGCGCACCTGAGTGTGCGTGAAAGCGCTCGTTCATTTTCATTAAATTTTACAACTTTTATCTCATGGTGGTTCGCTGCAGTTTTTGTCTTCCAAGCACTGTGAACCCACATGATGCGACACAGAGAAAGAACATGTACAGGTAGCCAGTACGGCTGAGACCGATGGCATTAACAGGGTAATGGACTGCATCACCATGTGGGTTTAGGGATCCTGTGTGTTCTGTATGGTAGCATACACCATCACTCCATGCACCAGACAGCCATGCACACCTACGTACACACACACTGTGGAGACCACAAATGTCATACACATATGGATAGCTGATGTGTGTGATACACACACCACACCTGCCTACGTCATGCTTTCCACACTGCAGTATGTACAGATCTCTACAACAGTGTACAGGGGTGTGTAACAATTGGGATGTATTCCCCACCATATGTGGCATATATGGTCATACAAGCAAACGCACATGGCAGTACTGTGAATGATACACCTGCTATATGATGATACGTCTGACAGACATGCAGCAGTATTGGCCGCATTATGTGTACCAACGCTACCTTCGGCAATTGTGCTGTTATATGAACACAGGTGGATGTAAGTGTTACAGGTGTCAAGTGACGTACTGTCAGTAACACCTGACTGCTGTGTAGGTTTTATGTCTCCACCGTCAAATAATGGTAACATAGCGTACTGTTTGCACATGTAATGGTAGGATGGCGTGTGACACACCTGTGAGCCATCCCCAGCAAACATCCATCTACACAGGCGGATCACCACTTTAAGTACACACATCCATCCATACCTGCTGTACATCCTACCGTACTGTCAGTATGTCACCATATACAGGTGTCAATGATGGGGCTGCATTGCAACTGCATGTTGTAGTTAGGCACAGAGGAGTTACTTACATCAGCTACTGTGCATGCATGGTAGCTGCATGCACACCACAGATTGTACATGTGTGTTGGTCCTACATGCCTGTCATGTAGCCATGTTTGTATGCATTGCAGTTAGTGGCCATGTGTGTTGACATACATGACACATGAACTGTTGTATATGATGGGTATCATGGGTAACTAGTACAGAGGGAATGTGTCCTCGGTCAACATTGCTGTCTCATGTACTGTTAGCATTCAACAGCCATGGACCCACCTTCCATTTGCATGCGTATGATTGCTGTAGCCACTTGTCTGCATGGAGGACAGCAAAAGCTATGCTATGTACATATGTGTTGTGTGTGTGGTCCATGCACATATCCACTGCAATTACATGTATGACATAGCCAAACATGTGTGTTCATTGGTGTACAGTGACAGTCATCTGTCACAGCTGTGTAAGAGCCATGGCCCCTGGTATCTGTATAGCCGACCTGGTTATGTACAGTGGTATAATTGCAATGCATAACACATGATGGATCCCTGTCGGTACATTTGTAGTCTGCACAGTTGCTGTAGACCTATGTACAGTCCACTGGTCATGAGTCAAATGGTGTTGTGTTAATGTATGGCTGTGTACTGCTGGTCCAATGACATGGTGATGTCGGAGGGCTACATTGTAGATTGTGGTGTGTACCTCTGTGATATGCACCTGAGACATCTGTGATAGCTCCTGAGTGTGTACTGGTCAATACATGTGAGTGGCCTTCATGTACGTGGGGACAGTAATACCATACTGTGCCCTTCCGTGTTTAGACTCCATGTGCATGCAAGACGGCCCTTTGCAACTGCTAAGTGTGTGAGCATGCCCAGTACATTCCAAACTGCACCCTTCCATGTTTAGAATCCGAATTGCATGCATGCAAGATGGCCCTTTGCAACTGCTGTGTGTGAGCATGCCCTGTACGCCGTTGTGTAGATGGACACACAGTACATTCCAAACTGCACCCTTCCATGTTTAGAATCCATGTGCATGCATGCAAGACGGCCCTTTGCAACTGCTAAGTGTGTGAGCATGTCCAGTACGCCATTGTGTAGATTGACACACAGTACATTCCAAACTGTGCCCTTCCGTGTATAGAATCCATGTGCATGCAAGACGGCCCTTTGCAACTGCTAAGTGTGTGGGCATGCCCAGTACTCCATTGTGTAGATGGACACACAGTACATTCCAAACAGACATGTGATACTAAGCGTGTGGGCATGGCCATTGACATCCTGTATAGCGATGGTGGTCATCCAGGCAACAGATGTCCATTTTCAATGTCACGATAGATGCCTACATTGAACACACTGGTTGCTGACAAGGAAAAGGTTACAGTAAGCTGCCTGTCAGGCGCTAGAATCCGCCACATAACACAAGCACTCAGTTCACTCCAAAGCAAGTACAAATATGACTCAGTCATTGTCCATGCTGGTGTGAATGACCTGAGACGTACCTCCCTGGACTACATGAAAAGAGACATAGAGGAGCTCTCTGATTATGTAGCCCAGGCCGGTATGACCCTGACCCTGAGCAGCGTCTTACCCTCACCAAGAATGATGCCACAGTACAAAGACAAAATGATCAGCTTTAACAATTGGCTTAATTACTGGTGTCATTCTAAGGGATCAATGTCTGTCTGCTTGGGATGACATGCTTGACAAGCCACGCTGCTTCACAAGGGATGGCTTGCACCTGTCACCCCTGGGCTTCCGGATATTGGCCAAGGCTCTTGCCACCCCCATAGTGCCTTTTTTAGGCAAGGCTCAAAAGACAAACCCACCTCCCTAGAAAACACAAGTGAAAAAAATCTAAGGGTAATGCTGCTCAATGCCAGAAGTCTAAACCTCAAGATGCATGCTCTCGAAGCCCTCCTCAGTATGGAGAACATCGATGTCTGTGCAGTGACTGAAACCTGGTTCAAGGCTCCTGCGAGCACCCCAGCACTACCAGGTTTTACCTCATATCATGCTTTCCGGCCCCAAAACTTGGACCGAACCACAAAAGGAGGGGGAGTATCCATATTCATCAAAGATACCCACACCTCCAGGTTAGTGGCAATGCACAAAGCATTGGAGACCATCCAGGTGCAACTAACCATAGGAAAAACTTCCCTACAGTTTGTAGCATGCTACAGACCACCCTCTCAAACTCAGGAACCCCACTCAGCCTTCCTGAAGACACTGGAGAGTATGAATGTCTCTCCAAATACCATCATATTGGGAGACTTCAACTACCCAAACATAGACTGGGAACATTGCTCAAGCCCCAACACCCTAGCCCAAAGGTTCCTAGAATTCATAAACTCAAATGCGATGGAACAACTAGTCCCCACTCCCACAAGAGGAGATAATATACTAGACCTGATCATCACAAACATGGGGACAAAATGCTCCACACCGGAAGTATACCCCTCATTGGTGAGATCAGACCATAAATTAATCTCACTGGAAATCCACATCCCGCCCCCACCCCCTGCACAAAAGACCACAGTGAAGAACTTCTCAAAAGCCAACTTCACACTTCTTAAGACTGAAGTGGTATCCTTTAAGGCCCCTGGGCCAGTGGAAACCACAACCCACACCACTGAATCCTTTATAAATGCCTTCTACGGGCACCTTCAAGAATGCATGGATCATGCAATCCCTAATAAAACCAAGATCCATTCCCCCAAAGGCAGGCACCCTGTCTGGTGGACCCCAGCCATTAGCAAACTTTACAACAGGACGAGGAAGCTACTACATGACAGAGCAAAATCCCTAAATGGGAAGGCATCTCTGATCAGTACTAGCAAAAAACTACGATCACTCATAAAATCATCCAAGGCCAACTTTGAGAGAAAAATCGCAAAAGACACAAAAGACAATCACAAGGCCTTCTTTAGCTATGTTAGAAACCTGGGTGAAAACTCCCAGATATGCTCAGAGTTAGTCCAAAATGACACAAAATACACTGAACCCACAGACATTGCCAACATTCTGGCAGACAGGTTCAGTGCAAATTTCTCTGCCCCCCCCCCCAAAAGGAGAAATATCTATGCCAGCAGAGTTTAGCCTCCCTAACATCTCAGATGCTCAGGTGAGAGCCGCCCTCTCCAAAGCTAAAAACACAGCATCAATGGGACCGGACGGTGTCCCGGGCTGTGTGCTAAATGAACTCCAAGAGGAACTAAACCCGCACATAAGGCTGCTGTTTAATCTCAGCCTTACTACAGGATACGTACCCAAAGAGTGGCGTACAGCAACAGTGGTCCCACTCCACAAAGGCGGTGCTTCTACGGACCCTGGAAATTACCGCCCAATAAGCTTGACGAACCTGGTCTGCAAAGCTATGGAAAGGATCATTATGGAACTCATAAACAAAGACAATGGGGACCTACAGACATTTGATCCTACCCAATTTGGCTTTGTCAAGGGCAGATCCTGCCTTTTGAACTTGGACGACTTTTTTGAAACAGTCACTAAGGCCATTGATGAGGGTAAGGCAGTTCACACAGCCTACCTTGACCATGCAAAAGCCTTCGACACAATACCCCACTTGGGCATCATAGACAAACTCACCAGCTTAAATGTAAACCCATATGTCACAAGATGGGTTGCAAACTGGCTCAAGGACAGAACCCACAAGGTCAGAATTGCTTTAGCCATGTCAGACTCTAAGCCAGTCACAAGTGGTGTCCCACAGGGCTCAGTCCTGGGACCCCTCTTGTTTGGCATTTATTTTTCCGAGGTGCAAGCAAACATAGGAGGATTGTGGCTGACAAAGTTCGCAGATGACTGCAAACTGGGCGCCATAATTGGTACTCCAGCAGACACAAGCATCCTTCAGAGAGGCTTCATAGAAATGGATAATTGGTGCCAGAGCCATGGCCTTAAACTGAACGCCAAAAAATGTATAGTCATACCCTTTGGGAAAAACAAGGTACCCACAAATTACCACATAGGTGGTAATCCATTAAGTACGGAAGAGGTAATCAGGGACCTAGGGACCCAAGTTGACAGTAACCTCTCATTTAAAGGGTGTACTGTCTGTGACACATCCCATATCTATGTAGTGTTGTTGTAGTGCTCCGTAGATATTTGGTTGCCCCGATCACACCACTGCCGTGTGTTTGCCTACGTCTACCTTGGGACAGTAATATGCTTTCAGACTGCTCACTCTCTATACATTCCCTATCGGCATCCTTGCCTTTGCGGATGATGTAACCCACCTAGAAGTATGCCTCTGGGAGTGCTGTGTTCTGTAATCTCGGTAGCGCATTCTGTAAATGCATCATGCTGTAGTGTGTTAGGGTAGTTAGGTGTATGTTTGAATCCCAGCCCTGCCAAGTGTGTGTGTGTGTGTGTGTGTGTGTGTGTGTGTGTGTGTGTGTGTGTGTGTGTGTGTTTGTGCCCATGCTCCCATCAGCCTGGGGACTCAGTCTTGCTTTTAGATGCCACAGACCACAGCAGTTTGCTACCGACATCTTTGCCTTTGCAGGTTGATGACACACACCTAGATGTCTGCCTCTGGGACTGCGGTGCTTAGTAATGTCGGTAGCGCATTCTGTAAATGCATCATGCTGTAGTGTGTTAGGGTACTTAGGTGTATGTTCGACTCCCAGCCCTGCCATGTGTGTGTGTGTGTGTGTGTGCGTGTGTGTGTGTGTTTGTGTGTGTGTGTTTGCGCGCATGCTCCCATCTGCCTGGGGACTCAGTCATGCTTTTAGATGCCACACACCACAGCAGTTTGCTACCAATGTCTTTGCCTTTGCAGGTGATGACACACACCTAGATGCCTGCCTCTGGGACTGCTGTGCTTAGTAATGTCGGTAGCGCGTTCTGTAAATGCATCATGCTGTAGTGTGTTAGGGTACTTAGGTGTATGTTCGACTCCCAGCCCTGTCAAGTGTGTGCGTCTGTGTGTGTGTTTGCATGCATGCTCCCATCTGCCTGGGGACTCAGTCTTGCTTTTAGATGCCGCACACCACAGCAGTTTGCTACCGACATCTTTGCCTTTGCAGATGATGACACGCACCTAGATGTCTGCCTCTGGGACTGCTGTGCTTAGTAATGTTGGTAGTGCATTCTGTAAATGCGTCATGCTGTAGTGTGTTTGGGTACTTAGGTGTATGTTCGACGCCCTGCCAAGTGTGTGTGTTTGTGCGCATGCTCTCGTCCACCTGGGGACTCAGTCTTGCTTTTAGATGCCGCACACCATAGCAGTTTGCTACCAACGTATTTGCCTTTGCGGGTGATGACACACACCTTGATGTCTGCCTCTGGGACTACTGTGCTTAGTAATGTCGGTAGCGCATTCTGTAAATGCGTCATGCTGTAGTGTGTTTGGGTACTTAGGTGTATGTTAGACTCCCAGCCCTGCCAAGTGTGTGTGTGTGTGTGTGTGTGTGTGTGTGTGTGTGTGTGTGTGTGTGTGTGTGTGTGTGTGTGTGTGTGTGTTTGTGTGTGTGTTTGCACGCATGCTCCTGTCCGCCTGGGGACTCAGTCTTGCTTTTAGATGCCGCACACCACAGCAGTTTGCTACAGATGTCTTTCCTTTGCTGATGATGACACGCACCTAGATGTCTGCCTCTGGGACTGCTGTGCTTAGTAATGTTGGTAGCGCGTTCTGTAAATTCATCATGCTGTAGTGTGGTAAGGTACTTAGGTGTATGTTCGACTCCCAGCCCTGCCAAGTGTGTGTGTGTGTGTGTGTGTGTGTGTGTGTGTGTGTGTGTGTGTGTGTGTGTGTGTGTGTGTGTGTGTGTGTGTGTGTGTGTGTGTGTGTGTGTGTGTGTGTGTGTGTGTGTGTGTTTGCATGCATGCTCCCATCCGCCTGGGGACTCAGTCTTGCTTTTAGACGCTGCACACCACAGCAGTTTGCTACCGATGTCTTTGCCTTTGTGGGTGATGACACGCACCTAGATGTCTGCCTTTGGGACTGCTGTGCTTAGTAATGTTGGTAGGATGTTCTGTAAATGTGTCATGCTGTTGTGTGTTTGGGTACTTAGGTGTATGTTCGACTCCCAGCCCTGCCAAGTGTGTGTGTGTGTGTGTGTGTGTGTGTGTGTGTGTGTGTGTGTGTGTCTGCACACATGCTCCCATCCGCCTGGGGACTCAGTCTTGCTTTTAGACGCCGCACACCACAGCAGTTTGCTACCGATGTCTTTGCCTTTGTGGGTGATAACATGCACCTAGATGTCTGCCTCTGGAACTGCTGTGCTTAGTAATGTCGGTAGTGCATTCTGTAAATGCGTCATGCTGTAGTGTGTTTGGGTACTTAGGTGTATGTTCGACACCCAGCCGTGCCAAGTGTGTGTGTGTGTGTGTGTGTGTGTGTGTGTGTGTGTGTGTGTGTGTGTGAGTGTGTGTGAGTGTTTGCGAGCATGCTCCCATCCACCTGGGGACTCAGTCTTGCTTTTAGATGCTGCACACCACAGCAGTTTGCTACCGACGTCTTTGCCTTTGCGGATGATGACATGCACCTAGATGTCTGCCTCTGGGACTGCTGTACTTAGTAATGTTGGTAGCACATTCTGTAAATGCGTCATGCTGTAGTGTGTTAGGGTACTTAGGTGTATGTTCGACTCCCAGCCCTGCCAAGTGTGTGTGTGTGTGTGTGTGTGTGTGTGTGTGTGTGTGTGTGTGTGTGTGTGTGTGTGTGTGTGTTTGCGCGCATGTTCCCATCCGCCTGGGGACTCAGTCTTGCTTTTAGACGCCGCACACCACAACAGTTTGCTACCAACGTCTTTGCCTTTGCGGATGATGACACGCACCTAGATGTCTGCCTCTGGGACTGCTGTGCTTAGTAATGTCGGTAGCGCATTCTGTAAATGCGTCATGCTGTAGTGTGTTAGGGTAGTTAGGTGTATGTTTGACTCCCAGCCCTGCCAAGTGTGTGTGTGTGTGTGTGTGTGTGTGTGTGTGTGTGTGTGTGTGTGTGTGTGTGTGTGTGTTTCCAGCTGCATGACAACAGTACATTGCTTTGACAGTATTCACTCTCCATAACATCCGTGCGGCGTCTCTGCCTTTGATGCTGCTCTCTGCAGGCTACACGTGTGCCTGTGTGAATCATGTGATCCACTGATCACGGTAGCGTGTTTTGTAACTGCGTAATACTGTTGTGTGGTACAGTGCTTACGTTTATGTTCTGCTCCCAACCCTGCCACATGTGTGTGTGTGTGTGTGTGTGTGTGTGTGCGTGTGTGTGTGTGTGTGTGTGTCTGTGTATCTATCTACATATATACATATATATATATATATATATATATATATATATATATATATATATATATATAGATAGATAGGTATATGCATGTATATATATATATATATATATATATATATATATATATATATATATATATATATATATGTATATATATATATATATATATATATATATATATATATATATATATATATATATATATATATATTGTATATAGATATGTATGTTGGGATTATCACTCTTGACTGTGCTGCATTGTCTGTACATGAGCACCTTGGATGTATGTACATCTGCTATGGCTCTGTGATAGTGCACATAGTGTGTGCTGTAGTGAACGTGGGTTATACATGTGTAGTGACCGGTTATTGTGTTGCTGGGTATTACACGGGCATTGGAAACAATGTTAGTGCAGCACCTTTGACTGGTCGTATGCAGATCTCGGAAACAGTCAGCAGTGGTTATTACACTGGAGTGTGAGTATGGCTCATATCCATCTGTAGTAACTGCCAAGTCTATGCACCCCAGGTTAACATTACAGACACGTTTATCCACAGGTTGTAGTACAGATCCCAGGACTGTATGTGTAGACATTGACAGGTGCAGGACTGGGTTATGTTGGATGCATGGAGGGGTGTCCATGGCCAGTAATGGGGATCTCTACAGCCTGGCAGGTATGGTCTGTGACTGTCCCACAACCTCCTGTATATGGCTGACTCATGCTGTACCTGTGTATATGCAGACGCACACACTTACCACAAACAGCTACGGATATCACATACACACACCCATTGCACCACCATTGGGCCATGCAATAACCATTTTCCCTCACACACATACACCTATGTGTACATTGGATGGCTCTATGACAGCTCTGGACATGTTAACACCACATCCTGTGCATATGATGTCACCTGTGCCACCACCTGTGATGTGTAATATTGATGCAGGATCTGACTAACCTGGTGCTGCTGCACACAGTGGCTTTATTCCACTGTATTGATGCTAGCATGCTGTTAACACACAGTGTGTTACTTCCAGGTGTACTTCAGCAGGCATGATGCATTGCAGCTATGACCATCACTGTAGCATAGTTTACAGCACTGTTACCTCTGATGATGTAGTCTCCATCCATGTGCCATTTCACTGATGTGTGTAGTATTGACAGCATGTGTGTCTGTGTGTGCAGTACATGTGTGATGTGTGTAGTATACATGTATACCTGCTTACAAATGCATACACGACATTACACGGGCTTCACCATTCATACACTAGCTTACTTGTTCTTCCACACATGCACATGGGCTAACACGTGCGCACACATACTTACTTGGGCTTACTGGCACGCACGAGCGCAGACACACTGTGGGTGGGTTTGCAGGTCACATCGGTGGTATCCATGGCATACGCCATCAGTCTCCTGACGTTCCCTGGGATAGCTCATGACACGCCTCTTCCACTGAGTACTGACAGCACACATGTGACACTGCTCCGGTGAGGTTACAGTGTTTTGTACATGCACACTCCTGTTGTTACCTATCTTCTACTCTAATAGTCCCCTTAACCTACACTACACTGTAGAGGCTTGGCCCATATGGCATGACATGTTGTGATTCACTATCCTCAGCCTCACTTGCCTCACATTGCCTACAAATGCTTTGTTACATCTCTGACAGAGCACTTCCACACATAGGTACCAGTATGCAGTAGCCATGTTGTCTCCAGCTTGCCATTCATCTGCATGGCGTACTAACATCAACTAAACCTACATTTTGTATGTATATTATCCATATGTCTTGTTTTGAAGTGCAGCGCGTTCTCGTGGCACTGCGCTACGCTTCCACACCAGGGATCGGGGGAGGACAACTACTGGTTCATTGATTTCCAATGGACAAAGCCGCCACTGGCCTTGGACTTGGACATTGGCATGCTTCTTCGACTGTAGTCATACTGTATTTGCAGCTGTCATTGCTCCATTTAGCAACGTGCAAAACGTTAGTCGCATAACATCCGGGTACATTTCTGCACATAACTCTGCTCTTTCATGGACAGCTTACTGTTTCATGTATCGCGTAGTTAATTACATCATTTGCATAGTTTACACATACAAATGGGGTATGTTGCAAATCCCAACATTGTCCGTGCAATGTTCATGTTATAGGCGGTCTTGCACATCCCTGCGGGTGTTTGCTGAATAGCCTGGCAGTCATCTTTCCTTGCTGTACTCTCACTCAATCCATAAACGCCGAAGGCATCGTGTATCATGGCCTAGGCTTTGCTGTGTGCTATGTCTATTTGTGGTGTATGCATGGCTGTGGGTATGTCCCACTGTCATCATTGGTAAAGGTGACACCCTATAGGTACTTCCTGTAGACTGCTGTGTCATTTGACATGTCAGCATATACCTGCGGATGAACTTCCTACTGCAGTGCTTTTCATACCTTCTGCGTTATCTTGTGGTCGATAATGCTGCTTCCTCAGACATGTATCTGTTTCTGATCATACCTATCAACCTCCTAGTGCAAAACATCTGTACAAAGCCTGACATGATGGGGGGACAGATAGGGGCAGATTCTACATATTGCTCTTACAAACGTAGATAGTTGGCAGTATTATAGGTTTTGCATTAGTATGACCTTTCTGAGGGATTTGGGGTCTTAAACACATATGTGTATCATTATTTAATGACGTCAGTTCTCAGGTATTTGGCAGACAGGTACAGATTGTGAGAGGAACACACCACACATATGAGGCATACATCTGCACATTCGTACAGTTACGCCAATACACACAATACATGGCACCATCACAGGCCAGTTACCATTACATTCCTATTGCAGGACACACCCACCCACTGGGTTATAATTCCTCACACAGGCCAACAGGTGCTTATCCACACTACTTATTCCATCATGTACCTTATGTGTTGGCCGGTATTTGAGCTTTCCGTCAGTGGCAGAGCTCACGTACGAGTATGGTGGACTGGACACTGTATCGGTGACACTGCATGACACCCTGAGGGACACATGTCGTTTGAGTCTATTAACCTTCCACATTGACTTTCACAGGCCATACGTTGTAATTCACATTTGTGGACAAACATGCTTATGACTTGAACATGTTTTGTCATTTGTCCTGACGTCTTTCTTCTCACCTGTCCACCTAGTATCACTAGTTCTGTACATTTCATTAGGACGGGTTACTTTCATACCTCTCACCTGCACACATTATGGGTATAGGCCCTGGGGTTTGACCTATGATTCTGTTACATTTGTCATGATAATGTGCCTTTCTGATAGATTGCTGGCAAGCCATGACGGACTGTGCGGTTAGGTAATCATGACTGACATTTCTATTTCATGATTACTAACTCTCATAACATTTGTATTCCCGACTACACAATTATTCTATCAATGGTCTGACTTTATCTGAGGTATATTTAATATAGTCCCTATTTGTCTGTCATGTACTATGCCTTAGTCCAGCTGTCTTATTCTGACATTCTGGCAGGTATGGTTACCATCTTGGTCGTATGCGTGTCCATCCATGATAATCGCCTACATGACACTGATATAGGTCCCTATGTCTTCCCCCAATGGTTTACACAATATCCAGTGGATGGGTTGCACCTTTTTGGTGAATATAGGCGTGTGCTATACCCACATAGGTATATTGATCACTCCCATGAGGCGTACCTAATAGATCTGTGCCAACCAACACCTTGGCCCATTTCTGCATACCCATGATTCCCATACCTGACACACCTCCACAGTACCCATTAGACATGTTTAATGTGAGTGATAATAAAGTGTAAGGACACTTCCGAGCACTACCCACTCTGCAGATATCAGCTCGTACGTCATACATTCAATCGACCCATGTGTTATTACCCTTGCACCTGCTACTGTTGCATGTACAGTTATATCGTAGTTGCAGCTGTGATGTCTTTTGCATCTATGACAGTTCGCACTTCGTACGGATCAATTTTTGGGATCCTGCAAAGGACACCTATATTCATGTTTAACGTGTAGAACTTGCAGGCCCTGTCACACTGGTACTTTCCGGGAAATGGTTTGGAAACCATCGGTGGATTCTTCTTTCATGCATGTCTGTCTGTCTATCCATATTAGCTATACCGTGACCTATTTATGTACATGTGGTATATGTACAGGGACATATGTTTGTTGTGTATATATCTATTCATGTATCATGTGTGTATAGACATATATATCTGTACATATATACATATGTCTGTACATTCCTCATCTCGTAATTTGCTTTGGATTATGTCTGTGGATATATGTGTATATATATCTCCATATCATACCTTTCAACTGTACAGATTTCCGCTGCATGTACAGCTGTTTGCCTCTTATCTTTGCTCCGTTTTTCATAACCTTGTGTCTATCCGGCAAGTTAGTGGCATATCATTAAAGACTGACGTTGGTAAATAATGGCAAACATTTCAGGTTACGACTTCATACCCTTCAGAGAATCCATGCTAGTGACACACCTGTTATTCTATTCACTTTCTATGTTTGTTAGGGCAATATCTGGGGATTGCCCCTATTTGTACCAGTTATTGTCATGGCTTTGTCCGGTTTCGTACTTTACAGGTTTAACAGGTATGAGCCATGTACATGGAACGTGGGGAACACACCATTCATTTTCTATTCTGTGAGCGGATTACACACGCACAGGTGCACTTGCATATCCTTATTGTGGGTTACATATGTTTCATAGATAATTGTGCTTCCATGAACTTTCATAATTCTGACCGTAACAGTTACATACCTGTATTCCAGTTTACGGACTACTGCGAAACACACGTTCACCTTTACATATTTAAATGTGTGTACTGCACCAATGCTTTCATTACACTTTCAAGTTATATGTGCAGTGGTCATAGGTCATAGGTCAACCGGGACTGCATTCACTATTCTTTTGGTGTTCTCCCTCAATGATATGCATACCCATAGTACTTAGCTACATCAACATATGCCTCACCGCTTCACCTACGACACAGGCATCCATTCTCCTGCTGGGAAAAAGGCGGTACTACATATTACACATTCCCTATTGCCTACTGCTGTGGACTCCAGCTGCATTGTTAATCACTCCGAGGATATGCAGAACACCAAGGCATATAGTCCAGCCACATACAGGTCTTTGATTGTCAGAGTGTTCATGTAGTGATCTGGGTTTTGGCTTGGCCACCTGGTGAGCGGAACTTCCCTGGCCAAGGTCAAATGTCAGATGAAGCATATGGACAGGGATTATCACCCTATTTTGAAGTTTTACCTATGTTTATAGACACAGGTGTTTGGGCACCTGTCAGCAGCTTATTCTGTTGGCATTACATATTATGGGTGGGGTTGTTACAGTCCATACTCCACAGTGAGGGGTGTTCCCATTCACATTTGACTATTACCTGTATACAGTCATACGGGGATTATTATTTTTGGACATGAAGTGACTACAGGTATGCAGTTGTAGATTACACAAGTGTGATGGGCTGTTCCTATAAATATGTATGGACCATACCTCTCAACCTCTTAGAGCACCGAACCTGCACAAAACCTACACGATGGGGAGACAATTAGAGACACATTTTAACAATTGCTCTTACAAGCTTACAACGTTGATAGAATGCTAGGTTTTGCATTAGCATGACTTTTCTGCAGGTTGTGGAGTTTTATACTCAGGATATTTCTCATTATTTAGTGACGTCAGCTATTTACCACACTGGTGCAGATTGTCGAAGGCACACACCAACACTATGGTGCGAACCTGTGGTCATTCTTAGGGCTGCCACCTTTTCGACTGCCCAAAGTGGGACATGTTCTGTAGGGATGTCAGATTTTTCAGGACAAAACATACCTACAGCCGTGCATAGTACTGAACTTTAACCTTTTTTGTACATATAATAGCTTATTCTTGTAACATTTGAATTGCTTATGCTACTACACATAACATATCGAGGATTCATATATAAAATAACCATTTTATGCAACTATTAAAGTAAATTAGGAAATAAACTCACAGGACATTTGCTATGTCTTGATTTTTTTCACAGGACACAACTGCCTACAGAGGGATTGTTACTCGCAAAGTGGGACAGGTGGTGACCCTAGTCATTCTGCGAATATCCGGACAGTTGAGTGATATGGCACAGACCTCTGTAATATGCTGTTGTGTTCTGGCACAGCAGTAGCTTGGCATTAAAGACTGCAGTCGGAACGTGCTGACAGACAATTGGGTTTCAGACTTCATACTCCAGACATTAATGCCAATGTGCAAACTGTTATTCTATCAAATTCTGTTTCTAAGAGATATGTTTATAGATTGTCCCTGATTTTCGACCTCTGTTTCACTTATATTCACGGCTCTGTCCAGATATCTTGCTCACACAGGTTGACAGGTACGGTCAGTCACGACTGCACACAGTCAGTGTCCTTTACACTTGATCAGGGTTAACCTGTTTACATAGTGTCTTCCTCACCCTCATGCCGTTTTCCACTTTGCAAATGTGTGCATTATATTCTCCCTCCTATTCGTGTCTGGACACGTGCGTCACGGGAAGGTATTTTATCCTGGGTGGTAGGTTATGCATACTCACTTAGGGCTGGACAGTGTCATGGACCTCCACTGCACGTTCTGACTTGTGTCCAGATATCTACTGGATTGGACATCATGTCGTCATACCCATTCTACTATTTACACAAGTTGGTCATCTCGTGAGGGATATCCCAAAAATTGGTCAATACCAAAACAAGTTAGATAACGAAGATTTTTGTGGCTTCACGAAAACGTGTAGGGGGTTTTACCTGCAGGGGATACATGGTTTGCAATCCTGACACTGCCTAGGTTGACAATACCTACTACATATGTGTAGGGGTCACTGTGTGTAGCTGTTTCTGCAACAAACCAGTGGACCAAGTACGGCTGGATTTGGTGGATGTTCTGGTATGGTGGCAGGTTGTGTGTTGTGGAGGGTATGCTGGGTAGGCTATTATGGATCCAGGTGTGTTGACTTTGTTATGGGCAGTTCCATCAGGTCCCATCTGTGGGTATGTGATGGTGCCGTATCTATACATTTGTCTCACATATTTCCATATTCATATGTTTGTGGGATTGTGTTCTACATTATGGCCGGTCTGCTTGCCTTGCAGCTGTTTCTACATGAGGTTGTGTTTCTTTCCACTTCACCCGCTGCCCCCTCATACACCTCCGGTTCACCTTTTCTACATACGACACAAGTATCGCCTTTGAGGAATTTACCATTAAACACACACCCCTCACACGCAAATTACTCACACCGCATAGAGCACTACTTTGGTTGTTGGCCCATGACACGGCCGGAGTTACACATTGACTACCCTACATGTGTTGGGTACCTTTATGGTTGTGTGGACTACCCTGCCATGTTTGCTTTCCACATGCTATACCTCATGCACATAGGTACACGCCCTTACTTCACTTTCATTACTTGGTTGGTGTATCCGGATACTACCCGTTCGACTGTGTCACATACACATTCGGATTATACAGCTGACTTCCAGATTTTGCCAGCCTGTTCTACTCATTGGTAGGATGGCACCTTTTCCTATGTCCAAGCTATTCCTTACACATGTCCGACCGTTGTGGACATTGCTTCCCCACAGTCAACAGTTGTGTTTCCACCTTTTCAATTGGCCACAGTGTGACATAGGGTTACCACCTGTCCCACTTTGCGAGGGACAGTCCCTCTTTGGGCAGTTGTGTCCTGACATGTGATTGTCAACATGGTAAATGTCCTGAGATTTTAGGACAAACATATTACTTATATTTTATGTGATAGCTGCATTAAACAGTTAATTCTGTATCTGAAATACCTGACCGTTATGAGAAACAGAATAAGCAACTAAAATGCTACAGGAATACGCTTTTCTGTAGGCAAAACAGTTATGTTCTGTCCTTTGTACTGGCCGTGGGTATGTGTCGGCCTGTACAGTCTAATGTCTGTACCAAACATGTCCCACTTTGGCCATTTGTAAGGGTGGCAACCCTACTGTGACAGTTGCGTTGAACACAGCATATTTTACAGGCCGACACATACACACGGTCAGTTCGGCAGATAGAACTTACAATTCTTGCCTATATCTAAGCTTATTCTTGTAGCATTTTGGTATCTTATTCTGTTTGTTATGACATTTATGTATTATATGTCCAGTGAAATATGTTTAATGCAACTATTCCATGACATCTACAGAGCAATTATGTCCTATATTCTCTGGACATTTGCCAGTTTTACATGTTTGTGTCAGGACACATCTGCCCACAGAGGGACTGTCGCTCGCAAAGTGGGACAGGTGGTAATCTTGGTCGACGGTACGGATCATACTGTTCTTTTCGGCCTACATGTGTCCGTGTTGTTATGGCTCATTTATATGCTCCTTCTGTTTCGTTTACATGCGTATGCTATTTCCTTTCACATTTGGTATGTGAAATATGGACATACCTTTTGTATGTGACTATTACATGGCTTGTGGGATATGATTCAGACATATGGTCACTACCTATATCTACATTTCTCCTTGTGTATTTTGTTATGGACACATCTGCACAGCTATGTTCCCTCCCTCAAATTATGGGTCGGCTGGAGACCCTCTCCGTTGGACTGGACGTACCTACTGGTGGCGGGCTAACATCTGATATGTTTCACTTCCACATGTTATAGCTATCAACACTACGTTGGACTACAGGCACACAGTTTTCCTGTCATTTCTTCATGGGTAGGGACCCGTTATTCCCTACTGTGCATTTGTGTTTGAGTCTTCATTTTCTGTTCGCAGGGACTCTGCTTTGCATACGTTTCAGTCTCCACGGACACTGATAGGTACGATTACTATTGCTGGTGGAATATAATATTCAGTAGTTTAGGTTGCTCCTCGAAAGCTGACATTGACACGCCTCCCTGCGCAACTTCGATACCCTTGCACTTGTGCACTTTTCCTATGCACATGGCTGTGGCGGCTGCGCTTCATTAATATGCATATGGCACGTCTACTCCACATCTACACCGCACGGCTGGCGCAAGCCTTACGCCGGACTTGCGCCGAGCTTCATGAATGCGGGGGTCTACATCAAACCATTTATTGCAGTCCCTACAATTCAGCCTAAGTAATTACAAATTCTCTTGTCAAAATCCCTCCTCTGTCTTATGTGCAACACATGCATAAAAAACATTTGATATGGTTAAAAGGGCTTATCTGCTGCAGCTATCTGAGTAACATAAGACACCCCAATTTGCTCTTAATATCTTAACTGCAGTACTTAAAGATAATAAATCATTCTTATCCATGAATAAAATGCTGGTGAATTCCCAGACTACTTGCACATGCACCTGAATCATGCAATTAGGTTGACACTGCAAGTGCTCACGTGCACATGCGTGAGCAGTTTGTGAGTCCAGCACAGCATTAGGAATCCAGCTATGCCAGTACATGCAATTTCATATATGCACTACAATGTGATTTACACAGCTAAGCCCCAAAATGCCTAATTTACATAGAACTTTGTAAATGGAACCACATACTTAATTATAGTTTATACATTTTGCCATTTGATGATTGTTGGGCTCTGTGTTTATGTAAAGGTTGACAAAAAGAGTGCATTAAATAAAAAAGTTTAAAACAGGCACAGTTAGGATAACATGATTGGAAATAGGCAGTTACTGGTACACTGTTGTGACATCTTAAGGATTAGCCTCTGATTAGCATCTGGTTCGGCAGATAGAACTTACAATTCTTGCCTATATCTAAGCTTATTCTTGTAGCATTTTGGTATCTTATTCTGTTTGTTATGACATTTATGTATTATATGTCCAGTGAAATATGTTTAATGCAACTATTCCATGACATCTACAGAGCAATTATGTCCTATATTCTCTGGACATTTGCCAGTTTTACATGTTTGTGTCAGGACACATCTGCCCACAGAGGGACTGTCGCTCGCAAAGTGGGACAGGTGGTAATCTTGGTCGACGGTACGGATCATACTGTTCTTTTCGGCCTACATGTGTCCGTGTTGTTATGGCTCATTTATATGCTCCTTCTGTTTCGTTTACATGCGTATGCTATTTCCTTTCACATTTGGTATGTGAAATATGGACATACCTTTGTATGTGACTATTACATGGCTTGTGGGATATGATTCAGACATATGGTCACTACCTATATCTACATTTCTCCTTGTGTATTTTGTTATGGACACATCTGCACACCTATGTTCCCTCCCTCAAATTATGGGTCGGCTGGAGACCCTCTCCGTTGGACTGGACGTACCTACTGGTGGCGGGCTAACATCTGATATGTTTCACTTCCACATGTTATAGCTATCAACACTACGTTGGACTACAGGCACACAGTTTTCCTGTCATTTCTTCATGGGTAGGGACCCGTTATTCCCTACTGTGCATTTGTGTTTGAGTCTTCATTTTCTGTTCGCAGGGACTCTGCTTTGCATACGTTTCAGTCTCCACGGACACTGATAGGTACGATTACTATTGCTGGTGGAATATAATATTCAGTAGTTTAGGTTGCTCCTCGAAAGCTGACATTGACACGCCTCCCTGCGCAACTTCGATACACCCCTTGCACTTGTGCACTTTTCCTATGCACATGGCTGTGGCGGCTGCGCGCCTTCATTAATATGCATATGGCACGTCTACTCCACATCTACACCGCACGGCTGGCGCAAGCCTTACGCCGGACTTGCGCCGAGCTTCATGAATGCGGGGGTCTACATCAAACCATTTATTGCAGTCCCTACAATTCAGCCTAAGTAATTACAAATTCTCTTGTCAAAATCCCTCCTCTGTCTTATGTGCAACACATGCATAAAAAACATTTGATATGGTTAAAAGGGCTTATCTGCTGCAGCTATCTGAGTAACATAAGACACCCCAATTTGCTCTTAATATCTTAACTGCAGTACTTAAAGATAATAAATCATTCTTATCCATGAATAAAATGCTGGTGAATTCCCAGACTACTTGCACATGCACCTGAATCATGCAATTAGGTTGACACTGCAAGTGCTCACGTGCACATGCGTGAGCAGTTTGTGAGTCCAGCACAGCATTAGGAATCCAGCTATGCCAGTACATGCAATTTCATATATGCACTACAATGTGATTTACACAGCTAAGCCCCAAAATGCCTAATTTACATAGAACTTTGTAAATGGAACCACATACTTAATTATAGTTTATACATTTTGCCATTTGATGATTGTTGGGCTCTGTGTTTATGTAAAGGTTGACAAAAAGAGTGCATTAAATAAAAAAGTTTAAAACAGGCACAGTTAGGATAACATGATTGGAAATAGGCAGTTACTGGTACACTGTTGTGACATCTTAAGGATTAGCCTCTGATTTGCTGGTAACATAATCTTACAATACTTCTGTGGTTCTATAAGCAGTTGTGTCAACTATGTAAAAATGTCAATTTCAGTATTATGTACATTACCTTAATATATATAAAAGTTGTTTACCTCAGTGGAAATGCTCAGGACCAAAATGCAGGCTACTTTACTGCAACTGAAGGAATAATAACTGAAAAAAGTACTCTTCATTCAGTTTCGCCCACACATCCAGCACTGCTTCATATTCCTACATTTCACTGTGTACATTCTTACCATAACACTGGTGACTGATATATAACTCAAAGAACAATAGAAAAGGAAGGGAAAATCATTACAGAGAGAATTAGTAAAAGTGTTGTACAGATCAGTAATGCTTGTTTCTATTTTATTAATGTCCAATTTCTCAATCAAATGTATGCCACATAATTGATTGCACTCACAGATAGTAGGGCTGTTTAATTCCAAAACTGTATTTTTAGGAAAAAAAATGTTGCAATCATGGAACAAGGCATAAGAGAGAGAAATTCATTCCTTAAGAAAGTCATATTCTCATAGATGCATTTAGGACATATGGAAAACTTCTTTTTGAAAAAGGGAAGCCAAAGCTGGCAGAATACATTAAGGCATGGAATGACATTTTGGCTGCCATAAATGCTATTGGGAGAAGGACATTGGCACAGTGTAGGAAAATAATCAATGACATGTTGGACCATGTGAGGACAAAGACTAGAAGAATGCAATTTTCCATGTCAGCACTGGTGGTGGTCCTAACACTTGATGAGGAGTACCTGCTCTCTACAAGGGGTGATGACACTGATGCAGATGCTGAAGAATGATGCAGGAATAATTCAAGGTGGCATGGAAACCAGTGCTTTCAAACATCTTCACAGTCCACATATAGGCAGTGCAGAAGGTTATTGTTTTGCCAGCAGTGCTAATTTCAGGCTAAGTGAACTTGCCATGCTAACAGTGTACATATAATTGATGAATGTTTCCAGATCAGGTACTCCATCAACATTAGCTGTAGCACAAACTCAGCAGACACTGCATGGTAAGCATTTACATCATACCTTTAACACAATGTCAGATACTGGTCACAGGTCACATTAACCCCAACATTGCATATTTACTAGCATGATCACCAACAGAAACAATCGCATGTCCTGTTGCTTCACAGCAGGCTGATGTTAGCAGCGGAATGGTTCTCAGCGATGATGTCATTGCTCTCATTCCCATGACGTAGTCTCAGAATAGTAGCTACTCCACAGCAAGTGGATAACTCCATAAGCAGTGACATAGACTCACACACTCAGCATAATGAGAGTATGATATTATAACCATGGCTGGGCAAGGGGACTCGAAGTAACTCAATACCTGTTTCTCATGCATAGCCTAAACCCAGTTGATGAAGAGACAACCCTTTCTGAGGTCACAGTACCCAAAGTTATGCCTATACACAGGGATCACAAGCAGATGTTCTGTGACATAGTTCAGACTTAGGCTACTGCCACTGAGAGTCTGGTAGAGATGGCTAGAGTGCCACATGGTCTTCATAGAAAATTCACCAGTACGTGGGAATGGTGGAGGCCACAGACAGTGCCATGATTATCCTCATGCGCATTATGGTCACACACTTTTCATCCATGTCAGAAGACTGGTAAGAATGTACTAGACATGCATTGGGGACACAGCTGGTTGTGGATGAAGGAATAGCCTCATGCATCCCTCATGCATGGTGGATGAGTAGTCTGGACACAACATAATCCACAATGAAGTGTTGCAAGAATTCATGTGGATTCCATCAAGGAGAAGGCATTTAGATCTCACCAGACTTTCACAACTCAAGGTAAAATCTCACAGTTAAGGTTTATTTCCTGCAGCACTGTTAGGTTAATATCAAGAGATTTCCCTGCATCCAGTAGAACCTGTCATCAAAGCAAATCACATCAAGCGGGCATACCAAAGTTTCCTCATGATTTCTGGGTTCATCACCAACACTATCTTTGGCGGACATTGCATGTGACCTATGAGAAATGTAAGTGAAAAGTTCAACATCAGTAATACATAAGTAAATCAAAAGCAAGACACTTTGTAAACAAGGGTACATGACATCACGTCACATGTGCTTGACAGGAGAGATGCTGCATTTACTTCTTGCTCATTAATGAAATGAAGGAGACATAAAAAAGAAATAGCTGTAGCAATGACATATTTTATGATGGAAAACAACATACATTTCCTTTAACAAGTAAATACAACTGGAGTAACACACCAGTCTAGAGCATAGGCCTAAACCTATTATGTAGTACAGCTTACTTTAAAGATCATGTCAAGTCTGCCAACATAACTAGCACTTGTGCCTCTAACTGTTGAACACCATATGATCAGCACAGTTGTGTAAGCTATGTGGAGAAATGGCTGATGCACAATGCAAGTTGACCATGCAAGAGTCATCACAGCCCACAAGTAACACTGCATGCATTAAGTATTATCTTTGTGAGTTTCACTGTTTTGTAGTGAATTGCAGGACCCATAGGTGTGGACACAATGCTGCCACTTTGCCTGGGTAGCCATGAACCATGCACCATACACAAGCCTGCTGGAAGAGGTGCTACTGTCAGCTGGCCACCATCACTGTCATGCCTTGTGAGGAGAATGATACAGGGACATGCACAGTCACTATCAATTACTGGCTGTCTCAGTTACATACCAGACTAATGTATGATCAAGATTTGCAGAATGCAGTGAGCTGCAAACATTCTGCAAGCAGTTAATGTCTTTTACTGAAGGGCCTTCCAAACCATCCAGGCAAAGAAAGATGTACTTAAGCAGGACATATACTTGCCCAATATTGTTCCATGTCAGGGATAGGGTAATAAAGGGCCCCTCGGCAGCTCCCTGTGTGCTATAGGCTGGTTTTGTTATCCAAGGTTTGAGTGGGTAGCCTGCATCACATGAAAACCATAACAGGAAGTGTACACATAGAATCAGGGTGGAGATTATGCAATACTGCTTATGCCATTATATAGCTAGATAAATAACTCTGGTTTACAACATTAAAATCGATTTTACTTGTCATCCAGTTGATGAGAAATCCAGTTAATGAGGAATCCTACCATGCAGGAAGTGGAGGTACAGCAGCCTGTGTGCCAAATGTGTAAATCATGGACACTGCCAGCTTGCTGACCCATCACATTTATGATGGACCCCCATCACACAGTACCTGGAGGTTGATAGAATGGTAGCCCTTCCTTTTATGATACCTCTCCCCCCGTGGTCCATCTAGGGCATTTATAGTAACATGTATGCAATCTACAACACTTGCACCTTAGGAAAGTGTGCCATTCAATAGGAGGTAGGCATGGTACACACTCGGTCCTTTGGTGACACTGGGATATACTCACCCAGATGCGCCAAGAGTATATTGTGGAAGTGTTGCAGTATGCTTGAGGCAGACGTCTGTGAAATACCCACACACACATTTGGTGTCTGAAAGGTCCCCGTGGCATGAAGAGTAAGGGCTGTATATGCTTTCGTATACACAAGTTTAGGAAGGCCACATATTCTCCAAGTTTCAGTTGGTGGGCTATACAAACTAATCAAGTCCTTATAATTTCCCTGTCCACTCTAAACATATCCAATAACTCCTGGTCAGCAATGCTCAGGTGAGTGATATTTTGCCTATATCTTCTTCTGCTGACCCAGCATGCAGTGCTCAGTGCTGTGACTTTCATCATGACTGAGACTCAATGCAGGAAACAGGCAGGCTTGCAAGTAAAGTAGACATCTTCATGGATTTCAAAATGGATAGAAAAGGAACAGATTTGCTTTTTATAATCCACTTACACATGGCACATATATGCATATAAAAGTGATTATGATTCGGAAAAGGTTGGAAGAGAGACAAATTTATAAAACAAAGTTGTCAGTTTTTAACATAGTTCTCATTTTCATTGTAGTATTTCCTCAATTACATAAGACTTTCTGAACCATCTTCCAACTGTTTTGTTTTTCTCACAACTTGTATCTCTAAATCAGACATTGCTTGATCTTGTGCACAACCTGCGCACATGCCCGCTGCCCTTAAGCATTATGACTGTGAATGCAATCCATAGTTAACAATAAGAATTAGGTTATGGAAATTCTGAAAGGTTTTTAAGAAATGTTAGGGAGAGTAGGAATAATACTAAACCTAGCTAAGAGTAAGGGGTATGGAAGAATAATGAAGATAAGGGAAATTTATTTTTTTGATAAAAGAAATTGAAACTTTGTGGATAAAATTTGGTAAGTAACAAATTATTATGACATGATGCAAAGAGATTATGGAATAAATAAGAGATATGTAATGGTTGGAAGCTATATGATGTATCATAGCATTTGATTATTTTAGAAAAAGCTGCACATTTAGGGAGTATATTTGTATTGCCTAGTTGTATGGAAAGGATTTTATTCTTTTTTCTGTGGTGTGAGGATCTAGACTTAACCCAAAAGGGGGGATTGTGCACTGATTCATAGGATCATAGGAAGTTACTAAGCCACTGGCCCTGAGGCCTTTAAAAACCTAGCCAAGAGTTTAGCCCATGTTTAGAGAAGTCAAGATCCAGTGCCCCTGTCTAGCAGGGACACAGGTGGAATCCAAGGGGTGTATTTTCTGTTTTCCATACAGTTATCCAGGTTGCACTTAAAAAGGGATAATGACGTACTCTGCTTGATGTGGAGAGGGAGTCTATTCCACAGATGGGGGAGTCTCTGGGACAGAAATCTGTCCTGCCAACAAGTCCTATTGATGTCACAGACCAGGTAGTGCTTGCAGGTTACTCAAGTGCAGCTTAACTTGAAGATATGTAACAGTCCCATCAAGATGGGATCTGAGATTGCTCTGTATGCCAGACAAAGGTCACCTTCCGATTAACAGAAGGGAGACTAAGATTATTTAATCCATTTTTTGTAATTGTTATATTTATATTGGATGTTATATGCAATAAAAAAAGATGTAATGACAAAAACTACTGACTTGTAAATGCAGGGAAATTTTCCAAGAGGCAGATCTCAAAAAGAAAGCAGAATTAAATAAAGATATAATAAAGTACTATAAAAACTTAAAGACTGGGCATTGTCTGTAAAATGTTCAAAAGAGTCAGAAAGAAAGTTATTTGTCTTCTGAGAATGTAACAAGTTGGCAGATTTTTAAAATGTGTAACTGTAAGGAACTTAAACTTTCTAAGACACCAACTGAGGAACACTTTTATTTTATGTTTTATTTTAAATAAATAAAAAAAAAAAAAAATAAAGATAAATAAAACTTAAGAAGTATGTTGGCTAAGTACTAGAAAACGGAAATCAAAACCTAAACCAACTGCAACTGAAGTACTGAATATTGTAAAGGAGATAAAAGAAGTGGAGGTGGGAATCTTTAGAAAAGAAAAGGAGCAAATTACATAGAAATAAATAGAACTTGCTGGAACAATACATGCAGAATAATGTTCAGCAACAGGATGAGTGAAGTTTAAGAGAAGGCAGAAATTAAGCAACTGATACAATATTTGAGTGAATGACTATTGTTAAAAGGAAAACATGTACGTTTACAACATGAAAATAATCCCAGGGACTCAGAAAGAACTCCACCATTGGCAGTGAGGGCTGCGGTCAAAAGGGACTGTTTCTGCAGTGCAGAAAAATGTGACTGAGAGACATATAGTTTACAATGTTGGAAGGCGTGATTCAGAGACGTTAGCCACAGCAAAGAAAGATCTCATTATTGGCTAATTTACATGCCTCTGAATCATCCTTAAATACTCCAACTGCAAATGTGCACTTTCCTGTGGTAATCAACACTGACACAGGCACCACTCCAAATTAAGTGTCTCTCATGTATGCATATATTCAAGCACAGAGAGACACACACACACAAACACACACACACACACACACACACACACACACACACACACACACACACACACACACACACACACACACACACACACACACACACACGCGCACACACACCAACTTGCCTCCTATTTGTCCACTTGGCCCTGAGTTTCCTGATATATTTTCTTTTTTTTTAACCTGCACATTGTACATGATGAGTACAGTCAGTCAACAATGCCAGACATTAGAATTTAGTTCTTACTGTTCATGAATTGCATCATGATACCAGACTCATTGCTCTGTTAACAGCTTATATGAGTCCAGATAATAGTTTAAACATTCTTCTTGGAGTCATTTAATGTTCTGCCTGGCTGTTTCCTGAAATTCCTCCCTCCCACATGGACACACATCCATTCTTCTCAGCTGCTCATGATTGCATAATCAACTTCTGTTTTCCCTTGTCCTTCATAATATGTGTATCATTGTAATCCCTAAAATTTGCCAGAACTTACACATTCATGCCTCTTATTATGTAATAAATGTACTCTTACTCTAACTCATAACTAGGATTTTAAGTACTACCCCTGATGACTAGTGATAATGCAGAGGGCTCATCCCCTGATGTAGAACTGTGACTGATTGCAGAGGTTACAGGTTTTGACTTTTTGTAAGTGCCTTTAAGGCACATATAAAGAAAGTGCCCCTGGTGTCTAGTGTCTCGCCTGGTGCACATATTTCAAGCTGCAAAATGTTGTTCTATTATGCTGCCTTTAAGGCACAATATAAAGAGGGTATCTCCAGTGTCTGGTATTCCATCAGACACAGTGTTACAATAATTACTTGTTAGTCTAGGGGAGTCTGAAGGTATGATAGCCCCCCACACACACACACACACACACACACACACACACACACACACACACGCTCTCACATATAATTACCTTTAACTAATCTCACTGCACAACACTCTCGCACACACATACATACTCTCACCTTATACCACTCATATCTCTACGTACACTCAAACATGCAACCATGCACATGCACACATGCAAACACACCCCAGCACTATTTCTCAACTACACCCCTTTGCACTTAACTCTAACAAAATGGGGTGAACCCAAGCTTTTGGTTGTATTCATTAACACAGATAGCCAAGGAAACTTATACAGCTTAGCAGTTCTCTGAATCTCTCATCTGCATAAAAAGCCTTATCATAGGCATTTCTGGGGAGACAGCACATGGCCAATTAGCATAGGACATGGAGCAGGTCTGTTTCTGAATCAGAAATAGTTACCGTGAGGTGTACACCAGCCTTATATCCCATAGTAACCCAACTGAATTTGGACCAATGATGAAAAAATGTTGCTATGGTTTGTTTTCCTTTGTATTAATGGAGGTTTACCTACATCATTTTTTAAAATGTAATTTAATGAAGATGTTAAAAAAAATAATATTTGAAACTAATGCAGGAATTGCTTAAAAGACTTCTTGGGAAGAAGTTAGTGAAAATATGGAAAAGACAATGAAGAAAAGAAATTAAAGATTTAAAAGTATGAAAAAATGTGAAGATTTTTATATGGATTGTGAATAAACTTGGCATAAAAGGTTTGAAGTATAAAAAGATTGAAGAAAGACAATGCTATATTTTTGAGAAAACCAAGAGAATGTAACATGCTTTTTCTATGATATTGGAAACCTAGGACATTTTAGGAATGATGAGGGCATTTGAAAAAAGAGAAGTGAGGAGGACAAAATAAAGATGAAGATAGTCCTATTTGAATATTATAAAATATAGAAAATAAAATTATGATTATGATAAAAAAATATTTTTACTTACATTTTGAAAGTATGGATAACAAGATGCAGTGATTTATTCTATATTAAGAAATGGAATTGTCCAGAGTAATGGTAGGACTCCTTCTGAAAGACCATGACCAGAGACTGCTGCAGGGCCAGTACCAGGGTTTCCAATATAAAGAGGAAGCCTAGAACTGTCTCGCCCGTGACCTCACCAGTGCCACTGGCATACCCCGAACTGGTGAGCAGGTCAGGCATCACTATGCTGACCTGAAGCAGTGAAAGTAAGATCTCTTGGATCAGTGAATCCAAGAGGCTAGGAGGACAGTGGAGGTCCCAGCTGTGTGTATGGATAAGTCCACTACCTGTTTAATAATTGCCAGTTCATATATATTTGTATGGCTAAATATTCCTGTTATGTTCTTCACAGCTGCAAGTGAGCGGGCTACGAACCAGGATGCCCATGGATGTCACTTGGAGCAGTTGTGAAGCGAGGCAGGTTAGTAATATTCTTGCATGCACTGTCATAGGAAATAAATCTAAAAGTAGTAGTAAGTGAATTGCCTGTATAAAACCTGTATTGTTTAAGGTATGTACTGCATACACCAGAGAATATGGCAGGAAGAGTCTCATATAGGTTGTATGACAATAAAGGTCTAACTGCTTGACTGCATGTGTTTACTCTGGTATCATATGGTAATGTAGATTTGCAATCACTTAATAGTACTATTGTATTAAGCAGTGTTACCCACACTGTGCAACATAAATACAATGTGTAGGAATGGCTGCATATGTCTGCTGTAATCACAAGAGGTCATATAGTACAACTGAGACAGACACAGACAGAAAACAGTGAAAAAACAGACAACAAAATCCAAATAGCACACTCAACTGAGACATGAACTGCTGTGTTTTTAGCACATGTAGCCATGGTTCAAATTCTGGGAGTGGTACTAGGCTGCATACAGAATCATACCCCACAACTGTACAGATATGTCCAGAATGTCCAGTAAATTGGCCCATATCTGCTGCCTGTCAACCTATCCCCCTGGGAAATCAGTGGGATGATCCCAGACATTTAGGCAGCAAACAAGAAATACAACTGATTGTCACACATCTATAAGAACAAACCTGTCACAATAGCAACTCCGCAAAATGTTATGAGAGTAATAAGCCATGTATGTCCCATCTACACCCCCATGTTGTCAAGCTGTGACCAGAGTGTGTACAATGACAGAGTGAGATGCATGTGCATAATACTAATGTGGAATCTGGAACGTTGTGTGGCAACAGTCAGGTAGTGCTAACAAACAGTGCTCCCACAGGTCTGTCAGATATGAACACTGTGCCAAGATATAAAAGATTGATACCCTGTACTGGTACTGTTTACTCTGGCATTCTATGGCATTGTGAGTGTTGCAGTTCCTCTGAATAATATGGTATCACACATCACTGCCACCCATACTGTGCTACATAATATACCTGTCTAGAAAATCCGGTATAACAGTGTTGTAACTCACTAAAGATTTAAGAGGGCAATAGTCACAATATGCCCCGGTTCACCTGCATGTGGTCAAGACATGCCCAGAGTCTGTGCAAAAATTGATGGACAGGTATGTACATAACATCAACCTGGAATCTGGGAGTATGTGTAGAAACATTTAGTTAGTGCTAAAAAATTCCTCCACAGGTATATCAGGGAAGAGGTGTATACTGCAGGTAAAACCAGTTCATGTATATGATTACCGACAGCCATACCACTGTCCAAAGTAAAGCAATAGGGTAGTGTACTAATACTTGTATGGTACAGATAACAGCACTGACTAGGAAAGTAATGTGAACTACATGAATACACTAGTTGTTAATTTACATCTTCCCCCCCCCCCACCATATCTGCAACAATAAACTAAATACCCAACTCAATTGGTATGTGCTGACTTAACTGCAATGTTGGGACACATGCCCTATTGTTCAATAATTATTTAAATCTGTTTCTATGCATGTGCTATGTTGAAATACTCCTACATTGGTGGCATGGTGCCATCAATGCACCTGCATGTTGTTGTAATTACCACTGTGATCCCATATATGCATGTGTTTTGTTTGCTATGCAACTGTTCCATATCTTGTGTCTGTGTTAATGGTTATATCTAGGCATGCTGTTATACCTAATCCTGGAAAGTGCTGACTATTACTAACCCACATATGTTGATAAAAAATGAACACCATAGCACGTATGGGAATGCGGGTCCCAGCGGACCCACCTGTCCCACCTTAGCTGGCCGTGGCACCAAGCACCAGCACATCTGGGGCCCAACCCAGGACCTCCTCATCCATTGGTCCTACACCACCTTTGCATGGAACTGCCTCAGGGGATGGGGCTCACCCCCCCCAGGAGCGGACTCTGACAGGAACCTCTCACCTCTTGTGGTGCATAGCGAACTCAACTGGGAGTTTGGAAATCTGCTGTGCCAGCTCGAGGGCCACATGTCATGACTAGAGGGTCATCTGGCTCTCCGATTCAGCCCACAGCACAGCCACCTTCGGGGCTGTGAAGGTGCAGTAGTGACTGCCCATGGGTGGGGACCTCAGTCCCACTGTTTCCACTAGAGGGCTCATGGGCTTCTGATGTCCCAACACCTCCCCCCATCAAGGTGTTTACCTCACATGTGTCATATATCACCCCTGTATACGTCTTGTTTGTCTTGTTTGTTAACCTACCCAACCTACCTCCCCAAATATACCTACTATCCCTCCCCAACATCCCACTCTCACCTAAAAAGAAAAGGGCAATCTATTCCGAAAAAAAAAGATCTTGCCCCTTACATAGCTGTCCATTTCACACACATGTCCACTGGACACATGTAATCTGGTCTAATTGGCTTCACAACATATTATTGTTGTCCTCACCCCTCTCTCAGGGGTTTGAGTGTCCAAATCTATCCCCAAATTCAGTGTATATGCACAGCTGTTGCTGTAAACAAAATGGGCAGCTATGGACCTTCCCTACACACTTCCTGCACATGTCTAGCTATTTTCCCTACTGTCTTTCCCTCCTTGTGCCCCCTTTTCACCACTTTCCTACCAACCCTTTTTTCTTTTCTTTTAAAGAAATTAGCACAGGGGTAAGCAGGAGTAAGCACTTTTAAGCAGTAGTAAAAGGGTTTAAGCCTGATTGTGCAGGGGTAAGCAATGCCTATACAGGTTAAGCAATTTAGAAACTGAGTGTAAGAAACTGTAACCGGATGTTAGCAGTGCTTACCTTCACGCAAACCCACGCAAACCTGCTTACAACTGCTTAAAAGTGCCCTAATCACTCTGTATCCAATGGCCCTTGTTCTGCCCAGCAACAAAATAAACAGCCTCTGGAAGGCTCAAACCCATGACCCTGCACACCATAGCCAAAGTGATTTACCACTAAGTCATATCAGATATACATAACCCTGATGTTTTCAGAAACATATCATCTAGCACAGTCATTCAACAGTACAGGAAATGTATTTATACATGTAGATGTATGTGTGTGTATATATATTTACATCTAAATAGATATATACATATCTATATGTATATATATATATATATATATATATATATAGAGAGAGAGAGAGAGAGAGAGAAATATCTACACACACACACACACACACACACACACATATATATATATATATATATATATATATATATATATATATATATATATATATATATATATATATATATATATATAAATATCTACACACATATATATATATATATATATATATATATATATATATATATACATATACATGCATCTATAGTTACATATGTCTGCATATATATGTATATACAGATATATATCTATAGATAATAAAAGAGAACATAACAAATACATATATGACCACTGCACCATTAATGGGGGTGAGGGGGCCCAAGCAACATATGTCTTGTATGTTTTGATATCCCCCCCCCGACAGCCATACAGGTCTGCCCTGCAATACAATACCAACTGTTGTAAATCTCATAATCAGGACCTGACACAACATGGGCACAAGATGTTAACAGAAATCCATCCCACCTGTATGATATCAGGTTGGTATCAATAACATATCATGCAGTGCAGTCTGGCTACCATAGGGAATGTATAATGTGGAAGCAATAAACATTCCTACAATACATATATACAGACACATATATGCAGATACACACACACACACACACACACATATATATATATATATATATATATATATATATATATATATATATATATATATATATATATATATATATATATATATATATATATGCATGTATAGATATATATGTAACTACACACACACACACACACACACACACACACACACACACACACACACACACACACACACACACACACACACACACACAGAACAGCCAGTACGCCTACAGTTGCCACCTTTCCAACTGGACACTGTATGAGTCACCCATACAAAAGACAACTGTTGCCTGCAACATATACCCACAGAGAGGTCAAAGGATAGAACACCACACACAGGTTTGCATAGACGAGAAAGCTTTATTTGTGTACTATTACAGTTGTATATGCCATGTCATATAGCTGTTTAGACTCTGAAATACATATGAACTGACTAATGCAACTGTCAAACAGATAAATTAATACAGTATTCCAGAAAGCATTACATATGTTGCTGTCCAGGCCAAGGCCTTCAAGAAGTACAACAGTAAAGACAGACTGGGGCACAATATAACAATCAATCAACAGTAAGTAATGCAGATATATAGTCCACCAGCCTCTGTCTGCACTCTGTACACAATCCCTAGGGGGCAAAGACCTCAGTTGACACAATGGGCTGTATTTGTTACATAACAAGGCATAACTGAAACTATCACAATCACACTGACAAACAGAACAGTCTGTATGGCAGGAAGCAGTAGGCCTGCATTTACCCAAGGTGAATTCTATGGTAATGTACATCCAGATACTATAAGGCAACTTACCCCTGATACCCCTCACATGTTGTAACAGCCTAGGTTAGTTATGGTGCATCCTTCCCATAGACTGACATACAGGGCCATATACCACTATTACATACACTGGCCTCTGGAGTGCATAAGGGTACACATGTATTGTGCAGATGAAGCCCACACATATATGGACCCAACCCCACAATATGTGTGGAGGCCACAACAGCAGTGGAATGATGCAGGAATGGCAGCATGACATACTCACAGGCCACTACATAACAACCCCTGACAGCATGTCATATGGACAAAGCTTGGTATGTAGATGGAGGACAGAGGCTGGAACACAGGCCCATATGTGAAATAGTGTCATCCACTAAGCAAGGCACTGGTATTAAGGGATAGTCTGCAACATTCCCTTAGTCAGGAATATGAAGTCAGAAACACAAATGGATGTAGCCATGTACTGATAGCACTCAACACACACACAGCCAGTGATATATCTGACACAAGACCTGTGTGGTGTACAGGAAAAACATAACACACACACCTCTGGCCATCAAGTGGATCAGCACACAGTTGAGAGCTACGCAGACAGACTGCAGTACATGTTAAACTAGTATGTACAGACAAACCCTGTAACAGTGGTGTTATGCAATGCATAGAATAATGGTACTCACACTCTCTATTTGTAGTTCTGGAATCTCATACAAATATGTAGATGGCCTGAGTGTGCAAGTCCTCTTGTAAGAGGTATTACTACCTGCTGTCTGTAACACTGCTGCCCACACACAGGAAGGATGTCCACCATACAGGAAAGGTAAAGGGACCATGCCCACATGATGTAGGGATTTACAGTAGTGGGTTGCCATGACAGTGGTAATTGGAAGTACTACACAGCATGCTGCATGCAGGTAGCAAGTGGAGGACACTGATTAGTGCATCACCCACAAAAGCCATGCTGCAATTTATTCCAAGAAGCTCAATCCATTTACTGGAGAGAGAGAGAGAGAGAGAGAGAGAGAGAGATGCAGAGAAAGAAAGAGAAAGAGAAAACAAACAGAAAAGATACAACAGATCCCTAACCACAGCAATACCAAAAAAGACAACAAAGGAAGCAGGCTAAGGAGTGAAAAAATGTACCTCCTACAAGGATACTATCCAAAACAGACCTCATCCCCACCACAGGTATGTGAAGAATATATGCATGTATTTGACTGCAGTACTTGGTCCATAATACTGGGGTAGATGATGTGGAATGATATACATGTGCCATCAGGTGTTGCTGTTGTAATGATCTTTAGCTGAACAACTGCTATGGACATTAGAGTCTGTCCCTGTGGGTAGTGAGCCATACCCATCAACCATGTAGAGCAGCACTGACTGACAAGATGTATGCCAATATAGTGTGTAGTGTGTACTGAAAGTGATGTACATTACTGTGGCCAATAGCTGGTGGTGAAAGTAATGCCATAATGATGGACACTTGGGTTCCAGAGCCCACCATTTGCAGGACACTCACATTAACATGTAGTGCAGCATGCATGTCCAAACACCATTATACTAGGTGACTTCAACTACCCTAATATAGACTGGGATCACTACTCAAGACCCAACACTCTAGCCCAAAGGTTCCTAGAGTTCATAAACTCAAATGCCATGGAACAACTAGTCACCATCCCCACAAGAGGTGAAAACATACTTGATCTCATCATCACGAATATGGGATCACAATGTTCAACACTGGAAGTATACCCCTCACTGGTGAGATCAGATCATAAACTAATCTCACTGGAGGTCCTCATCCCGCCCCCACCTGAGATAAAAAAGACCACAGTGAAGAACTTCTCAAAAGCTGACTTCACACTTCTAAAGACTAGTGTGGTCTCTTTTAAGGCCCCTGAGCCAGTGGAAAACATTACTCCAGCCGCTGAATCACTTACAAATGCCTTCTACCAGCACCTACAGGACTGCATGGATCAGGCAATCCCAAACAAAACAAAGACTCTTTGTACCAAAGGCAAGCGTCCAGTCTGGTGGACCCCAGCCATAAACAAGCTCTACAACAAAAGAAGGAAGCTACTACAAGATAGAGCAAAATCCTTAAAAGGTAAGACACCTTTGATCATTATAAGTAAAAAACTAAGAGCTCTCATAAAATCATCTAAGGCAAATTTTGAGAGAAAAATCGCTAAGGACTCAAAAGACAATCATAAGGCCTTCTTTAGCTATGTTAGAAACCTGGGAGGAAACTCCCAGATATGCTCAGAATTAGTTCAAAATGATGTAAAAATCACTGAACCTACAGACATTGCCAACATACTGGCTGACAGGTTCAGTGCAAACTTCTCCCCCCCCACCAAAAGGAGAGATATCTATACCAGAGGATTGTAGCCCCCCAAACATCTCTAACGCTCAGGTGAGAACTGCTCTCTCCAAGGGGAAAAACACAGCATCCATGGGACCAGATGGTGTCCCCGGCTGTGTGCTCCATGAACTCAATGAGGAATTAAACCCGCAGTTAGGACAGCTGTTTAATCTTAGCCTCACCTCAGGATACGTACCCAAGGAGTGGCGCATGGCAACTGTGGTCCCACTTCACAAAGGCGGTGCCTCCACCGACCCTGGAAATTACCGTCACATCAGCTTGACAAGCCTGATCTGCAAAGCTATGGAGAGGATCATAATGGAACTCATAAATAAAGACATAGGGGACTTACAGACTTTGGATCCAACCCAGTTTGGCTTTGTCAAAGGCAGATCATGCCTTTTAAACTTGGTTGACTTCTTCGAAACAGTCACCAAGGCCATTGATGAGGGAAAGGCAGTCCACACAGCCTACCTCGACCTGGCAAAGGCTTTTGACACAATACCCCACTCAGGTATCATTGAAAAACTCATCAGCTTAAATGTAAACCCATACGTCACAAGATGGGTTGCAAACTGGCTAAGTGACAGAACCCACAGGGTCAGAGTTGCTGGCGCCATGTCAGACTAGAAGCCTGTCACAAGTGGTGTCCCACAGGGCTCAGTCCTGGGCCCACTCTTGTTCGGCATCTACTTTTCAGAAGTACAAGAAAACACAGGAGGGTTATGGCTGACAAAATTTGCAGATGACTGCAAACTGGGCGCCATAGTCGAGAATACATCTGACACAGATATCCTCCAGAAGGGTCTCATAGAAATGCATAACTGGTGCCAGAGCCATGGCCTAAAGTTAAATGCCAAGAAAGGCATAGTCATACCCCTCGGAAAAACAAGGTTACCCCTAGCTACCATATAGGTGGCAATCCACTGAGCACAGAAGAGGTTATCAGGGATCTGGGGACCCAGGTTGACAGTAACCTTCGTTTGACACTCACGTTGCCAAAGTAGTTAGGAAGACCTTCTACATTGCCCACCTGACCATGAAGGGATTCACATCTAGATCAAGAGAGGTCATCGGCCCCCTGTACTCATCACTCATCAGACCAATGATTGAGTACAATGCCCCATTCAGAATGTATCTGACCCAACACCTGCAGCAGCTGGAAAGGCCCCAAAAGTTCCTCACCAAAAGGATAAACGGCCTCAAAAATATGTCTTATGCTGCCCGACTGAAGGAACTCCAGCTCTATTCAGTCACTTACCGTTTGCTCAGAGGTGACCTGTGCCTGACATACAAGGCCATGTCCAACCCAGAATTGATGAACATGCTTCACCTCAAAAAATCTAGATCTCTCAAAACTACAAGGGCGGGAGACTTAAACCTGGACACGATTATTAATAGGACGTGTTGGAGGGACAGATTCATCACCCAGAGACTCCCTATGCTGTGGAACAAAATCCCGGTACATGTGAGGCAGAGCACCTCACTGGCCTTGTTCAAGAGAAATCTTGACCAATGGATGGGAGATCGCAAATATACCCCAGGGATTACCTCAGTGTCACCGCTTGACAGAGGCACAGCAAAATAATGGGCATAGTTTCCTTCAGACTAAAGGGGTGGCGAAAGCCACAAAACTCTGGGCTAGGCTTATAAATGCCCTTGGGCAGATAGCCTAGTATGAACCTATGAACCTATGAACCTATGAAATGTCATAGGTGTGTAATAGGATTACCTGCAATCTGACCCTAAATATATCCCCTAATATTACGCTGTGTCCATATGTGGCACCTGTATGTGTGGTAGCAAGACAGAACAATGCAGCTGTGTATGAAGGAGTTTTGAGATTGTGGACCTGATGTCTGAATGTACCCCATATATAAGTATGTATATATGTGTGTGTGTGTGTGTATGTATATATATATATATATATATATATATATATATATATATATATATATATATATATATATACATATATATATATATATATATATATATATATATATATATATATATATATATATATATATATATATACATATATATATGTGTACAAACTATATATATATATATATATATATATATATATATATATATATATATATATAAAAACACATATATGTGCTTACATGAATAACCCTAAGAAATTCTGGGCAGGTTTAAACAAGTTACTACACCCTGGTAAAACCATTAGCCTACCCCCAACATCAGGTTTAACAAAAGACAACATAGCTGAATCATTCAATACATTCTTTACTGAAACTGTACAAGCTCTAGCCCAACAATATCTCACTGTCACTATAACAGGTGTCCCCACCTCCATTAACTACATGCCCACTTTTAAACTGCAACCCACCCCAACCTCCTACATAAGAAAACTACTATCCCAGCAGAAACCAACAACACTAGGAATAGATTCCCTCCCCAATGAATTTTTAAAACTGGCAGCAGCAGAAATAGCTGTAACAATTTCTATACTAATCAATAGATCAATTACTGAAGTTACAGTGCCCCTGATTTGGAAAACTGCCTATATCATACCTTTTCACAAAGGTGGCACTTCCTATGACATATCCAACTTCTGACCAATCACTATTCTATCTCCACTGGCTAAAATATTAGAAAAATGCATCCACAATCAACTTATATCCCACCTTATAAATCAGGAACTCATATCTCCAACTCATCATGGTTTCCGTCCAGGTCATAGTACCACCACAGCTTTGTTAGCATTCACAGATACAATAAACCATAACAGGAAGAATGGTAAACTTACTTCTGCCCTTTTCTTAGACCTATCAAAAGCCTTTGATATGGTTAGCCATGACAAATTCATCTACCACCTCAAAAACCTAGGATTAGACAACCAATCAATGTCCTGGTTCGACAACTATCTTAGGAACAAGCAACAAGCAGTACGGAGGAACTTGTTTCCACTTTTACCAGTCACTCTTCGGTACCTCAGGGATCAATACTGGGTCCCTTACTATTCTCAATTTTCACAAACAATCTCCACTCAGCAGCAAATAGCACTAGCCTTATCCAATACGCAGACAATTCCACTATAATATGCAGTGCCTCAACCCTGCAAGAAGCACACAATAAAACCCAGGATCATTTCCACTCAGTTGAAAACTGGCTTACTGACAATGGCCTCATTCTTAACCCCGAAAAGACCAAGATCCTGCTATTTCACCCCTCACAAAATACCAGCCTTACCACCATTTTCAATATTCACTCTAAAAATGGTACACTTATCACACCCGAATCTCACACAAAACTACTAGGTGTCACCATTGATAACAAGTTAAAGTTTGATATCCACATTAATCTAGCTACTAAAAACACTTATGGAAAGCTAGGTAGTCTCTACAAATACAAATCCTACTTGACCCATACTGCTAGGACCACAATTGCTTGCACTCACTTGCACTCAACTTTACTTTATGCATCCCCAATCCTAACAAATCTATCCAAAACAGAAACCAGCAAACTGGCAACCTGCTATAATCAAATAGCCACATTTGCTAATAACTCATCTTTTAGAACCCATCACTGTCATAACCTAAAACAATTGGACTGGCTTGAACTGCCAAATTTATTAATCTACAATCAACTTATCATTACTTATAAGCTGCTCTCCCACCCAAATAAAACACCAGCTTTAAGCAACCTAATTCAGCAGTATTCCTGTCCTAGACAACTCCGCTCCACAGATAAGTTATTATTAACAGTTACTAGATCACACAACCATGCTAGTGACTCCCTCTAATCATCTTATATATCCAAAATTTGGAACTCCGTGCCTCCATCCATTACCCTGGAATCTTCTCTATCCAAATTTAAGAAATCGATCAAAAGCCATCTCAGCAACAAATGGTTATGTCCCTGTTCCACACCAGACTAACTTCAGTCCTACTCCACTCCTGCTATAACTCTTACCTTAAACACATAATCTCCTGATAGGACTGTTTAGTCTTATCAATTCCACATTCAGATGCATGATGTGACTCTAGATAGATATTTAACATACTTTATTGTTTGTATATGTACTGATCATTATATATGTCTTTGTGAAGGAATTAATAATGTGTGTTCATCTATATTGTCTGGTTGAATATACTATGTACTGATCATTATATATGTCTTCGTGAAGGAATTAATAATGTGTGTTCATCTATATTGTCTGGTTGAATATACTAGAAACATGTAAAATATATTGTTTGTATGTCTTGCATATGTGTTTCTTTGGAGCTTTTGTCCCCAGGCCTCCACTGAAAATGGACATGTATCCAGTTGGACTATCCCGGTTAACAAATGCAAAATAAAAAAAAATAAATAAAATAAAAATAAATAAAAATATACAACATCATATATATCTACACATATATAGATATATATCTATATGCGTATGTCTACATATACACACACACACACACACACACACACACACACACACACACACACACACACACACACACACTTGTATGTAAATACATGTCCCCTATATTACCACCACAGTGCTGCATGTTATGTGCAAGGGAACAACACACATAGCAATACACACAGATATATATAGCTGTAACTGTGTGCAACATGGATGGGTATGTCACATGTGAACCCCTTGTTGGGACCATATTGCCCTTGTCTGTAAAGTAGGGAATGGGAATATGGGGAAATATGGCAGGTATATATGTGGAGGTAGTCTGGGTTGATAGATATAGAGGACAGCCTATAGGTCTGGTATATGACACATGTGGTGGGTAAATACCCTGGATGGTGTGTGTGGTCTGCAATGTGGAAGCCCCATGGGCCCCCATTTGGAAACAATGGGAACAAGCCTCACACCCATTGCTACTCACAACAGCAGTCCATGGCCCTGAAGGTGTCTAGCATGGAAGCTGAGCAGGAGGACCCTGTGAATCTGTACTGGGTGTCTCAAGGTGATGTAGCACATCCCACATGTGTCTGTAGGGCCCACTATGGAAAAGACTCTGGACTTGACCTCGAGTGACAGGATCATGTCTGTGTGTGCCCCCGGGGGGACAACATCCCCTGAGGTGGTTCCACCTGAAGGTAGTGCTGGACCAGTACTTGAGGAGGCCCCAGGGTGGGTCCCACATGTGATGTGGCCTGGTAACATGGTCAGATGAGGTTGGAGAGGTGGTTCTGCTGGCAAATATTCTCTAAACATGCTATTGTGTCACTGTCATAGAACATATGTGGGTAGTAATAGTATACACAATTCCAGAACATGTCCAATAGCATGCATAGATATCACCAATAACACAGAATGTCAGATGTGCAGCAATCACATAGCAAGCATACCACATGCATATATAGAACCATAGTGGCCTTGACAATGGCATGCAGGTGAATAGTCTGTAACAGGCTAGCAATGATGGTGTCCACACAGGGAACATGGCTACAAACACATAGCACAAAGTGTGATACAATACATATCCCACTGGTAGGTAATCTTTTGTCATACCTATTAATATGTGTGAATATTTTTTTGTCACCGTTATGGTGGGGGGGGTGACAGAGATATATATTAAGAACTATGGTAACCTTGCTGTATGAGTTGCTTAGATCAGTTTCCATCTTTATGCCTTTTAGGCAAAATGTGACATGGACGTCTGCCTGCTTATTCAGCGGCTGAAAATGATATAGTGCTGAACTATCTCATCTAGCCCTACCCTGATCTGTTTCACCAGGCCACCCATGAGCAGCAGGAGTGGACCGCCCTTGTGTGTGTGTGTGTGTGTGTGTGTGTGAGAGTGAGAGTGTGTGTGTGTGTGTGTGTGTGTGTGTGTGTGTGTGTGTGTGTGTGTGTGTGTGTGTGTGTGTGTGTGTGTGTGTATGTGTGTGTGTGTATGTGTGTGTGTGTGTGTGGTTATTTTGTCTGTAGGTTCACTCAGGTGAAGTGGAGGGAGGTTATACATGTGGGATGTGTGTGTGTGCATGTGTGTGTGTTTGTGCGGGTATCCATGTATGCACATGTGTGATTGTGGGGTTGTTCATATGGCAGTACTTCCCTTTGGGATCATGCAGCGCATGGACATGGACTGACACATGACACACCAGGAATACTTGTGTGATATATAATCACAGGACAGCTGATAGTATAATAAGGTCTGTAGCATGGAACATGCATTGGGAGGGAAAGTGGACACCAGATATACCCTTAATATTACATTCAGCAGAGAGGTGACTGACAACCCATGTATGCAGCACTAGAGATGCATTGGGGAATTACTAGACAGAGTGTATCCATACATTACAGTTGTCACATGATAGGTTGATTGAACAGCATATCTGGCATGTACTGAGCAATACTTACACATCACACTCCAGTGCGTAACATTATGGAGTGAACATTGTAGCCCCTCACATATAAGGGCCATGCTCATGATGTCTGGACATACACAGGGTGAACACTGAATGACAGCAGTGATGCCATGTAAAACCACTCCATTCAGGTCAAGGAGGTAATGGAGTAACAGGTCTGGTGTTGTGATCACTTATCTAGCCATTTAGAGGAATGATAAATTAATGAGTGGTATTAATGAGTGCATGTTACCAAGTGTGATGCAGGATGGGGAACGTATGGGAATAAATGTGGGACTGTCTGGAAATTCACGGACAGTAGGTATTAAGGTAGAATGTGTGTGTGTGTGTGTGTGTGTGTGTGTGTGTGTGTGTGTGTGTGTGTGTGTGTGTGTGTGTGTGTGTGTGTGTATGTGTGTACTGTTATGCAATGCTGTACAGGTCTTAAAGTACATTTCTTGTTTTCCCCCACAGGTGGCGAGTTGGGTCAGGGTCCCTCCTGCATGCAAACTAATGCTGGTGTTTATACAGACACCAAAGATGATGATAGTGCTGTTGAGGCACAGGTGGAGTTGTCAGGGGCCAAAAGAGCACCATCATTTACATCCCCCCTCTTAGCGACTCAAACCCTGCACACAGTTTCAGTGCCTATAGATACCCGATCACCAGTGGCCATAGCAAAGGGACAGTTGGCAGTTGGTGACATTGCACAGGAGAGTGTGGTATCCATGCCTATTGTGTCTAGTCACAACAGGCATAGCCAGATGTCTGTCAGGGCACCACAAAGGCAGATGTCCCAGGGTGCTCGTGGTAGAGATGTTGGTCATCATCCCCCTGGCAGAACCACAACAACTGGCACCAGCAGGTGCATGTCTCAGGCTCTCATGGGGCACAAGCATGTATGGAACTGTACACCAGACAAGGCCTGAGGCTGCAGAGGGCTGTTCTCACATCTGCAAGAGACAACTTCCATGAACTGTCAGGTGCCCTCTGTGCTCATATCAATGTCATGGATAGACGGTTTGGTGAGATGATGGGCCTCATCGACCATGGTTTGTCCATGCTTGAAAATGTGGTGGGAGTGTGGTGATGGCCACATGGATATAGGCCAGAAACACCAACAGCTGGCCATCAATGTGGATGTGCTAGGACATCAAGGCACTCCCATAGTGGCAGTAGCAGCCCCAGCACTCCAGGGGGGGCACTGTCCACACCACACCACAGCAGGCCAATGAGCACATGGTCATGGCCAGTCCCAGGAGGGACCTGTTTCCAGCGGACATCTGTCATCATCATCAGTGGGGAGTAGCACACTGACGCCTGTACCTGAACATGCCCATGGAACCCCTGGCAGGCACAGTCCATGTGTGTGTGGCCAGAGATGGTGAACTGTGCACCCTGCCAGGTATGGTCTGTAGCTGTCCATAAACACCTGTATAGGGCAGTCACATGGCAGAACTGTGTGCATGCATACCCACGCACTATATGAGCACACCTAGGGCAACCCCATACCTACACACTGCCCATTACCATGCCCAGATCAAGTCATTACACCCCTCACCCACACACATTGTGTCAAATGTATAGCCAGTCTCTGGCAAACCAACAACTCACCCTGTACATATGATGATACCTGTGCCACATCCCTGTCATCCATAACATCAATGCAGGGACAGGCTACTATGGTTCTGATGCACACGGTGACTGTACTACAATGTACCAATATACTGCAGTGTAACATGTTGTCAGGAGTAATGTTTGATGCATCCATGTCAGGTAGTGTAACCATCCAGCAATGATGCACTATAACTGTTAGTAACACTGGTTGATTGGTGTCTCTATAATGTTATCCATTTGTGTTGTAGGTGTACATGTGTCAGCAGGAGGATGGTCTGCAGTCATATTCCGCAAGTGGTATGGCACTGTGGTGACACCATGTTTGTGGCATATCAGGGGTACAGTTGAACACATGTCACAGGTTTGTATAACAGATATTGCCTGTGCCACATGGACAGGTGACCCACTGGAACGTGTATAATCTGCAACCTGATGTAGACCCATCCACATACACGCACAATCTTACTTGGTAACACTGGGACTAGACCCCTACCTAGGTATGTAGTGCTACTGAACTGTGTGGCTTTCACTGCACACACCACACAGCGTTTAAGGTGAGGTGTGTTCCAGGTTACATGTTACATGCAGAACAGCCCCAGACATGTACAGTATTGTAATGGGGGATGTAATGGTTGTATATGGATAATACATAGTGTGACATACCATCATATGCACATTAACAGACACATGACAGGCAGACACACATCTGAGACTCCAGGGCCTATCAGTGCTAACTAACTTGTCCATGTGTCCAATGTGTTACAGGTAGGTTGCACACAGCGCATGCATAACTGGGCTGGATTGTGGTATCAGTTACCTGTATGGTTGATGGTGACAGTGGTCACCATAAAGTGGAACATGGGAAATATACCAGGTGTACTATGGCGTAATGACAGTGTACACAGCACCCACATACCCCAGTGGATACTGTACTCCCTGGAACCCATGATGATGCTCTGACATACCCACCATCAGACGTTACCCACAACTGCGATACAACCCATTGTATATCACAACAGTGGTACTACAGGGATATGCATCTAATGCACATGCCACAGGCATAGTAGGGTGCGGCATTGTCATGCCTCACCTATGGGCAGCAACAACACTATCTGTACTACTGTGTGGCAATGCATATTGTAATAGAAGTATGTGGCCTTGGAATGCTGTACCCTACAGATATACAGGCATGCAGGCATACACACACTTGCCAGAACTCAATGGGTATCCCATGCCTATTGACCCATTTGTACAACACTGTTGTGCTGGTACTGCAAGGTGCATGTATCCAGTAGGGAGAGGAGTGTAACAGGGTACATGTAATGTCTGATACAGCAGCAGCCCCAACTGACTATGGCAATGGGTGTTGTGGTGGTTGTGAAGGCCCTCATTGAATTCCCAACTACAGGTGTACTAACACACAGAGACTGCTATCCTCAGTGATGCACACATACACATGTGTCAGTACTGGGGCACATCACTGCAGGTGGTCATAGCTGTGTACCTGGCTATTATCCATGGAGAGATGGGTTGTGTAGGGGATGTGTGTACAGTGGTATCTTGCCACCTACAATGTGCCAGCAGACAATCTATTGACAGACACCACTGTGGTGACCCTCATGGTGAGAGTGACATGCATCAGCCAATCCTCTCGGTGCCTCCTGCACATGACCACTGAGGTGATCCAGTTGACATGTATGCAACATGTATTACAACACATGGTTAGTGTCTGTGATGGAGACCTGTACCCAAGCATGTTCTGTTGACTATGGTAGTGTAGTGGAGGTACCCATGGCATTTGGTGCATGCAGGGTGTTGTCTTCTATATGTGCCAGTTATTACACAGCTGGGCAAGCACATCAGTGTCAATCAAGCATAGGTTGCCTGTACGTATCCCAGCTGGATACCTGCCATCTGCACATTTGTGCAGGGACTGACAGTCATCATCAAGGCAAGTAGCTATGCAGTAGGATGAATGTGTTGACAGATAGACAATTGACAACAATATGTATGCCATGACTACATGTTGGAAGCCCTCACTAACATGTGCTGTACAGACGTAGTCTACAGTTATATTCCACATGCCGGATCATTATCCAGTAGGGGATATATACTGTGACATCAGGAACATGACAGGCAGGCCTCAGAGTCCAGCTATACCTGCAGGTGTGCTTCTTGTCAGTACTACATTTAGCACTCCACTCTTGCCTGGGAAAGCACTGTCAACAGTAGTACCGCCATGATACACTACATGCCAGTGTGACAGCACATACCCTGGGATACTACTCCTGTATGTAACACATTCACATGGAAAACAGTGTTGTACAGGTCCCATATACTTGTGTGTCCCAGACATGACACTCACACCCCTTGCTACTGTAATGACAAAACGTAGACACATGTATTGTACATGGCATTACATACACTTATTACAGATGTCATTACCCTGCTATGTTAACAGACTGGGTGGTGAGAACTAGTTACCAGGGCTAAGCCATGCTTAGCAGGTGTCAGCATATAAAAGCTAAGCAGATGTGCACACTGGTAAGCCAAGCCCACACGTTGTAAAGCTCACATATGTTTAACCGTACCTTAGCCCACTTAGCTTTGCACAAGCCAAAACAAACCGTCTTAAAGCTACTCAAAACTGCCTTAACCACTCTGTAACTGACAGCCCTTGTTCTGCCCAACAACAAAATAAACAGGCCTTGCAGAACTTGAACCCTTGACCCTGTACATTATAGTCACAACAGTTAACCACTACGCCATGACCACTGTGAAGACAGTTGTTGTTTTTCCAATATATCTGTCAATACACATATTGATTACTATTGAACAATTGTTTTTACTTCCACAGTTGTGTAGTGCTTGTTATTGATATTACTGTTGCATCTCATATGTTGTTATATCATAATGTACACATATCAGATACATATGGTGAAATACATCTGGGAAGGTATACACAACTGTGATGTTCACACATGACAGGAATAAGGATATATACACATACATATGTTGATATATGTCTACATGTACATAGATGTGTTTTCATACATATGTCTGTCTACACATCTGTATAGTGCATCATATATATGGCCATGTGTAGATCTCTTTGTATATATATATATATATATATATATATATATATATATATACACATATATACATGTATATATCAATATATATATGTCTGCACAGCCTATGTGTACAGATATATGTATGTATGTCGATATATATGTACATATCTATAACTATATGTTCATACATATCTATTCAGATATACCTATTTATGTCAATATATATGTAGATATCCATAAGTATATGTGCATATGTATCTATACCTATATATGTGTAGACATAGATTGCTGTGTATATGTATATATTTGAGTGTTTTATATATGTATGTATATAAATACTGGACTACATATGCCTACACAGTTTATGCATGCAAACACGCCAGTCTGTCCTGACACATAATACCTGGTGGTGCAGGTGTAACATGGCCACATATTACCCAGTAGTTAGTGACATTCATCTGTACAGAATCCCACTGCTTTGTCAGAAATACACAACAGTTATGCTGGCCTGGCAGCAGTATGTCTTGCAAATAACTGGACATAACAGCACACTGGGTAATTACAATAGGCTGCTAGACATGTCACAAAGCACTGTGCAAACTACAGGCAGACTGCCACAACACTGGACTACATTTTGTTTGGGGGAATACACATGTACTTGTGATTATAGTGGGCTCTACACGCATGTCACAGCACAGAGTAACAGACACCTGTGAGAAAGTGCATACCCACAACCAATGTAAACACAGCCACATATGGTACACAAGCTTAATGTGACATTATATGGACTGTCTGATAAACACCATCCTTATATGTGCCACTCACACACTAACCCTACATACACTGAGTCATGGCACTGTATGGTCAGATGGCTGTCTGTGGTAAGGGACACGTGTGTGTCTGGCCCTACAGTCATGTGAGCCAATAGTGTACAATACACTGGAGCAGCATGTAACATCAGATAGAACAGGACCAAGAACAATGGCATCTACCACAGTCTGTGCACAGCACAAGGTACGTATGCACAATACACATACTGTCAACAATCACCCTAAGTTCACAGACTCCAGTACTGTACACACGACCACAGAATGGCCAAGTTATGTCCTCAGAAACAACCCCTACTATACATAACATTCCTAGCAGTCTGATATCTGACTGGCTTGTTATCAGGTATGATGTCAATAAATAATGGTGTACAGAACATATGCACTTCTTACTACATGACATATGTACAAAGGATGAGAGACTTGTGGCTGGACCTATGAACACTGTCCCAATATTGGCATGTTGCCATGATAACCTCATACATTTACTTTCGTACCAGGGTTTGTTGTGACATATGTCCTATGAGGGATATGAAGTCAGTAACTCTCATGGCTGTCACCATGTACTGACTGCAATCCTCACACTATGCTTCTGCAGTTCTCAGATAGGTGTTCTGTGAGTAACACAAGAAACAAAAGGCTCCATACGCTGCCCAGTCTGCAGAAGACCCTACAGATGGGAGTTTCCTCATAAACATAGCACTGTCATGACAGGTATTAAAACACGTAGACCAGCCATATCCACATACACCCTGTTAAGCAGACATTACTCCAAATGCAGAATAACAACACTTACATTCTGTAGTCATGTCAGACACATCCCCATCCTGTCCGTTGGCCTGTTTCTACACTGCATGTTGTTAGATGTAAATCTCAAAACCATCTGTGATGCTGTTTGCCAAACACCAGAACTAGATCCTGCTCACAGTAAATGAAAAGGCCCAACACCAACATGATGTTCCTAGATATTGGAGTGTGTTTCCATGCAATTGGCTATGGGAATGTTGCCACAGCTGTTCCACATGCAATCAGATAGAAGAGGACTGCAATCAATGCAGAGGCCATCAGCTGATCATGAACATCACTTGCAAAACACAAGCTGCTGCCTAAGCAAAGCAGGTGTACTTCTCCACATCCACCAAAGAGGGAGTGAAAGAGACAGACAGAGACAAAGTTAGTCAGGGAGGGTTTGGGAGAGTAAAACCTAAGCACGTTTGTGTCACACACCTACCAGTACAGGGTTTCAAACCCCTGAATGACTATGTATTGCTATCACATGTCTATGCAGTTATTGCATGCATCACATAGCTTGCATGTTGAGGAGCTCTCCAAACGTATATGTGATGGTGAGTGACATCTGCAACACTGATATAGTAGCGATACGGTAGGTGTAGTACATGTGCCTGTCCACATGAACAGGTGTCAGCGTCAACACAGCCACACTTTCTCAGGGACTCACACACATTGACACACTTGACAGGTCAGGAATACACTTCATGACTAGTTTGTTTGCCACAATACAGTAATGTGCAGGTATCACATGCACCACAGGGGTTATTCGGAGGTTATATGGGCAAAGGGTATGTGACGGTGTCTGACATCAGACAGCATGATTCAGTATGCCAATGGGAGTTGTAGTGAGTGTGAATGAGGTCGAAAGCATCATACACCACACACACAGACACAGGGTGCCAGTACTGACATGCATGGGTGCATTGCTTCATGGGTATGTAGTGGTTGACTGTGCCAGAAGGCTATACAAGGCTTGGTGAAGGGTATACCTTTGCATCAGGCCATATGACAATGGTCTGCAGTGTGGCTTAGGGGTGTAGTGTCTAGATTGGCCCATACAAGTGGGTATTGTATTCACCATCCAGTCACCTGGGCTACTATTGTGTGTTGCCAGTGCTGTGCAATGCTTGCCATGTATGTGTTCTTTAGTCCATGACATGGACAGTGTCTTGGATGTGCACACATCCCACATGCATGTACAGTGACATGTAGAACTGTACCTGTACACAGATTGTTATCATCAGATGTGCTAGTCCTGGACTCATGTGGCGGGAACTGGTAATGGACAGCAGGTTGACCCTGCACCTACAATTGATAGCATGATACAGGTATTGCCTGGTGTCAGTGGCATCTGTCCATACAGGGCTTGTGTTTAAGACATGGTATGTCCTTTGTGGGTCACATTTGATGGCACCACAGGTGTTGAGGTGTCCAGTGGGGAACATAATGAAGGTGCACTATCTGCAAGTACATGCCTATTGTACTGATGGACAGGGTGCCATGCCCTTTGTAGTCCACTGTAATCATACCATTGTTACTATTTGTGGTCAATATGCAGGGTACTACCAACATAGCGGTTGTTGCCTGGGCAAGTGTGTTTGTGTATGAGACATGGGTTGAGAGGGTTCTCTAGGTAATACAAGGGTTGCTTACTTTGTTCGCCAGGCCTTGATGTCACATGTAGGGTTATGGATTGGCACCCCAGCCTCTAGCTATTTGACATCTGTTATCCTTGTAAGGTGGACATTGTGACATATAATAGGGTCACCATATAAGAGATTTGCAAAACCCACTCCACAATGAGTAAAGTTGTCACACAATCACAGCCACCTCCACACAGGATATGAATGACAAACACAGACACACACACTTGCCATGTCTGGGATTAGAACTCCTACCTAACTAGTATATCACACTACACATTACACAGTTATAGGATGCACCACGGAGATCTCTGGGCTACTCCTTCCCCAAAGGTGTATTTTACTGGGAATGACATTAGCAGGCTTGCCAAAGAAGGTCAGTGGAGGTTGTAATGACTGTGAATGGCCTCAAAAGCACTGCATCCTACACAGGCAAAGAAACACACACACACACACATCCTCACTTGACATGTCTGGGAATAGAACCCCTACCAAACTATTATATCACACTATAGCATTACACTGTTATAGGACACACCACAGAGATTATTGGAATACTTCTTCCTCAAAGGTGTATTAAAAAGTGAATGACATCAGCAGGCTTGCCAAAGGAGGGAATTTGAATTGTAGTGAGTTTGACTAGCCTAAAAATGATTGCTCCCTACACAGACAGAGACACACACACACACACACACACACACACACACACACACACACACACACACACACACACACACACACACAGTTGCCATTTCTGGGATTAGAACTCATACCAAACTAGTTTATCACACTACAGCATTATGCAGTTATAGGATGTGCAGCAGAGATTACCAGGCTACTCCTTTCCCAAAGGTGTATTTCAAAGTGAATGACATCAGCAGGCTTGCCATAGTAGGGCTATGGGGAGGACAGTGTGTGTGTGCATGGGACATAACCCATTCATCTAGAGGTAGACATGCCACACTCAGGTACATGCAGGTTTATATTCTGCAGGTACGTGTATACAACTGCTAGGTGACTACTGCCTTGTACAGTCATGTTGGACAGCTAACACTAGCATCACAGAGTCTTTAATGCTGAGGTATACCAGTGGCTAATTTCTACAGTGAGTGACATTTACACATCATGTGTTTGTAGCCATTTGGCTTTGTGCTGGGTGGGACAGGCCTCATGATGGAAGGGTCTTTGTCACTGTCACTCTCTTCCACACATATATGTATGTGTAGTTTTGGCATATTATAGTGTTTTGTCCTTGGATATATGTGTGTGTATTCCAATCCAATGTATGTGCAAAGTATGACTGGTGCATACTGAGGAGTGTATGTACTAACATCTGCAACTGTCAGATATGTATGGTCCACTGTTGGCAGACATTGGGTTCATTTCTCTAAGTGTGTGAGTATGCCCAGTATGCCCTTCTGTATTGAATATGTGTATCCATTCCAGGTCGTTTGTACTCCAGTGCAGACCTTTTTGTTCTACACCTACAGCTAGCAAACTGTTTCTGCAGGATATCTGTAGATCAGTTGGCAATATGGGGTCAAACTGTGCAAGGGATAGTGTGTACTGTGGGTGATTGTGTCTGTGCTGCTTCTGCTACATGGTACTGGTACTAGCAGAGATATCCAGACATGTGTAGTGATACACACTGTGATGTTTTATGTCCTCAAGTACTGTCATGTGGACATTTTTGCTTGCCGTGATGTCCTGGGGAACACAGGGTGAATGCAGCTGTGTCCAGTATTGTAGTCAAATGCCTACATACTCATGGAATGTTATGCCATTCTGGAGGGGGAGCTACAGACACTTGCTGCTGGGTCTGTGTATCCAGTTCAGCACCTTGGAACAGTGATGGCAGAGGATCCCATACTTGTACATCCATTGACGTGACAGCATGGCCTTATCTTGCTGTGGCAATACCTCACAGCTGTACAGATTCACACAGGTTACCCAGAGACAGAGGTCATAATTCAGGACATTACCCCAATTGTCGTGTATGGGCAGGTTTGTAGCCACCCATTTTTGTGTTTGCAGCCAGGGACAGTATGTGCACATGGCTGTGTGTCGGACTTTGCACATTCCATACTGCCCATGCTCCCACCCCCCCTCTGTTATTCTATCCTTTTCCATATATTATGCATACATTCTCTGATACTTTCCCTATAGTTATCACCTCATCACAGCTGTGTTTTGGTGTTAGTCTACAGTTCATGCAGTGGGACATGGTGGACATGTTGCTGTAGTTTGTCCACATGGCCTTGCATATTGCTTATGTGAAGTGTGTTACGTTGTTATTTGGGTGTCCATGGCATAACATACATTGGCAGTAGGGGTGAGATGCAGACCTTTGGAAGAGGCCTGTAGGCCATTTGGTGTTGATGCAGGCCAGCTGTAGCAGGCCGTTGCATTCTGTCTGTCCTACAGTCCCAGACTGCCATACAGTATATTTCCCTGGAGTGACAGGGTAGGTATGCTAGGTATATATGCCAATACTTTCTATCAGTATTGACCAGGTGGTTTGGATGCTGGCAGGCTGCTGTTTGCAGCTAGGGATGTACCTGCATGGGACACCTGCACTGCATGCTGCATTCTTTCGCTATTGCCATACACAGGTGGGGGTCATATTGTACCCATTCCCAAAAGCAGGGATAAGCCTGAAGAGGTACCTGTGGGTGGTGTTTGGGTGAGCTGGGTGCATGTGTGCTATGGACACTACTTGCATCTGACTCGCAGATATGCATGGGGCATTCCAGTTATCCTGGCTTATGCAGGGACATCAGCCGTTTCCCAATACATCAGTCCTCTCACCTTTGTGATATGCAAGTGTTCGGCCAGTCAACTTCGGTATTCCCTACTACAAGCCCAGATAATGTGATGCATACCTGTATGTACAATTCCAAGGGTGTGTCCATTTCATGGTTACACATAATATACTGTATGTCTGGAGTACATTTCCCTGAGTACTGCTTGTATATCTAGCCCAACAGTCATGCCATGTCCATCTTTCAGATGGTGATTCATATTACCGTCATACATTTGCAATGGCTTACTGCTATCATGTGTTATACTGGGGACCATTGTCTTTGGCACTGCAGTTGTGAGGACTTAGCCCTGTCATCAGCAGTAGTGGGCAATGGCCAACAGGTCAAACCTCAACATGCATACATACTGACCACTCTCACACAATATGAAACTCACACCAACCTAACACACACATACCTGCATATTGTACAAATGCTACAATCTAACCTGCTACCTTGGCCACCTCAGGTCATCTGTGCTCCACTGGTATTATACCTACACAATACATGTTACTACATGACTACATCAGACTGGAGGGGGCACACCTGACAGTTACTACATTTCTACATAGGATTGGGGGGGAGACACATCTGACTGTTACAACGTGTATACATCAGATTGATGGGGAGGCACACCAGACTGTTACTACATTTCTAAATAGAATGGGGGGGGGTGCTCCTGACTGTTTCTACATTTTTACATAGGATTGCAGGGGGAGCACACCTGACTGTTACTACATTTCTACTTAGGATCGGGGATGGGGAACACCTGACTGTTTCTACATCCATACCATAGATACAAGTAACAACACATACTACTCCATTCTGCAATTGGTAAGAAGAGTGACTTACCTTGTGGCTGTGTCAGTATTGAGGATGGTGCTGGAGGACTGCCTATGTCAGATGCACATAGTACACTCCCTATTCATGGCTGAGCACAAGTAGTGTCATGTTTGGCATCCTTTTTACTGTATATGTGAGTCAGAGAGAGAGGTTTTATTCCCTGGGTCCCTCTGTGTCAGTGTATGTGCTATAGATTGCCTCTTTGCCAAGGCCAGGGCATACTGGGCTCGCCTCCTTCTGCCTAGTGGGGCAGGATCAGGTTGTTCCTCCTTCAAGTCGCTCTGTGTCTGTGCAGGCCTTGGCAATGATGGGGGGCTGTGTGGCCCTGCCCCGTGCTGTTCCTGCTGCAGCTGTTTCCCAGGATCATATTGTGTAGCATGGCACATACAATGACAATTTGAGTACATGTAGCTGGGGAGTACTGAAAGGCTCCACTGGATGTGTCCAGGCACCGGAACTGTGACTTGAGCATCCCAAACACATGCTTTATTATAATTCTGGTCTGTGCGTGTGCCTCATTATGGAGTTCTTGTTCGGGTGTGTGTGCATTTCTGATGGATGTCATCAGCCATGGCTCCAGTGTATAACCAGCATCCCCCACTAGGTGACCATAAGGGATGTTCGCACTGGCAAATCTCTGGTACAGCTGTGTCAGATGCCACATGTGGGAATAGTGATAGCTTCCAGGGCAGCCAGAACACATTAATTATTATGCCCTGGGCATCACAAACAACCTGGCAGTTGATGGAGTGGAAGCCCTTGTGGTTGATATAGACCATACCCCACTCATCGGGTAGTGTTTTGATGCATATGTGTGTGCAGTCTATAGCACCCACTATCTCAGGGTATTCTGCTATTTGGTGGAAGACATGCATATTGCTGGCCAACGCCTCGCAGGTGTTGGGGAAATATACATGCTCACAGTCATGTGCTGACATGGCATCCAGGAACTGGTGGAGTACCCTGGATGCTGATTCCTGTGCGATCCCCATGATATCCCCAGTTGGCTTTTGGAAGGTACCTGTAGCTAGTATTCTTAGGCCTACACATACCTTGGTATCCACTGGGATGGGTTCCTCTCTGTTAGTTTTGTGTGTCAGGTGTGGCTGGCACTGCTCAACAATTTGCTGTAGGAGGTCCCTGTCCACCCTATAGCACTTTACTATCTCCAACTCATGTAGCCCCTGGTAGGTTACGCTGGGTCTGTACACTCTTCTCCATCTCCTCACTGTGGGTTGGTCAACAACATTCTCATCCTCACCACCCTCAGTCTCTTCCACATGTTGTTTTATGATAGCTATGGCAGCCCCTATCATTTTGTTGTATTTGTTTGTTAAATTCCCCCATTTGTATACACCAGTGGTGTAGAGTATGTGGGATAAAATAGAGGGAAAGGAGTTTGCATAGTTTATAGTAGTGTTCTGGGCTGGGCTGGTCTGCTGCCTGTGTAATTGGCTGATTCTGATACATTTCACCTGCCAGCTATGCTAGTTCTCCCTGATTACCTTCCTACTGCTGTTTTCCCTTCCCATTGCCTTCCTGTTTAAGCCTGGGGGTGCACCGCACAAACACAGTGCTGAAATGTGCACAGAGCTGCTTTTTCCTGGTTTTCTTTTTTCTTCCCTTTAAAACACAGTGTGCGGCTCGCACACCCGCTTAGGCAATGTAAAGAGTGCTAGGCAGCCTCAGACACACACCCTTGCTTAGCTCTGCTAAGCTAAGGGCAAACCCGAGCCACAGGGCTCCAGTCTGCTTACATTATGGCTGACACACACCCCTATGATGTCTGCTAAGTCCTAGGCTTGCACCAAGCTGTTCCTACTCTTACACTGTTGGGTGCTGATTAGCATTGAGGGGAAATCTGGGATTCAGTATCATTCCCCTCATTTGCAAGGATTGCCTGCTGATGCATGGTTACAGGTCCCACAATGAGCCTCTCTCCTTAGCAACCACTATTCACTGGCCATATTGTCTTCTTCCTGCCCATGAGTATAATGGCAAAATAGTGATTTTGGTTAGAATGCCTATTTTAGTTTTTTTTTTTTTCACCCTATCCCATTTGCGTGCCACTGCCCTGCGCTTAAACAGCCGAAATTGGCTAAAAAAAATAAAAGTTATTTTTTTTCTTTTTTTGCAACTGTTTTCCATGCCAATGGCCATATATTTGGCCATTGGCATGCCTTCAACATATTATCCACCCTTTATTTGGAGCTGTCATGGCTCCGTTTTGTAGTTTGCAGAAATATACTCGGTTACTAACCGAGTACATTTCTGCAGATTACACTAGTCCTGCATGGCCGGCTTCCAGCTTCCTGGATCGCAAATTCACCACATTTGCATGGATTTCACCTGCAAATGGGGTAATTTGCATACAGGAGCTGAGTCCCTGCAGGACTAGTGCAGGAGCACTTGTGCACGTCCATGCAGCTTATTCTTGGATCGCACGGCAGACATATTGCCTGCTGGAGCTCCTGAACTAGTCCTGCAGACTGTGCAGGGCTTGCTGAATCCGGGGATTTCTTTTCTATGCATGTATAAATATTACAAATAAGTTTATATTGCCATAAATAAGTACAATATGTCTTAATAAAGACATCCTACACTTTTTCATAATTGACGTGGGACCTTTTACAACCTCCTGAGCTACTACCAACTCAAGAATCCTTTTTGCCATTTGGGGAGTCTTCTTAAAGGTTTCAATAACGAAGATTTCAACAATAAGCGCGAGCAGCTGTTAAGGTTATTAAAAAGGTACAAATCTATTGATCTTGAGAACTGTTACTTTTTACGCTGCATTGAATTAAGCATTGTGCCCAAGGGGCTTCGATTCTTCAAATGCCCTAATGGTGTCAGCGTTGGGCAGCCTATGTTTGACACTTTGGTAGCGTTCTTTAATGAAGCAGGTTTGCGCTTCTTAAAATTATTAATAGACAATAACCTCACTAAGATGGATTTACTAAAAAAGAAATAACTACTACTGAATCTTATTTAAAACACAAACTTGTTGGCCAAAATTCTGTTGACTTTTTTCATCATTTATCTGACGAAATAGAACAGCATTCCGTCTAAATCATTAATAGAAAGCAGCTTAAATTAGCGCGGGACATTTCCTCTTATAACAACAAAACTGCCTATGACAATTTTTCTGTTACCAGTAGATCTAACAATTTTAAAGGGCAAAGTCTTAATTATAATGGTAAAGCTTCTTACAGTACTGTTGTTTCGACTGTTTCATCTGGCAACAGTCATGTTACTAGTACAAAAGGGTTTGATTCAAGTAACAAAGATCTTTCACCGGTTACTGTGACTGCAGCGCCTGGTGATTTTTTGCCCGGGGTTAATGATCAGACTGATACTGTCTCTGATGGGAATCATCTGGAAGTCATTGAAAGTGACATACCTCCCATTGTTGGGAATGACAAGATTGTTAAAACTAAGGTTGGTTCCGGTTCTGGAACCTCTTCTTCTTTTTTCAACAAGAAGAATTACACAAATCAAAAAACAGTGTTTACCAGAAGTCGGACCTTCTTGGGGTCCAATTCCTTGGGGGACGAGACTTAAATGGACAGTTAGACAATTTTAGTATAATTAATTTGACTAACAATGTTTTTTCTGATGATGAGTTGAACGTTTTGAAATTTGGTTTAAATTTTGTTCCCAGTTCTAGGGCAAATTATGGCAGAACAGTAGTTGATATTAAAAAATACACCAGAAAACTGAACTTGTTTTATCTGATGCATAATGTGCCTGAAACTAAGAAAATTCTTGCTAAACCCTCTTGTTACACACCTAGGTTACAACATACCATCAAGGTGTTCGAAGAAATGTGTATTCAGGATGTTCATGATATGTTAAATACGAGATTTAAAAGTTATAACAATTTGACCATCAGAGAAAGGAAAGCCCTTAATAACCTACGGACTATGACTGATAGAATAAGGTTTATGAAGAGTGACAAAGGGGGAAATATAGTTGTTATGGAACAAGAAATTTACAAAACAAGAATGTTTGATATTTTAAGTAATAGGGATGAATATGAGGAAGTTACACTTTATGACATTCACCGTAGTCAACGTTTAATCCATTCTCATTTGTATGAAGCCCTTATGTCTGGAGACATTAGTTTTGAAATGTATGAATTCTGTGTAGTACAGGAACCCAGAATTGGGGTTATATTTGGTATACCTAAGACTCACAAATGTTTAAACAACCCCCCTTTTAGACCTATTGTTTCCTCTCCACATTCTGTCACTGAAGGTGTTTCCTTGGTTATTGATGCTGTTTTAGGACCTGTCATAGTCAATGAAGCCTCTTATATTCGTGACTCATGGCATTTTTTTAAACAAACTTAATATTTATGGTCAGAAGGGAATTGTATATTTTTATAATTATATAATTATATTTACCATTGATGCAATTTCATTATACACTTGCATTCCACATGAAGAAGGGGTTGATGCAGTGCGGAGTTTTTTAACTAAGAATAGATCTGAGTTCAGTAATAATGCCATTTCTACCATTTGTAGGTTTTTGGAAATTATTCTGTATAATAATTTTTTCCTATTTGAGAATGTTTATTATAGGCAAAAAAGAGGAGTTGCCATGGGGTCTTCAGCAGCCCCGGCTTATGCCAATTTAGTTATGGGTTGGTGGGAGCATGAATTTATTCCCCTTTTGACAAATAAATATAACATTTATTTTTATTCCCGATTTGTAGACGATTTAATTTTTATTATTGAAGGTGATTTGATGACAGTTGAAGCTTTTATTTTAGAGGTTAATTCTTTATCTAACTATTTGAAGTTTGTGAAGGGTAATGTTGGGTTAAACGTTAGTTTTTTGGACATTTTGTTATGGTGGGATGTAGGTGATGGGAGATTCCACAGTTGTATTTATCGTAAGAAGACTTTTACCAATGGGTATTTGCATTTCCGTAGTGGACATCCGAAACACATTATAACTAATATTCCCAAAGGGCAATTTATTAGAGCTTGTCGTATGACCTCCAGGGATGTTGATTTAATCCAGGAATTTGAATTTATTACTTCAAAGTTTTTAGAAAGAGGATATGGGAAACATTTACTGGCACAGATTGTTGCCGATATTTATAATAAACGTTTCACTCATTATCCATCTTTACTAGACATGACATCCAATCTGACCAAGAATCAAACTGTTGGGTCATCTGCTGAAGAAATTAATGTTAATTTGATTTGTTCCCTTGAAATGAGTTCAGATTGCAATCGTATTCAGCATTTGCTGGAAAAAAATTGGAGAGTAATCAAAGGTAATTCCGATATTTATGACACCCTGGGGAAGAAACCTCATTTTGTTCAAAGGAATAATTTCAATTTAAAAAGGGCTTTGGAACATCATTGCAATGGTGACAACTTAAATGTAACTGATAAAAAGGGCATGCACTGTTGCCATCAGTGCAACATGTGTAGATACATTTCTTTAGGTCCCTATATTACTGTTGCTTCATCTGACAGGACCTTTGCAGTACCTGGTTTCGCTAATTGTTGTACCCAAGGGATCATTTATATTGCTTTATGTTCTGGGTGTCCGGCGTTTTACGTCGGAATGACCACTAGACATTTAAAAACTCGTATCAGAGAACATCTTTATAGTATTAAGAACAGAGATGAGACCAATGCTCTGTTTAAACATTCAATTGTTTGTTCTTCTTTTAGAAAGTTTTTGTTTTCTGTATTAGAAATTTGTAAGAAGGATATGAGAGATGGTGATTTTAAAAATTATTTGCAGCAAAGGGAGACTGTTTGGCAAATTATATTAAAATCTGATCTTTCTCCTGGTTTAAATGAAGCTATAAACGTGAAATGTTTTTTAAAACATCGTAAGCTTCAGGTCAACAAAGATCGTGACATTGTTGCTTCTTTTTTTACTTAAATTATTGGCAAAGGTCCTTTAAATAGTGCTTGTTAAGTTGTTTAATTGATTAATTGTTTGTTCCCTTCTGTATTTAATGATCTAGTTTGAATGATTTTATCATTCTGAGGAAGTCTTTTGACGAAAGCGGATAATAAATTTTAATACGCTATTTCTTTGGATTTTGTATCGTTCCTGTTGCCTCTACTTTGGTTTATTTGTGGTTTTATCTATATACTATATTATTGGGTTTCTAGAAGAAGATCATATTAAAATTCAACATTATCTCAAATGAGAAACACAAATTTAAAATTGGGCATTAAGGAAACACTTGTACATATATCAGGGAATATGTATTGATTGCCAGGTTCCTATATGAGCATCCCCAAAGTGCTCTGTGGGCTCTGAAAGTTTGCATTTTAAATGCTAGATGCTAATAAAAGCTCTATATGGTCACCATGCTTTGGATGAGCTGAGTGTGCACTGTAGAGATCTGTAATATGAAAGAGGATTGGATTGTACCTGTAACTTGTTAGCTGTACCTACCATGAGAGTAGAATTAAATATTCTCTCTGATGAGCTGAAGATATAATGTCAGGCAGAGACATGCAAGGAGGTAAGAGTTTGGAAGGCTGAGTTTGGAAGGCTGAATCTACCTTAAATCTAAAACATTTACAAACTAAATACATTTACAAACAAATTAATGTTATGGTACACCACAGAGAGTGCAGATCAAGCTGGACATGGAGTCCTTGGTCTTCCTCCTAACCACCCACAACTGATGTAGAACTCTGCAGCTTGGCCATTGACAGGGGATTCTGGGTACTGTATCATATACATATATGGGACTACTTTTAAATTCCAAAGTGTCAAAACCTCAAATTTCTTATGGTCGAGACTATAACAAAGAAGTTTTGAAACTTCGAAATTTAAATAAAAAAAATAAATAAAAACAAGAAAATATTTTTTTTTTTACATTTTTGCAGCGGTCAAGTCCCTCTACACCCCCTGCTAATTAAATATACCAACTCTGAGATTGCACTGCAGCGGGGAAAATGGTAAATATACTGTTCCATGTTGCAAGGTGATCTCCATTTAAACCGTTCAAAGTTTCAAAAATTCAATCTTAAAAGAAATAAGAATAAGAAAAAAACATAAAAAAATTCAAAGTTTTGAAACTTCGAAATTTAGAAATAGACCCGTATATATATATATATATATATATATATATATATATATATATATATATATATATTTATTTATTTATTTATTTATATATATACACACACACACACACACACACACACACACACACACACACACACGCACGCACACACACACACACACACACATATTACTTACATTGCTTTTGTAGAGTTTGCACTGGTTGTTAACATGGTCATGTGTTACAAAATTTTGCATGTGATTTAATTTGGCCTTTTACACTAATTAGCATCTTTGGCTGGTAGCGAACCATTCATGACCTGCACTCTTCTACGCTGAGGCTGCTGGAGGTCCCAAAGTTCCACTTCATCTTCTGAATGTTCTTTTACATTTCAAGTTCCAAACCTTTGGATCATCTCACAATGGAGACTGTGGATGTCGGTAATATGCAGCAGTGTTAAAATATCTCTAAAGGCATGTCTTTTATATGAGATGTGGTTTTAGCTTGCAGCATTTTATTGTATATTTTACCTATTTTTTTAATTGATTACTATTGCTATTATAATTATATGTATTATTGCCTTCATTATGGCCCTTAACTAAGTTTGACTATGGGTGTATTATATGATTGGCTTCAAATACTCCTACATTGAGGTGATGATAAATGAATTCCAAGGTAACTGCCCTTCTATCCATTATCCATTAAGCCATTAAAAAACAGTGAATCATGTATTTGACAAAAATACATTTTTATTTAACCTTTGTTTACCGGAAAGTCCAACTTGGCACAAAGTCAATTTTCAGTGGAGGCCCGGGGAAAAATGCTCCAGATGCATGTCTTTGTAATGTTGAGGAAACCCAAACAAACTGCAGGGAGTACATGCAGACTCTGCACAGAAAGCACTCCAACAGAGAATCGAATTGGAGAATCTCTTGCTGCAACGCTACCACTGCACCATCCATATAGATTCAAACATGACATATGAGCATGATTTATTACAGAACACCGCCCCTCCCCCTCTTTTGCCTGATGAATGGGATTCAAATGCTATTAATTTAAATACAAGGTTTCCAGTTTAGCATATTCTTCTGCACTCAGATGGGTTGCATGCCAGCGGAGAATATATGGGGACTGACTATTTAATCAAAGAAAAAAGTCTACAACATTCGACAAGGCTATGCAAGGCTTTATTGTTCAGATGTACTGTCTTCATGAGGGCCCCAAGGCAAAGAATAGACGTCATTGCCTAGTTTACCAGCAATTACAATTAGACCTGTAAGGTTATTTAAGAAGCTTTGTACAGTACAATTTCTGAGTGCTGATATAGTACAGCCATCTACAGAAGATAGGTTTGAACAGATGCTAAGACTCTGAGGAAGTAATAAGAAAAGGAGGAAGAAAACAAACTAGAACCATCAAAACATAGGTAAAATGTTTTAAACCTGTATACAACAGCGTTTTAGGAGATAATAAAAAATGAGTGAATTTATTACATAAGCAATAATGACCAACAGGGTGTGTGTTAATGTGTAATTAATGCCTGCTCAGTGATGTTATGAAGCCCATTGTTGCAGGCACAGGGCCTCTACACCCCTGGAAGGGCATTAATTACACATTAACACACACCATGGAGGGCATTATTGTGCTCAGAGAATGGTCCGTCTGCAAAATTGTTGTGTTTTGCTAACTTATTTTTTTAAGTACTATATTACTTTTTATATATATTTGTGATGTAAAACAGTTCCTCTGCCTAATGTTTCAAACTTGCTGTAGTATATGTTAATGATGTTGGAGGAAGCATTATACATCACAAATATATAAAAAAAAATAATATGGTATTTCAAATAAATAAGTAAAACAACAATTTTATATACAGCCAGTTCTCTCTCTCTCTCTCATACACAGTCTCTTCTGCTTTCTCACACACACACACACACACACACACACACACACACACACACACACACACACACCCACACACACACACACACACACAGTCTCCACTGCTTTCATACACGCTTTCACTCACACCTGCAGACAGAAACATAAACACACTCATAAACATACATATACACACACATACACTTTTTCTGTTTATTTTTATTTTTACACTTGCTAAACAACAGAAGCGCTGTTTAGCGAGTGTAAAGTAATGTTGGGCATATTTTTTTTGCAGTCTGAGCTCCATGGCAGATTAATATGCTGCGGTGAAATGGCGGACTCGTTTTTTAGCAGGCATTACTTGTACATTAATACCCTGCTGGAAAACATCCGCTTTCCAATCAAGGTGCAAATGTACAGTTTGCCCACTCTCTACTACATCATAACAATCTGCATCTGGAGTCCTTGCTCTCTCTATAGTCAGGAAGTGAACCCTGAATTGCATACGCCTAAACAGGAAACAAGAAAGTACACAGTAATTAGTAGAGATAATCCTGGGCGCCGGCGTTAGGCATAGGCCAACTAGGCGGCTGCCTAGGGTGCCGGTCTGGTAGGGGCGCTTTTCCAGTATTTATTTGGTGTAGGTAGACCAGGATGGGGGCAATGGGTAGTGTGGTGGGGGGGCGCAGTGGAGCCCTTTTGCCTAGGGTGCCAGTTGACCTAAGGCTGCTCCTGTGGGCGCCTAGTGCAGCCAATCAAATATTACATCTGCCTTATATCTAACAAGCATATAATAAAGGTCTCCTGTAATATGAAAGCTGTTTTTGACATGTTTACTAAAAACAAGCAGTCTAAGGTCAGAGAATATCTCTTGCCCTTCAGCTTGAGGAAACATATCCGATTTGAGGAAATTATACAATAACCATATCATGAAAGTTGGGTGAAGGTTATTTGACATAGTTGGCTATGCAACATGGGTTGACACAAGCAAATTATGTGAAACAGTTGAGTTGACTCCCCCCATGTGGTGTTCATAGAGATACTAGATTCTAAAGGTTGTAGTTACAACTTACAGAAAATGATCCCTTGGGACAAATATAAAGTCATTGTGACAGGTATTTCATACAGTGCTATAAAGAGAACTCAGAAACCACTGATCTGAACTTCAGGCTTCTCACTTGCAGCTCGAATTGCCATGTCCCCATGACAGACTATGTACTGACACGTATCTTGTAATATTCAGCCATGCATATGTGAATGGCTTCAGCACTAAAAAAAGAAATACAAGAATATAAAATCATAGAGAAAAGAAATGAAAAAATAACATACATAGTAGAATTAATATTTTACTATAAGACATGAACAACACACAACTGACCAAAACAGGGGCAAAATGTAAGCTATTCCATGATACATACTGACACTTCCAACATCCTAACAACAACCAGATGTAACTTCCCTTAACAAAATCTTAACTTCTTTCCACATTTCCTTTGAATAAATATTTAAATTTAAGCATCTACACCACTAGATACAATAAACATATTAGTGTTCATGACTAAACAGATAAAAATTTCAAAAATCTAAAAAATAACCTAATAAATTGAGCAACACAAAGCATTTCATCAGCATCCAAAAAAACATTTCTTCTGACAACATGTAATAGAAATAAGTTTATTCTACCAATGATATGGCCAAGCCATAGAAAGACAAATGTGCTTCAGTCTTCTAGAAGCCGAACCTACAAGCTGTAACTCATATAGTCTGATATGCATTGCTATCACTAACTTCAAATTATATATAGTATATCATCCAATGGGTATGCCATTTGAAATACATCATTCTTAAATCAATCAGTTGACAAGTGTGCATTGTCCTTAAGCAAGCAAACACAAGGCTGTGAAAACTTGTGAATGTCTGTGGCACATCACACATCGAAATAAAAAAAAAAACTAGCATAAAGCTTAGATGCTGAGAAAGTATTTGACCAATTAGAGCTGAACAATCTCATTTCACCTCCTACACACTCGGGGTTTTTTCTTAAACTTACTTAAACTAGTAGATTCATGGACTCAACAACTTGCATAAAATTGGGTCATGTATTTAATCTACCATTCTTACTGATACAGACACTAAACAAGTTTGCTTATCCTCCCATTTTTACTTGCTGTAACTATAAAGCCCCCTAGCTTAGCATCTGAAGAAGAGACAATCCATTGAATCACCTGACTTTATCTGTTGAATAATTATAAACGCTCTCAGTTTAAGAACAACATAATTATATTCATAGGAACAAATACACATTTGCCCAACTTATCTAATGTTTTGGAAATACTCCCAGATATAACAGGGCACATTAAAACATAGTTCCAAAAATACAGCCATTACTAATGCACTTGTCATCATGTAAATGAGCCTGTAATCATATATTATATTTTGTGGGTCCACTGACAAATTTCTCACTTATGTTTACTAGCACTGTCAGATATAGACATTTCCTTCTCATACCAGTTTCTCCTTCCTGACACTAGCTTTATAAAATGATAATTTTATCCAGATTATTATACCCATTACAAAGATTTGTTGCTCTCTCACAGACAAATTGCTAAATTGATCAGTACTGGTGATTATGTGTCCTGCAACTGACTTGAAGATCACTGAAACATTTTAACATTTGGTACTTCAGAATTAGTTATGCACTGATGCTGTGCTTTGATTTTGGTTTGTAGACCTCAGAGAAAAGAAAATAGGTAAGTTTGATTTCTATGATGACTGTTTTGATTTTCTGAGTTTGTGAAACCACAAAGTTGGTATGTATTTATAAATTGGGAGTGTATCAGCAGAGCCCCTACATCAGGAGTGCATCATGCTGATGTTTTGGAGTGTTTTCATTGTGATTGTTTGATACTATAATACAATGTATCAGGTATTTTAGTTACATTAGTTGTGTTTCAGCTGAAGGAAATGTGATTAACTGTAGGAAATTCAAAATAGAACAGTTTAATATATTAATGCCCATAAGCAAACCAGAAGGCACCACTCAGCATACTGTAGATATAAACAACAACAAGATCATAACTTTCCACAGCTTAAATATATTTTCCAGTGAGTTTAAGGGATTGCATTTCAGCCTGACACACATTAGACTTCAGCCAGGAAAGCAAATGGACTGAACTTGATTCGCACTGTGGCAAAAATGCATAAGTCATACCACCTCATATTCTCTTATCCAGCTTTTTAGAAATATGTATACAATAAAGGTGAGAAGCACACTTGTTATATCAATATATTCTTCAGAAGTATGCCACCATTTATCTTTAGACCTGCCTTATAAGGAAGACTGACTTTTACCCCTGTTTTGTAGAGATTGGTTTAAGTAACGGTTTTAAAAGGCATTAATGTTTATTGAGTGATGATGATAGCTGACTCACTGGGTAACATCTAAATCCAATGGGCCTTCTTAAACTGGCAGCACTGTAAACATAAATCTCTTAGTTCCTTTTAGCATCCCTGATGAGAATAAATTTGTAGGCATCCTTCATTTCAAGCCACCATGGTCTCTATTTTAATTCATCAAAGCACATGAAAATTTTCATAAGAAGTCTTTGGAAGCACTGGGGAATATATACATGGAGCGAATTCTTCAAATAAAACAACCTATAAAATTCCATGACAAATCCCCAAAGTGCTCACTTTCGTATTTTGCCATCTGCACAAGTTACAATGCTGGTGTCGCTGTAATTTGTGTTAGGAGTAGCACAAAGACTATTAAACACTTTTATGATTTATTACTTGATATTTGTGTGCCTTTATGCATGCAGATTTCCCATGACAGCAGCTATAATTAACCCAAAGAATAAGCTGTACAAAGTCAGAAGTTGCTTTTATGAGATGTGTAATTCTATTCCATCTCATAACTGCTATCCCCACTATGTTATAATGAGGACTGAAGATGGTTTGCCTTTCTCAGGTCGGTCTCAGGGGATTGCTTTTTTCTTACAGAAAGTCAAGTTACTCAACACCAGCAACACAACTCAAATAGCTAATCTCTGGGCAAGAAATGATGTTCAGTATATTCTCTGAGTGTTGTTAATTTTAATGTATTTCTCTCTCTATCTGTATGACTCTTCTGATGACCTGACAATACTATGCATTTGACTGCTAACATTTGACTCGGTTGTATAAAGAGAAATAACCTGATGGGTGGTATTTTCGAATGATAAGTGGTAATGCCTTACTTGCATAAAGGAAAAGTAAATGAAACTAGTTAAGACAGATGGATGAACTGTGTTACAAGACTATATGTGCTCTGGATTGTTTTTTTTTGTTTGTTTGTTTTTATGTTACCTTACAATAGACAACAAAATGTCTCATAGTACCTAAAAATAGGTCTTTACATTTCTAAAACAGCAACTAAGTATTAATAAGATATTTTAAACATATGTGGAGAATAGCCTTGTTGTGATACATCATCCCTAAAAAGAAGATTCTGGTGAGTTAACATCCTCATAAATCATCATGTCAAAGCCAAAATCATTAATAGATTAGTCAGACAGGTACTTATAATGCTTTAAATTTAAAAGGCAAAGTATTATGTACCTTCATAGGTTCATAGGTTCATAGGTGTGTACTAGGCTAATGGCCCTGAAGCCTTTACAAGTCTAGCCCATAGGCTTACCCTGGCATCATGTAACCCGACCTTAGTTCCCAGTGCCTCTGTCGAGTAGAGCCACTGGAGTGATAGTTCCCATCCACTCATCAAGATTTTTCTTGAAGAATGCCAGTGAGGTGCTCTGTTTGGGTCTATATTAAAAGACCGAAGAGGTGTTTCATCGAACACCTCTTCGTCGACACATAAAGAGCAAACGCACTAAAGCGCGAATGCTCAAAACAGCGATTTCTTTTCCTGGGAAAGAAATCGCTAGCACAAACACACACACACACACACACACACACACACACACACACACACACACACACACACACACACATGGGGGGCTGTGCCCCCCCCAGCTAAATATACCAACTCTGAGATCGCACTACAGTGAGGAAAGGGGCAAACACATGGGGATGGCCAAGTGATTTTTTTTCCCAGAGAAAGAAATTGCTGTCTTGAACATTTGCGCTTTAGTGCATTCTCTCTTTATGTGTCAACCAAGAGGTGTTCGATGAAACACCTCTTCGATCTTTTAATATAGGCCCCTCTCTTTGACATGTATGGGAAGTCTATTCCATAGCACGGGCAGTCTCTGGGTTATGAACCTGTCCCTCCAGCACGTTCTCTTGATTGTGGTAATGAGTTTGAGGTCTCTGGAGCATGTGATGCGGAGGGATTGGGATTTCTTTATATGTAGCATTTCTAACAGAGCTAGGTCAGACATGGCTTTGTAAGTCAAGCAGAGATCACCTCTAAGTAGGCGATATGAGACAGAGAATAGTTGGAGTTTTTTGAGTCTGTCCATATAGGGCAAGTGTTTAAGGCCTAGGATCCTCTTTGTGAGGTACTTTTGCAGCCTCTCCAGTTGTTGCAGGTGTCTAGTGAGGTACATGCCAAATGGGGCATTGTACTTGATGACTGGCCTAATGAGTGAAGAGAAGAGGGAGACAATGACCTCTTTCTTCCTGGATGCAAAACCCTTAGTAATGAGATGTGCCACATAGAAAGACTTTCTGACCACAGTGGCAATGTGGTGGCCAAAAGAGAAGTTGCTGTCAACCTGTGTTCCCAGATCTCTTATAACGCCTTCTGTGTTCAGTGGGCTACTATCAATGTGTTAATTCATGGGAACTGGGCTTTTCCCAAAGGGGATGACACATTTTTTGGCATTGGGTTTAAGGCCATGGTTCTGACACCTGTCGTTGGTCTCAGTGAGGCCTTTCTTTATGATGTCAACATCACTTGGGGAGTTAATAATGGCTCCCAACTTGCAATAGTCTGTGAACTTTGTCAGCCAGAGTCCCTTCGTGTTTGCCTGGACTTCTGAGAAATAGATACCAAACAGGAGAGGACCCAGGACCGATCCCTGTGGGACTCCACTCGTGACTTGTCAGCAATCTGACTTGGAGTCAGCTACTTTCACACTGTGGGTTCTATCTGTGAGCCAGTTTGCAACCCACCTAGTGATATAGGGGTTGATGCCTAGCTTAGTGAGTTTATCTATGATTCCTGAGAGGGGAATGGTATCAAATGCCTTGGTCAGATCAAGGTAGGCTGTATGAACCACCTTGCCTTCATCCACAACTCTGGTGACTGACTCAAAGAAGTCGACCAAGTTGAGCAGGCATAATCTACCCTTCACAAAACCAAACTGTGCGGCATCCAGAGTTTGGGGATTACTTATATCCTTGTTTGTTAGGTCTATGATGATGTGTTCTATAGCTTTGCATATCATACTTGTCAGACTAATGGGGTGATAACTCCCAGTGTCAGTAGTCACTCCTCCTTTGTGGAGAGGGAGGACTATAGCAGTGCATCATTTGGTAGGGACAAAGCCTGAGGTGAGGCTGTGATTGAACAGGGCACACAGGTGAGGTGCCAGTTCACTCTGTAGTTCATGTAGAACACAGCCATGGATATTGTCAGGTCCCATAGAAATTGCATTCTTGGCCTTGGACAGTGCTGTTTTAACCTGCGCAGCAGTAATACTGGGTGCCTAGCAATCTAATGGTACTGTGATTGGTCCTTTAGGGGGGGAAGGGTAAAGCTGGCACTGAATCTGTCGGCCAGTATATTGGCAATATATGTTGGCTAGGTATAGGAGGTACTATTGTCCAGTAGCTCAGAGAAAATCTGGGTATTGCCATGGAGATTCTTTACATAACTATAGAAGGCCTTGTGGTTGTCTTTACTATCTGCTGCAATTCTGTTTTCATAGCTAGCTTTAGAGGATTTGATGAGGGATCTCAACTTTTTGTTGAGGCTGATAAGGGAGTTTTTCCAGTCTTGGGACTTCACCTTATTCTGCATCAGTTTCCCACTTCTGTTGTAGAGTTTGTTTATCACAGGGGACCACCAGATTGGCTTACTTTTTTTGGAGGAGAGCGTCTTGGTTCTATTGGGTATGGCGAGATCAATATATCTGTGTGCATGTTCGTACAGTGCATTGGTGTATGATTCGACAATCATGCAACTATTCTCCATTTGCATGGGTGCTGTGAAGTTAGCCACCTCTGTTTTTAGAATCCCAATGTTAGCTTTGGAGAAGTTTTTCATGGTGGTTACCTTTGTGTGGGGGGATGGGAGGGATGTGGATTTCCAAGGTGATTAGTTTGTGGTCGCATCTAACCAGGGAGGAGTTGACTATTGGTGTAGAGCAACAGTCACCCATATTTGTAATGACCAGGTCAAGGATATTACTACCTCTAGTGGTGGTAAGAATGATCTGATCCAGGGCATTGAAATTAATGAATTCCAGGAAAAGTTGGGCAACTGTATTGGTACATGAGTAATTTTCTCAGTTAACGGAGGGGTAGTTTTAAGTTGCCCAGTATGAGAGTGTTAGGTTGGACCCTAATATTCTCCAGGGTGCTTAGGAACATGGAGTGTTAGTCATGGGACATGGTTGGGGACCTATAACAAGCTACAACCTGAATCGCTGTTTTATCCAATGTTAACTGCACCTGAAGTATCTCTGATGCGTTATGTTGGGCTACCAGTCTGGAGGTGTGTGCATCCTTTATGAGTATGGAAACACCACCACCTTTGGAGCTTTGGTCTAAGTACTGGGGCCAAAAGGTGTGGAATGAGTTATAGCCTGGTAGTGGAGGAGTGTTTTTCTGCTGCCTTGAACCAGGTGTCTGTTACAGCACAAATTCGATGTTCTCCATTTTAAGGAGTGCTTCAAGCGAGTGCATTTTGAGAATCAGACTTCTAGCATTGGGCAGCATGACCCATAGATTGCATTTGCTTCCAAATCAAATGAATGCTTCTTATGTGAGTGTGTTAGCCTTATGTGCACCTCATTTACTTTGATCTGTGGTTTGAGGCCTACCTCCTACATTCCTTTATAGTACCCTCACTTCATTTGCCAAATACAGATGATATCCAGTCCACCTTACTGCTGTTTAGTTCTAGAACTTATGTCGATGCTGGTTGTTATTTTTCAGCTTGTAGTTCCATGACATACCAGTTTTATTACACCTGAAAAGTGCTGCTCAGGCTACTAAAATTTGTACTGTTTTCCACAGAAGCATTACTATCTAATGCTATCTGGATTTCATAATCCTTCTCAAACAGATAAATTTATGCTGTCATTATGTTAAGAAAATGTATAACTGCAATGTGCAAGCTTAGATGCATTTAGGGTTAAAAAGAAATTAATACGTTTATTCTGCTTATTCTGTGTGAAATATGTGCAGCTGCAGGAAACCTTGATAAGAGAACAATTGACGCCTGAAAGTCTACCATAGTCAGCAGAATGTGTATTGAGGCCAGAGTTGTATCTTGACCCTAGGCAAATGTATCATATCAAGAAATGGACAGCTGAAGAAGTATGAGAAACAAAGGAGGGCTGAAATTAGCCCAAGGCCAGGTTGTTTTTCTCAAACATGTTTTTGCAAGACAGCAATTTTCTGATCATGTCAGCAGTAAATCTAACAATATCTTCTTTTCTGACCATGTCAGAAGTAAATCTAACAATATTTTCTTGTGTACATGCAGAGAACTGTATAAGAATAGCATGCTGAACTATGGAAAATCAGACAAACCATGTACTTGCTTTGCCTCCTTGCTGCAAGTAATAAAGGGTGCCTTACTTGAACCTTACATGCATTGATCTTTGTGTTTTCCTTTACAGATTGGTCCTTTGGACTGAAAACCCTCACTTCACCTTGGATCAGATGGCCAGGTGGCTGAAACTGTATGGGGAAGAAACCAAATCAGTTCTTCTTATGTGAAATGTCCTCCGACTGAATTGTCGTCAAAAGAGGCCAGCCACTTTCTGATCTGCGACTGAAGGACGGGTTTTCCGCAAATCAGTGATCAATCATGTGGGCTCAGGTAAGGTGAATCTACTTTTTCTGTTTCAAGATCAGGGATTGGATGGGTATTGTTTCTGTCAGATTGTGTTTTCTTACAGTCAGGGATAGAAAAGGTACAATCTTGTCATAGATCAGGTGAAACAGATCAGTAGGCTTTAGACAGTCATTCTGAAGAGACTTTAACAAAATCCGTGGTACACATAAAAATCTGAAGGCATCAGGTAATATTTTTCTGAACAGTCTACGTAGCAAACAAAATAGGGAAAAATGGGTAATAATTGTGCAAAGCCACCCGGAAATCCACCGTTAACGGAAGATGCAAAATATATGCAGTCACAGCGTGCAGACAATATTAAATACTTTTCAAAATGGGTTATTAAGTACGAATTTGATGGAAAATTAGAAAAATCCTCACTTATCAAACTTATCAAGCAACTCAAAACTGATTCTAAGGGTCAAGTTAAAAAACAACGACAGTTAGGAATTCCCCAGGCACACAGGTGGCTGGAGGAAGCAAACCGCAGAGACCAAAAGAACAAAAACTCAAAGACAATGTTTTTAGATAAGGAAGACAATAACTTGGTAGTAGTATCGGCACCTCTGCCTCCCCCTTCTCTACCAGAGTATGGATCAAGTGGACAGATTGACCCACTCCCATTATATCCTATGCTCACTAGAGATAGGGACTTAATAAAATTGAAACTAGCTAAAGTTAGAGATCCCATCGAAACTAGGTCCTGAACAAAGGGAAATAATCAAGAAGAAGGTTCTGAATTATGGCAGGTAGTTAAGGATACACAACCTGTAGAAGAAGAAATATGCCCACTTATAGAAGTTCTGAACCCTCAGGCAGGACAGGAAGATCAGACTCCAGCTATCGTAGTGTATCGACCCTGGACTCCGGAAGATATTCGGAAGGCTACAGAAGGGATTCCCCATCTAAAACTTAATTTCAGAAAATTTTCAGAAGATTTACAAGGAATGAGGCTAAGTTATAACTTAAATGGGGAAGAGATAGAAAAAGTAGTTCAACAGATTTTAGGACCAGATTGGTACATGATTTGCGGCAAATGGAATCCTCGTGACGCTGCACAAAAACCTCTTCCACACAGCAGCACAGAATTAGACACTAGAGTGAAGGGACTTACAGACCGCATGTCTGAGAAATGGAAACCTAGGGCAGACTGGACTTGCATTAATCAATGTGTCCAGCAGGAGGGTGAATCAGTTGACCAATAATTTGCTAGACTGTTAGAATGTTTTAACAACCACTGTGGAATGCAGGTTCCTGAAGATCAAAAACAAGATTCCCCATATGAACAGCAGTTGAAGAATGCATTTCTAAAAGGTAGTAGCACACCGATAAGCAGTTGCATTACAAAACACATGGTTGACCATTGAACGAGTAGCTTACCTGCACTACTCGAATATGCTAGACATGCTAAAAGGCATTTTAATAGGAAAAAGAAGAAGAAGGCTCGGGTATTTTCCATAGAAGATGGAGCAGAAGTTTATGTAGTGCACCCCAAGAAAAAGGGCAGGAAAAATACACAGGGAGGTAGACAGTCTGATCAGCGATCAGAAGACTTTGAAGGACGCAAGAAAAGGGGAGAATGTTTTAAATGTGGTAAAAAGGGACATTTGGCAAGGGATTGCAGGAAAAATAAGAAAGCAACAATGGAAGATAAAGAAGGTGAGGACTGACTATATGATAGTCAGGAACCACAAGTAAAGACCAGTAGAGAAAGGACAAACGAGGATGTGAAAAGGGAAGTAGAGGAATTACAGGAAATCAATGACGGTGTAGAAGAAGATGAAGTACTAGATTTAGCTTTATTGAGCCTGGAGCTCTATTTAGCAGATACAAAACCGGAAGTTACACTTTTAGTGGAAGGCAGTGAGGTTAAATTTTTGTGTGATTCAGGGGCATCACGGACCCTGATACACCCCTCCAAATTACCAGACAATTCAGAGTCACCTGATTACATATTAGTCAAAGCAGTGAATGGGTAGCTATACCGGGAGCCCCTCTCCCGCAATATCACCATAACAGATCCTGTTTCAGGATTAACACAAATAAGTAAGATTGTAGTTTCTGCGAAATGCCCAGTAAATCTCTTGGACAGGGATCTTATGCAGTTATTTGGCATAGCAGTGGTTCCAACTATGCAGGGCATGAAAGTGCAGCGACGAACCAACATCTTTATGGTGCAATCAGGGGGTGAAACGTTTTATTGGTACAGTCAGGACCTGGTTACGACTGGTCCAGGGACTGTGACCAAAGAACTGATGAACGTAGCCATCAGTAAGTTTGCCTCCCTAGACATCGATAAACAGCACCTGCTGCATTGCACCCTGTATTTTTGTAACACACCAGGGCCTAATAATGAGTATGAAAAATAATTATTTAAGCATCGTACAAACAGATTGGTACTGATAAACGTATACTGGGATGCAGAAGGGAATAGTGTAGCCAGCTGTTCGCTGCCCCAGGAGTTTTTGACACTTTTTAAGTCCAATCGACTACCACATGTAAGCTTGACCAAGAATAAAAACATACGGTGGGCAGACTTAGGGGAGAGAGTTACAAGATGGGAAAAACAAACAGAACTGGAGTTGTCAGAACAGGGAATACAAGTGCAGAAATTGAATTGAGTGACTCAAGCTAACCCAGCTGTACATCTGCAGTCTCACGGGGACAGCTGATGGATACTCCTGTTGACGGAAGAAGAAAATGCCTTACGAGATATACCAGAGACCCTCTGGTCAGCAGGAAAATCAGATGTAGGACTTATCTGTACTGCAAGTCCAGTTAGTAATACACCAAAATCAGCGTTTAGACCACAAAAAAGACAGTATCCCTTAAGAAAGGATGCAGAAGCAGGAATAAAACCTATCATAGAAACATTACTTAAGGGAGGGGTGCTAGTAGAATCCCCTGATTCTCCATGTAATACACCTTTATTTCCAGTTAAAAAAGCCAATGGAGAATGGCGTATGGTTCAGGATTTGCAAGCTGTAAATGACGCAGTAATACCAAGGGCACCTATAGTGCCGGATCCACACACCTTGTTGAATGACTTAAAACCTCACCAAGAATATTTCTCTGTGGTAGACATTAGTAATGCATTCTTTTCAATATATATATATATATATATATATATATATATATATATATATATATATATACATATATATGTTCAGATACAGAGATAGATATTTTCCATGTAGATTTATACACCAGACATTGACTATTTCATCAGTATATATAATCATATGCACTGCATCATTGGTTTTATTTGGGGCATGTATTCGTTATCATATTTAAATAATTATTTATCGATAAATATTGATATATATGTACATACTTATGCATTACTAAGTGTATGTGTGTATTTTATCTTATTTATTCACTGCATAAGTATTAGTGAATGCATTTAGCTTTATTTATAGCGCTATAGCTTTAACCAGCATTGGATAGGACTTATTTTTACTCTGTCTATCCTGATAGCCAGTATCTTGAAAATCATTATCTCAATTGATTTTATTGGTTAATTGTTTTATTTAAATTACTTTGTTTAATTGATCAAATCAATTTAGAGTATTTAATGGCTTGGCTAAAGCACAGGAAATTGGATCTGAAGAAGCATACATTGTGTATGTGAAAGCGCTTATCTGTTTTGTGTTTTCGAATAAAAGTTTTTACGTTTTGGAATATATTCGTGATATCGCTTGAATCATGTTGGCACTGTGAGATTTGACTGTTTTTCGTGTGAGTTCACCTGTTTTTAGTTTCTTTGCTTCATTCTGTTGTGACCGGTGAACTCTACTGAGTAGCAGGTGATATATATACAACATTTCTGCTTTTGCTGTTCACCTACACTACTCCACGAGATGGCTAATGCTCCCATTGAATTGGATTACAGACCAGAGACGAGGGTAAGCGATGACAAATGGCATCTTATTACAAAAAATTTTAGCAACCCTTTATTGACTCTGGAATTGAAATCTTCAGCGACCGTTGGTACAGTGAACCCTATTGACAATATAGAACGTTTTCATTCTTTAAGCAAAGAGTCAGAAAATGATTTGTATAGACTGCAGCATTACATTTGGCAACGCAAACACCTAGAAGCCTGTATGCACTTTAAAATTGTCCCCAGAGGCATTCGTGTTCTGTGCATGCCTACCTACAGAGACACTCACCCTGAGCTACTAAGAAAATGGCAAGAGTTGAATCTTGACCTCAGCTACAAATACATGCAGTTAATAAATGATTATTTTCTTCCTCTTGAATTAGAACTGTTAACAAAGATCGAAAAGTTAAACAAGGAGATACGTGACTCGTTTGAGCATGAGTCTTGTATGAGTAAATTAGACCATATGTACATGCAAGTGTTTGCCTATAGTCAGAAACTTCAACAAGTGAAACAGCGTAAGCTGGATAGAGACTTTAGAGATTTTTCTGTAGGCAATGTGTTCGTTTGGCCTAGAGCTAGTAATCAGAACTACACAACGAACAACGAGGAAACTACCATCAATATTCCTCACCAAGACCAGTTGAATATTCCGCTAGAAACAACCACTTCTACCATTGGCCACAATGAAATTGACGCGATCAGCGTCATTTCAGATGGAGCCTTTGTTACACCTCCAGAAGAGCTGCCACCTTCAGATAATTGTCTTTCTCCTTCCACACCGCTCCCTAACCAAGAAGCCAATAAGTTTATTAACAGAATGGGAGCTATTCCGAAGACCAGTGCTCAGAGAACCATCACACATTTTTTACCGTATCCCATTCGGAAGCAAGTACCACAGAGAGATCGCATAAACAGCTGGCAAGGAAAGAAACGGAAACATTCGGGGGAGCTCCCACAACAACGGAGACACCAAAAGAACTAAACAACTTGTTTTTCAATCGCTCCAGGTTAGTGTTATCACAAGAAGAAGTTAGTGTGCTCAACAAAGGGCTGACTTTCATTCCCTCGCAGGAAAGTCATTTATATGATACACTTTTGGACTTGAGAATGTTTGTGAGAGCGGTAGCCCTTAAGCTATACTTTGGTAATAAATCTTCAGCTACATATGCAACCAATGACTGTAATAGTTTTAAAATGAAAAGTACTTTCTCACCCGCCCTACCTATGCATGTTGAATGTTTCTTGAAAATTTGTGAGCAAAATATCTATGAATATTTTTCTGATGGTCATAGAAAATGCTGTTATTTTAATTTGAGCAATAAAGAATATTCTTCACTTAGATTGTTATGTAGCAACCCCACCCTCAATTTTAAACCAGCAGATAAAGGGGGTGGGCTTGTCATATTTGACACAGAAGAATATGATCAACTCATGCTCACAATGTTAAGTGATAAGCAAACCTACTTGGAAATCTCGAAAGAGACATTAGACAATATTTGTAGGGAGGTAGCAAACAGTCTTTACGACATGCTTATGTGTAGACAGATAGATAAAGAGCTATATGATTATTTTAATAGAGAACATCCTAGAATACCTATAATTAAAGGTTTACCCAAGGTTCATAAATCTATAAAACCCCCTCCTATGAGACCCATAGTCTCAGGAGAGTTTTGGGTTACTGAAAATATATCTAATTTTCTTGAAAAAACTCTGAGACCATTAGTAAATGACATTCCCACAATTCTTAAAGATAAGTATCAGCTCTTGGAATATATAGAAGAATTGGAAGAATTTTTAACTAAAGACATACATTTATTGATTACTTTGGATGTATGTAACTTGTTCACTTGCATCCCAAATGAACTTGGCATCCAGGCAATAAGAGAACTCATTCAATCTAGAGGGGGATTCAGTAGAAACAAACAGATACTTATCTGTCAGTTACTTGACATTGTATTATCCAATAATGTGTTTTTGTATGGACAAACAATATATCATCAAAAATGGGGTGTCGCAATGAGCACCCCATGCGCCAATACATACGCGAATCTAGTAGTTTTTCAATGGGAACAAGAATTCCTATTTAACCATCCACTATTTGAGAAAGTAGCACTGTATAAAAGATTTGTGGATGATATCCTTATTGTATGGAGGGGCACTGAGGAAGAATTCAAAGACTTTTTATACTATCTTGAAAATACAACAAACTTTTTGACCTTCACTATGGAAGCCTCAAATGAAACTGTTAATTTCTTAGATGTGAATTTAAGCATCAAAGAAGGTACCTTAGTCTCCAATTTATACAGAAAAGCTTGCTGGAAAAACACTTTATTAAACTTTGATAGCATGCATCCACGACATGTTTATCCAGCCATTATTAGAAGTCAATTCATGAGAATAAATAGATTATGTAGAGAACAGAATGTGAAACTTAAAGAAATGGAAAAAATGGAAAAACTTTTTCAAGAGAGAGGCTATAATAGAAAGATGGTAGAACAAATCAGAGATGAAATCTTTAAACCAGCTCCTCTTGGGATGGCTAATAAGAACTTGAGTAAAAATCTCAATAAGTATAGATATAAAGGTGTATATAAGGAAGTAATAAAGAATGACACAACAACAGTTAGATATATTATGACTTATACCAATGACAGCCAATTCATAAGGAATATCATCCAGAATAATTGGAAAATCTTAACTATAGATGGAAAGACTGTCAAAATTGTAGGTACTCATCCCAAGTTTACCTACAGGAACAGTAAAAATCTGAAACAGTTGCTATGTTCCAACTCTAGATTGAATGTAAACCTGGATATGAGAGAATATGCAAGACGAGGCACTTTTCCTTGTGAACACTGCAACACGTGCTCATATATTACTAATGAACAGAATTTTATACATCCAGTATTAAATTATACATTTGTTCCTAACTTTGAGGCAACATGTGAAACAGAGAACCTCATATATTTAGCCACTTGCAGTGTGTGCTCAGCATTCTATGTAGGATTAACAAAAAGAAAATAAAAAATAGGGTATACAACCATATTTATGATATAAGGTGCAATAATGAGCAGAATGCCCTAGCAAAACATATCATAGAATGCAATGGTCATTGTTTCAAATTTCGAGTCTTAGAAAAAGTAAATGGTAATGGTAGAGAAGGAGACCATGTGAATTTATTAGAAACCAGAGAATTACAGTGGATTTTTAAACTTAGAGCACACATATACCCAGGCATCAATCAATATGTATCTATCAAATCATTTCTTAAAAACAGGAGATAATTTTAAATGTTTTTTGATTGATGCACATTTATACATATATACGTTTACATTTTCATTTATATTTTATTCATATTTTATTTCATTTATTTATTTATATATATATACATATATATGTTCAGATACAGAGATAGATATTTTCCATGTAGATTTATACACCAGACATTGACTATTTCATCAGTATATATAATCATATGCACTGCATCATTGGTTTTATTTGGGGCATGTATTCGTTATCATATTTAAATAATTATTTATCGATAAATATTGATATATATTTACATACTTATGCATTACTAAGTGTATGTGTGTATTTTATCTTATTTATTCACTGCATAAGTATTAGTGAATGCATTTAGCTTTATTTACAGCGCTATAGCTTTAACCAGCATTGGATAGGATTTATTTTTACTCTGTCTATCCTGATAGCCAGTATCCTGAAAATCATTATCTCAATTGATTTTATTGGTTAATTGTTTTTTTAAATCACTTTCTTTAATTGATCAAATCAATTTAGGGTATTTAATGGCTTGGCTAAAGCACAAGAAATTGGATCTGAAGAAGCATACATTGTGTATGTGAAAGCGCTGGTCTGTTTTGTGTTTTCGAATAAAAGTTTTTACGTTTTGGAATATATTCGTGACATCGCTTGAATCATGTTGGCACTATGAGATTTGACTGTTTTTCGTGTGAGTTCACCTGTTTTTAGTTTCTTTGCTTCATTCTGTTGTGACCGGTGAACTCTACTGAGTAGCAGGTGATATATATATATATACAACATTCTTTTCAATACCAATACACCCAGACAGCCAGTATTGGTTTGCGTTCACGTCTCAGGGAAAAAGATACACATATACGCGATTACCACAGGGATATTGTGAGAGCCCTACTATATTTTCACAAGAAATGTCAAGTAAACCTGACAGGATTTAACCCACCAAAGGGTAGTCAGGTCTTACTTTATGTCGATGATATTCTATTAGCAGCCCCACACCCTGCAGGATTACAGGGAAGATACAGTAGCACTTCTACAATTTCTAGCTGCTGAGGGACACAAAGTGAATAAGAGCAAACAACAACTTTGGAAAAAACAGGTAAAGTACTTGGGATATGTAATATCCAAGGGAGGTAGAACTTTAGATGAGGACAGAAAAGTGGCAATTTTGCAGGCACCAAAGCCCATCACCAAGAAGGAAATGATGTCCTTCTTGGGAACGACTAATTTTTGTCAGAGCTGGATTCCAAACTATGCCTTGGAATCTGCACCTTTAACTGACCTTATTTACAAGACACCTATGGCAGTGCAGGAATTGTTTCAATGAACAACAGAGGCAGAATCTGCTTTCTGTAAACTGAAACAGTTAATAGCCTCCTCTCTAGTTTTGGGTTTGCCTAATTACCATAAGCGTTTTTTCCAGACTGTAGCTTGCAAGCAGGATTATATGACATCAGTACTAACACAACAACATGGGGATAAGCAATGTCCCATAGCTTACTATTCATCACAATTAGATCCAGTGGCACGATCTTTGCCACACTGTGTGCAGGCAGTAGTCGCGGCAGCAATGGCAGTGCAGGCTTCGGCTTCAGTAGTCTTGTTTCAGCCACTTACTCTAAGAGTACCACATGCAATCATGATTATTTTATTACAAGAAAAAGTAGCATATCTCTCTCCTGCTAGACATCTCTCCTGCATGACCATATTGTTGAGCCAACCTCATATGACAGTTGAACGATGTATGACCTTAAACCCTTCTACCCTGCTCCCAACTCCTGCAGACGGCACACCACATTGCTGCCTGCAAATAATTGAGCAGAAAACATTACCTAGGAAAGACCTCACAGATGTCCCCTTGGATAATGCCGAGGTGACATACTACGTGGATGGCTCGTGCAAAAGGGGTCCTGCAGGACAGAACCTAGTAGAATATGCAGTAGTCTCTGATACTGAAGTTATAGAAGCAAAATCTTTACCGCATCATTTATCTGCGCAGATAGCAGAATTGATTGCTCTGACATGAGCATGTACCTTAGCAAAGGATAAGTGTGTAAACATCTTCACTGATAGCCAATATGCTTTTTCCACTGTACATGTGTTTGCACAACAGTGGAAAAACCGAGGAATGATAACATCTACTGGAAAACCTATAAATCACGAGCAGCTTATTTTAGATCTTTTAGAATCTATTCAATTGCCTTAAAGGGTAGCTATTTGCAAATGTACATCTCATACTAAACAACAGGACATAATTTCAAAAGGTAATGCGAGAGCCGATGCAGCTGCAAAACCAGCATCTACAGAGATATTCCTTCTAGATAAGGAATTACAACCCTCTGAAACCTTGAATTTAGATATGTTAAAAACAATGCAGACACTCACTATGCAAGCAGAAAAACAGCGATGGATGAAACGAGGAGCAATCCTCGAAAAAGGACTGTACATCTCTAAGGAGGGAAAACCAATACTACCCTCTAACTTGTTCCACTATGCGGCATTAGCAGTAAAAGAAACTCACCACTGAGCGAAGCAGCCTTGGATAAAAAGAGCTGTATACAAGAGAACAAAAACCAAGGATGCACCAACAGCTATGTAGAAATCCAAAAATTATCAGCAAACAAATCCAAAACGACAACAGCCAACGATATATTCCACTTTTTGTTGACAGTAACAGAATAAAATAGTAAGCGCTTTCACATCCTATGATGCTTCTTCAGACTTCAATAACATTCAGTGAAAAGCCACTCTTTAAATACAGCTTCTTTGCACAGCTTAATCACATAACAAGCAATTACCTATTCATGTTTAAAGTGCCTGTGCCTAAAGAATTCAGTAGTACTTTAAAAGTTGATCACTTAACCCAGCATTATGTGCATAACAAAGTGCAGTTGAAATAACTTTATAAAAGTGTTGTTTCAGCATTATTCATAAAACACATATAAGCCACTCTTTAGATGCAGCTTCTTTGCACAACATAATCTCATGTCAAGCAGTTGACTAATCATATTTAAAGTGCCTGTGCCTAAAGAATTCAATGGTGCTTTAAAAGTTAGTCACTCAGTACAATATTATATGCATAACATAATGAAAATGTTATTTCAACGAGTGTATTTCATCCTTTGAAGTCTTCTTCCGAAAACTCCATTGAACTTATTGACCAAGTTTATAAAGTTTTGTCTATATAAATTAGCTTATTAAAAGTATATAAAAAATAAAATAGAAAAAACTATGATGTCTAGTAAAAAATATATATGCCATTTTTAAAATGTCTCACTAAAAAAACATATAAAAAATCAATGTTTTTTAGCAAGCTTATTGTGTCCATATACAAAGCTTCAGTGTTTAAGTGGTCTGGCTGCTAAGAATGGTTTTAGTGAGATCTTCTCATTTAGACCATGTTTATGGGCTTGCAGCCTAAGGATCCACTTGTTTTCTACTTCCTCTGTTCTATTTTTGGGGTTCCCCAACCTACTTGTCCTATTCACTTTTTCCAACACCCTAAATCTAAAACAATGCGTTAGACCATTTTCTATTACATGTCGTGCCAGTGCATTGGTGGTATTTTCCTTGTTTATAGCATAGATGTGCTCTCTTATGCGTTCACGTAACATTCTGTTGGTTTTTCCAACATAGAACGTTTTGCATAACTGACATTGTGCCAAATAGACCACATCTGTGGTTTTGCAATTGGCAAAGCCTTTAAATCTATATGTATGCCCTGTATAAGGGTGTATGAAAGTTGCTTCTTCCGCTATGTATTTACATTGATTGCATGCATTGCAGGGAAAAGTGCCTTCCATCGATGTCAAAGTAGGGCCCCTATGCATTTGTTCATAGCATAGAAGCCTATTCAATGATTTCATGTTTCTATAACCTATGCTCGGCTTCTCGCTCACTACGTTCCTAATTTTGTCATCGGCTTTCAATAATCTCCAATTGTCCTCCAAAATTTGTTTTATATGTGTGTTTCTATTGGTGAAAGGAATTACTAACCTATTTTTGGTTTCAGTATTGCTAGTGGTATTCTCATACCTAAAATCATTGTCCCTGTTAAAAAACGGGGTACCTTTACCGGCTCTATGTATATTGCCCATCTTAATGGCTTTCTGCACCTCAGTTTTTTTGTATCCTCTAGAGACAAAGTTATCTAGCAGTCTACTTTGCTGCTGATGGTAGGTTGTGTCTTGCGTGGTTAGTCTCGATGCTCTAAGGACTTGGTTCTGTACTATGTTGGAATGTATATGTCTGGGATGCATGCTGTTTCGATGTAGAAGGCTATTCTTCCAACAGGACTTCCTATGTAAATCAGTATCAATCCCATTGTTGCCCTTAGTTAACATTACATCCAAAAATTCTATCATCTGATGTGAATATGAACATTCAAAAATCAAGAAATTGGTCGTGCCATTGATATATTCAACAAATTCCATCAGCTGTTGTTCAGTTCCCCATACAATAAAAACATCATCCACAAATCTATTGTAGTGTTTGAGACAATGGACATATATCAAATTCTTTAGTACATATGTTGTTTCCCAAAATGCCAATACCAGATTGGCATAAGAATTGGCACAGGGAGTGCCCATGGCTACTCCCTTTTTCTGTAGATAGTAGCCATCATTGTATAACAGAACATTGTTTTCAAGCACTATGTCCAATAATGTCATCCAAAAGATGACATTGTTGTTTGTAATGAGGTTCTCAAGCAAAAACAGCCTAACATATTCTATTCCTATAGTGTTAGGAATGGATGTAAATAGCGATTTTACGTCAAGTGTAACAAATAAATCATCCTTTCCAATTGGTGTAGCTCTATTGAGACTTGTTAAATTCTCAAGGAAATGTTGAGTGTCCTTGAGTATGTGGCTGGTGTTGTTAACTATTGGCTTAAATTTTTTATCTAGGTATATAGATAGAGGTTCTGTCAGCCAGCCTTTGCTTGAGACTATTTGTCTCAATGTGGGGGTCTGACGGTTGTTTGTGGATCTTTGGTAACCCTCTAAAGGTGGGAACTAGGGGATTTTCTACTATAAAGTATTTATACATCTCAATATCAATGACATTACTTAATAGAAGATCATATAGGTGACCATGTACACCCTTGATTATTTTGTTTAATGAACTTCCATCTAGTGGATGATAAGTGTCTCTGTCTGATAGCAGAGACTCTATTTTACTGACATACATCCCTCTATCCATCACAACAATAGCTCCCCCCTTGTCCGCTTTTCTTATTATTATGTCTTCATTCTTCTGCAGACAAAACACTGCTTCTCTTTCATCCCTAGTCATATTAAAAAAATCAGGTTTCACATCATTCCTGCTATATAGTTCATATAAGTCACTTTCACAGGCCCGTTCAAATGCCTCAAGCATCGGATGTTGTGGAGGCACAAATGTTGAGGGTTTCCTGAAAATGTTAATGTTGCCATTGTCGGCATTACTTGTGGCCTCTCCAAATAACATTTTAAGGCCTATATTTCTTGTAAATAACTTTATGTCTACAATTATGTCAGCTACATCTACAAAGCCAGACGGTATGAAACACAGGCCCTTGTTTAATACTGAAAGTTCAATTTCGCTTAAAACATACCTAGAAATGTTGAAGACTAGGTCATGCTGATGGTTTTCAATGCCTTCCTCTGTTGCTCGTAGATCTCTTCGGTGCTTTTCCTTTTCTTCTTCTGATTGTAAGGAGACCAAGTCCGTTTGTCTATGGGCTTGATGGGAAGCGGAAAAGATGGAAACCCTTCAGATGAAACCCCTTCGGATTCTAAAAACACCTCGTCTTCTCTAACATCTGATTGTAGTTCCACCGTTGGTTGTTTGGCACGAACATCTCTATTTGCAGTGTTCATTGTTGGGGGGGGGTGTGTGTAGATGAATGTTTCTCACCCTCTGAGTGTATTAGGGCCTCGATAGTAACCTGTCGCTTATTCCCAATGAATTTGTTTGTTTTGGAGCCCATGTTCGAGTTCAGCGTAGTAGAAGATTGCATGTTGGGTTTCTCAACGGACCCTGTTGTGTGCATAGTGATGGATTTCTGAGCATTCATTGAACCTTTGTCGGATGACAAAAGCGGAGGGGGTTTGTTTGTGTTGGCATCCTGTAGTGCCCGATTGGGAATCCTCTCTCTCGGCCAAGAAAAGACTTGGCCTTTCTGGAAATCCATAAAATCCCTCTCCAGTTTTTTTCTTTTTGTCTTGCATTGATCTGCTCTCCAAAGAAGAGAGCATAGTTTTTAAGTCATTCCGTAAAATCTCCATTTCTTGAACATTAAGTATAGTGCTCAGTTCTGTCTCTATGGCATTAATTTCAGCCATCAGCGCTTTTTCCACAATATTATACTGCTCAATTAATATCAAAATGTATGGAAAACTAGTGTCAAGATTTAGTTTTTGCCATTTGGCAAGTAATTCAGGATACGCTGTGCCGAACGTCGGCATCTTCAAAACTCTTAGACCTCTAGGGACAAGTCTAAAATTAAGACACGCCTCCATATGCAGCTTCTGCCATTGAATGTTCTTCAGTTTCTGTAATTTTGTCTCTAGCCGCCTTGTTGTCAGTATTACATCCATATTATGCTTCATTGACTTGTTCACATCACTGTTGCTAGATAACTCTCTAGTTGTAAGTCTTAGAAGAGGGTTGCTATTCATCTCCATTAATTCATTTAAACTGAATGCCTTTTCAGGTCCCACAGCATTTAAACTCAAAGTTAGAGCTGGTTCCATAGCCATGTCTCAGTGGTGAGATAAAAACACAGTACAAGCAGTAAAAGAAACTCACCACTGAGCGAAGCAGCCTTGGATAAAAAGAGCTGTATACAAGAGAACAAAAACCAAGGATGCACCAACAGCTATGTAGAAATCCAAAAATTATCAGCAAACAAATCCAAAACGACAACAGCCAACGATATATTCCACTTTTTATTGACAGGAACAGAATAAAATAGTAAGTGCTTTCACATCCTATGATGCTTCTTCAGACTTCAATAACATTCAGTGAAAAGCCACTCTTTAAATACAGCTTCTTTGCACAGCTTAATCACATAACAAGCAATTACCTATTCATGTTTAAAGTGCCTGTGCCTAAAGAATTCAGTAGTACTTTAAAAGTTGATCACTTAACCCAGCATTATGTGCATAACAAAGTGCAGTTGAAATAACTTTATAAAAGTGTTGTTTCAGCATTATTCATAAAACACATATAAGCCACTCTTTATGTTATGCATATAATATTGTACTGAGTGACTAACTTTTAAAGCACCATTGAATTCTTTAGGCACAGGCACTTTAAATATGATTAGTCAACTCCTTGACATGAGATTATGTTGTGCAAAGAAGCTGCATCTAAAGAGTGGCTTATATGTGTTTTATGAATAATGCTGAAACAACACTTTTATAAAGTTATTTCAACTGCACTTTGTTATGCACATAATGCTGGGTTAAGTGATCAACTTTTAAAGTACTACTGAATTCTTTAGGCACAGGCACTTTAAACATGAATAGGTAATTGCTTGTTATGTGATTAAGCTGTGCAAAGAAGCTGTATTTAAAGAGTGGCTTTTCACTGAATGTTATTGAAGTCTGAAGAAGCATCATAGGATGTGAAAGCGCTTACTATTTTATTCTGTTCCTGTCAATAAAAAGTGGAATATATCGTTGGCTGTTGTCGTTTTGGATTTGTTTGCTGATAATTTTTGGATTTCTACATAGCTGTTGGTGCATCCTTGGTTTTTGTTCTCCACTATGCGGCATTGTTGAGCCATGGACAGTGCCATGTCTCAATGGGGGGGGGGGGGTACAGCTGGTGAACCAGGTGTTCACAACGTACGGATTTACAAACTATTCTAAAAAATTTTGTTTAATGTGTCAGAACTGTAACAAACACCATGCACAGAGAGTGATAAAGCCTAAGCAAGGGAGTTTTCCCACACCACCATACCCGTTTCACACTATTTGTATGGATTTTATAGAACTAAACAAATGCGAAAACAAGAAGTACTGTCTTGTCATTATAGATATGTTCTCCAGTTGGGTGGAGGCTTTTCCAACCAAGAATCCAGATGCAGCTACAGTACCAAAGGTACTTGTTAAGGACATTATTCCTAGGTTCGGTATTCCGGAAAGAATCTATAGCGACAACGGTACTCACTTTGTAAATCAAACCATACAGCAGCTGAGTAAGTTTTTTGGTATTTTTATTAAAAATCATTGTGCATATCATCTGCAGTCTGCAGGGCTGGTTGAAAGGCATAATGGCATACTAAAAAGCAAACTAAGGAAATTGATAGCTGAAACAGGAAAAACCTGGCTGTACTGTTTACCTTTGGCACAGTTGAGCATGAGAACTGCCCCTACAGCAAAAGGACTGACTCCTTTTGAAAAGCTGTATGGAAGGGCTTATTACACACCCCTGTAGAAACCTCTCATGTCATCAGACCAGGAAGCTGATTTTACACTAGCTGAATATATGAAAAAGTTGTTGAGTTCTAAACATCTGTTGCAGTTTAATTCTGTTTCAGGTCAGAAGCAAGCCGAAACATCAGAAGTGACAGTGACGCCAGGAGACTGGGTGTGGATTAAAATCGTGAAGTGAAAGAACTGGGCATCGCCAAATTGGGAAGGTCCCTACCAGGTGCTTCTTTCAACACCTACTGCAGTCAAGATAGCAGAACGGGCTTCGTGGATACACCTGACGCACTGCAAGTTGATGAGAAACTTTGAATCGGACAAAGGCCTTACCTCTCCATCGGGACCCTAAGCACAAAAGTCTGGCTACAAAGGGGGTTCAGATCAATAGGAACTGATCCGTCTCAAACTCAGTGAAGCAATCATCAGTGCTAAGGTCCTGTAGGGTAGAGAGTAAGATCACATGTCCAAGTAAAATGACTGAATCAAGAAAATATCTTTTTGGAAGAACCGGAGAAGACAGAGACAATACGGAACAATCATTTCCACAGAAATATTGCATGACCATCCTACTGATCATCATGGTAACAATAATCTTTTTGTTATGGTCATTTCTCTTCTCTGTTATGCAAGTAGAATTTAGTATGTGTGAGTGGCACCCGAACTTCAATACTTACCAGGCAATCAAATATGTGTATGCTGAAACCTTCAATGTTTCGAATTGCTGGATCTGCACAGCTCTACCAACAGCATATGGGGGATTACTGCTAACTTCAGTTCCACTAGGAGCTAATAAGACCTGGGAAAACCTAATTCATGACATGTCGAATGTCACATCAGAAGATAAAGTAGCATTACACTTGTCTATACGTCAAAAGGGAACTGTGTGTTTTCATAAGAATGATACAGTCAGGGTAGGATGGAGCCATTGCCATGTAACAGTTCCTTATAGATGCTACACTAAACCTGATAACACCGGATCTTATTGCAATACAAACTATGATTCATTTTTTGAATTGATGCATAGAACAATTGAGGAAATAAAGTGTGATTCTGTTCTCTACAAACAACTGCCCATAATTGACAGAAAAATGTTTCACGCAGGACAAGGGTATGTTTATAGTAAAGTTACCACTAAAGTAGAAGGTTATTACTTTATATGCGGAAGAAAAGCATATAAATCGCTACCTGAAAACTGGTCCGGTAGCTGTTTTTTGGAGTACCTGGTTCCGGCCATACGACACACAGCAGTCTTACCTCAAGGGAAAATTTGGAATGTCCGAGAAATCAAGAAGCCTGCTAATCCAGTGGGACAAATTGATGCACCCTGGAAATACCATCATGACTTAGGCCATGGGAATAACAAAGGACTGTCGCACATGGATCTGGGTGATGATGTCATATCGTGGGCAGGCATAATACCAGCATATGAAGCAACGAAATCAATCTGGGAGCTGAGAAAACTATCTAAACTTCTTGAAATAATGAGTAATGCAACCTTTTCTGCCCTAGAATTGGTAACTGATGAACTAACTGCCATGAGAACAGTGGTACTTCAAAATCGCATGGATCTTGACTTCACCCTAGCGGCGAAATGAGGTACGTGCGCTTTAATCCAGGAGTAGTGTTGTTCATATATTCCTGACAACAAACACAAGATAGACAACCATCTTGAAGTAATTCAGAAGGTGTCGGCCATGACCAAACCAGGACCAAATCCATTGACGGACTTTTTCCAAAAATGGTTCAGGGATTGGGGCAGCATCCTGATGAACATTCTGATTTCCATCTGTGTAGGGATAGCCTTACTGATGGTGTGTGGATACTGCTGCATCCCCTGTATGAAAGGACTAGTTAAGAATATCATAGATACTTCAGTTTCAGAAACTTTATATCAGGATGCTAAATTCGAAGAATTACTCAAAACTGAAAAAAATGCTTTCACAGGCTTAAACTGAATGACTCTCTAACTGCAAATCCTAAGTAGGAAATGGTTATGAGAAGAAAAACTTGTATGCTTGTTTTGAAGGTAGAATAAAGTATTAAAATGGGGGAAATGTTAAGAAAATGTATAACTGCAATGTGCAAGCTTAGATGCATTTAGGGTTAAAAAGAAATGAATATGTTTATTCTGCTTATTCTGTGTGAAATATGTGCAGCTGCAGGAAACCTTGATAAGAGAACAATTGACACCTGAAAGTCTACCATAGTCAGCAGAATGTGTATTGAGGCCAGGGTTGTATCTTGTCCATAGGCAAATGTATCATAACAAGAACTGGACAGCTGAAGAAGTGCGAGAAACAAAGGAGGGCTGAAATTAGCCCAAGGCCAGGTTGTTTTTCTCAAACATGTTTTTCCAAGACAGCAATTTTCTGACCATGTCAGCAGTAAATGTAACAATATCTTCTTTTCTGACCATGTCAGCAGTAAATCTAACAATATTTTCTTGTGTACATGCAGAGAACTGTATAAGAATAGCATGCTGAACTATGGAAATCAGACAAACCTTGTGCTTACATGCTTTGTCTCCTTGCTGCAAGTAATAAAGGGTGCCTTACTTGAACCTTACATGCATTGATCTTTGTGTTTTCCTTTACACATTTCCTATCTTTTTGTTAAGTGGGTTAGTTTTCTATACACATTTCAAAACAGCCATTTTTACAGGAAAGAGATGAAGTATTATTTATTCATTATGCATAGGGTACTGCTTAATTCACCTTTCTCCAAGTGAGAATATACCTTCATTACCTGGGTCTAGTAGTTCATTAAACAAAAGAAAAATAGTGTGTTATGTCACAGGTAATTAAATAAACAGGAAATTACACGAGTTATGTAGCAGTTAATTGAACTCAAGAATAATTATAGATGTTATATGACACTTAAACAAATGGGTTACTTCATGTTTACTGTAAAATGTAATTATTTTTTAGCTAGAGCTGATAGCTTAGTTAATCAGCAAGATACTTACAAATTCACTATTGTGGATTCTGTTTAAATGCCATATATCAAGCTAAAATCAAGTCCAAGTTTATACTATTGCACTGCTATATCAAACAATGAACTTTCAAATGAGTGTTGGGAAAGTGTAGAAACAAAAATTATTCTTATATTAACTGTGGTGTTACTCTTTAATATTTATGTGGACATAGCTGAAGTCTTTGAATTGTTTCAGTACCCCATATAAAATACCCAATGCATCTTTTTATCTGCAAGGTACAATATTTTTGTTACAAAGCTCTGTCCAAGTCAAAAGCTCAAAACACCAAATTAAAGTAATACTGTAATTGTCAAACCACTTAGTGTCTGTGCATTAAAATGTTATAACCTGCTCTTGAGGAACTTCAGCTAAAACCACTTGTACTGTTTGCTTATCCTTCCTTGTTGAATAATATTGTAACACAGGAAACTCAGAAACATGCATATTCATAAGTCAAACAGTACCAGAAATAGACGGTCTAAAAATATAATTTTTGTATGCTACTTAAACAGAACATGCTGGAGAGACAGTTATGTGTCTCAGAGACTGTCACTCCTATAGAACAGGCTTCCCATCCTTTTGAAGTTGAGTTTTTCTATTACCCATTTTAAACACCACCTATACCAGTGGGTGGAGAATAGAAAATTTACACCAAGCTTGGCACCCATGTCCCTTATAGACAGAGGTAGCTTATAAATGTCTGCCCCTCAATGTCCTGTTTGGATACAGGACATCATTATTCTTTTGGGAAAACTTGGCTAGACTTAGAAAGGCCCCCTGGGTCATTAGCTTAGTAACACTCTACAAAACTATAAATTGCTGTGTTGCACTACAGAGGCAGAAATGCTTCTGCAAATGAGAATTGCTAGTTATCTTTCCTTGTTTCTTGTTTATCACTGTTTTGAATCACAGTTGTTGCAAACTGAATCCCTGAATGCAGCTGACTCTGAAGTTGACATAATCAAAATATAAAGCATGCTAGGTACACGTCATATAAAACAGTCAGCAGTATTACCTTTCATTTGCAAAGAATCAAGGGTGGGTAGGTATAGACTGTTTAGGGGGAGTAAAGGTAAAGCAGAAGATTGGCTAGCCGTCTTTGAGACAGTCAGGTGGCTGGGGAGTTTATGCTCCAGACTATGCCAGCACTAGGCAGCAGATCTGAGACTGATGCAGAATGTTGTCAGACATTCGGCACAGTAGCCAGCATTGCTTCTAATTGTCCTGGATTGAACAGGAGCACCCATTTTTAAGCTTAAATATGCTTAACAGTTTGGGTGTCTGTACTCCTGAGATTTAAGGTGAACAGGCCTCTGTTCCAACTGTAGATGTCTCAGTCAATCAGAGCATCACTTTGCTGCATCTAATTTGTATGCTGCTGGCCAAGTTCTTCCTTGTTTTTTGGTTTTCCTTTACTGCTTACATGCAGAGGCAGACCTGATACGCTTTTCATCTTCATTTAGGTCTGCTCAGTCTATATATAAGCAGGACAGGATGGTGAATTGTTAGTTAATTTTTGAACTACAGAGCAGGAAGGAGTACTAGTGGCAAGTAAGAAGATTGAGCTTTGAAGACTGTTATGCTGCCAAAACTGAAGTAGGGGAACTATGTTAGCCATGAATAACAAAACTGGATTTATTGTTTTGGAGCTGAGAGAGCATGGAGTGCAGTTACCAATTTATCAATTCTTTGGGGATTTGCAGAGTTCTTACCTGGAGGAAGAGTCATTCTAAGGAGGTCAGAGGCTTTTTTTTATGTTGTACCTCTACAGAAATTGTGAATTGGACTCTGTTTTAAACTTCCACACCTAGCAGTTAAAACAGGAAAGTTACTTGGTCAACAGCTAGCCACATGGTCAAACTGGCCATACTTAAACATCTAAATTTTTGCTATATGTTTGGTCCATTCCTCATAAAATGTACTATTTTCTGGCAATTCACTAAGGATTGAATAGCATACATTTATTTGATTTGACAACCTTCATAAAATGCATGCTAACAGAAATCCTCTGATGTAGTCAGCAATATTTAAAATGTGTCCCTACTTTTGGGGCCTTTGTTCACCCATTACTTTAATCTTTGTCCACATTTTGTGTACAAAGAGGTTGAGTGATAGAGATGGCACATGCAGTACTTAAATAATATATTTAAATATTCATTCCCATAGGGACAAAGGTGTTAAAGAGTTTTCTGTGCTGTCTGCCAAAAGTCTTGTACTTCATATTTTTCCTTGATTGGTTTATATTTCAGAAATGAGTACCTATTGTGTGCCTTTGTGTCTTTCTTCTTACTGTGCCTGCTATGATACATCCACTATTCTCCCAGTCCTTGCTTGAACTAAAGGTTTCCCTCTTCTTAGCATCCCCTGAATATTAAGTCCTTTCTCCTTAAGTTCACACCAGCCTTTGTTTAACATGTGTCTGTGTAGATGTACATGTGTTTACAGATTTGATTTCCAGCAAACTTGTCGAAGAATATAACTAAGGTTTGAAAGGTTGTGTGAGGGAGGTCTATTTTAGTGGACCACAAATAAGGCTAAAAGCCCATTTTAGGATTTTTGGGATGGCAGAGAACACCATAGTAGTTTCATAATGTGTCAGTGTGTGGAAGGGGTACATAAATGGTGCATTACATTTGCCGGAACACCAGTTGGGAAAAAGTTTTTTACTGTAAATTTGAGTTACTGACATATTAAGAAAATGTGGATTCACATATTTTCTGAAGCAAATGGAATCTATAACTATCATTATTGTCATTACTTTTAAGGTGTAATTTGTCACCTTTTCTCCAAAATTCACCAATTTTAAGAAGTGCGCAGCTAAAAATTCAATGTCCTAACTTTGTATAGTTGAACATGCGTGGGCTTGTGCATCAATGTATTCATTTGAATATGCATATTACATGCTAATTCAGTGTCCTCAATTGTCCCTGATTAATTTAAGATCCTTTATCCATGATTCTCTCATCCGGAGGTTGAGAAGTAGGGTAGCCATTGCATCATACTGCCACATTAATGAAGCTAGTGTCAGAGTAGTAGCTGTAACTCATTGTGTGGTGTTATACAACACCTAATGCTATGTAAATGTGGTACAAACAGCAATGATATAAAGCCTGTTTACTCAACTAACTGCAGTAGTAATCTGGATAACATGACTTGTCTTTGAGGGAAGGTCACAGGATGGACACCATTCCCCAAGTTCCGGTATGAATGGAAAGTTTTAAGCCTAGTTGTCTTTAAGTTTCTGCCTGGCTGCACAACTTTCCTGCAGCCAGTTGCTTTTGTGAGTTGAATAACAAGTTTAATAAGTTCTAAGATAAGTGAACAGTGTGTTAAATGGATAAATGGGGCCTTTTGGGATATACGTACTGCAGACTCCACTGTATCATCATGTTGTTGATTTACTTGTACAGTGGATGCTGTTTGTTTTACAAAGAATGCCAGTTCAGGAACTAAAATCTCATCTAAGTGGATAAATGGCAGATTGTATTGTACTGTGGTTTTATTTCATATGCAAGACTGTGACCTGCCGATTAAAAGAGGCTTACTCGGTATTTCCTCAGGACAGCTAAATACACATGCAGGGTTGCTGTTTATAGTGATATGATTTTGTACTATTTGTAATTACAAGATTAATAAGAATTCTTGTCATGTTTAAAGTAGATTAAATGTATTTAATATAGTGAATAACTTCAGCATTTCACCACATATGTATTTTTGTCTGAGATGCCTTATTTAACAAAATATTTAAGATTTATTTACAAAGAATATCTATTTTGAAATTTGCTAAGAAGATTGTGGCTTTCTCTACAAGGAGATTTTAGTAAGTGTGCAGGGTTATGATCTGCAGTGTATTTTGGCACCAATTTACTTGAGTACTTTTTTCAGACAATTTTAGCACATAGACATATTTTTAGTCTGTTTTCTTATTAGATTTTTAATACTATCATACTATTTTTCATAAGTTCAGAGGGCATTTTTGATTTTAATAAAGGGAATTAATTCATTATTTATTAACTTCAGTATTATATTATTTTGATACATATACAGTAATGCAGTTTTTACTATTTAATTAGGTGACTTTTGTTAATTCAGTGAGCACTATTTGCTTTTTTATTGTTTCTAAGAAACCTGACTTCAAAGCAACTAAAATGTGTTTATTAAACCTTATTGGAGTGATTATTCTTAAAGAAATTAACGCGTTTTTAAAATAGATGAATATGAGATTTACTTTAATGTTAATGAGAAGGCTGACTGCTTAAAGCAACTAAATGCCTTGTTAAGAATATAGAGAGGGTATGTTACTATATGTGTATGAATCTAACAAAAACTGTTTATTCCTTTGCACTGAATTATTTCAGCCACGTAGTGTGTTTTCAGATATTATGTGGACTATTATATTACAACATTTTATATAACAGATATGAGATTGGAAGAAAAAAATAAATCTGCTAAATGCAAATGTTAGAGGTCATTTGACATCCCAATGATCTCCAGTATTAATGCATGCATAGAAAATGAAAATATATTTTGGTTCTAGATTAAACTAGTAAATGAATGGTATGTTAGCTATTAAACACAGTTTTGCAAAGTAAATTTCCTTAACAAAATAGATAAAAGCCAGATGCAGAAGAATACAGAAAAAAATTGTACTTGACAGTAAATGACTAAAGTATATGATTAAATTAATATGTTTAAAGTCTAGAATAAATAACTAATTTTGCGATTTATCTTTCCTGCTACTGAAAAATATATGATGTTGTTTTTTTGCTCCGTGTAACCAAACAGCAACAACAAAAAGATAATAGAAATACATAGATTATAAATGTTTTAGATAATGCTGTTGAACTTTGAAGAAGAAGCACACATGTTGAATAAAAATGTTGCAGACCAAGCTGGTCAGAAAGCATTTAGACTAGGTTGGACCAGCTTAGTACTGGCAAATGAATGTAGCTTAACTGAAGAGGGATTTAAAAGAAAATCATTTTTGGCTACATTCAACATTAACAAAATAAAAGTATTACATGCCATACCTAACATAACCTTTGTGGAGGTGGGATTTTAAATCACCACTTGCAGTGGGGGAATGAAAATCTTAAAGTCCATGATCAATGGGCTAGGCTTATAAATGCTCTGGAGCTATTTCCCTAGTAGACACCCGTGAACCTCTAAGTGTATGGATGAGGTTACATAAAAAGTAGGCCACATTTCCCACAAATTAGACTAAAAATTGTTTGGGTCATGTTTGACCCTGACCATTAAGAACTTTTAACTTGAAAGATTTACGTGGAAATTTAAGGCTATAAATAAATTTATATAAGTAATGGCTGGGACTGGGAGTGTAAAGGATTGCTGTGTGTACAAAGTGATAATATAAGGACACAGATTTTTTCAGGCCATGCTTGCTCATGGAGATAGCAAATGTTGTAGGTCATGTTGGCTAGATGGAATTCCATATACCAAATAGTAATGTTACAGATGAAGTGACCCAAATACAATTGAATGGGCATAATCAGTGTTACAGGTCAAGCTGGCCTGATCGGTTTAATTCATATAGCAAATAGTACAGGTCAAGCTTGTCAGATAGCTAGAAAGTGGAATAACATATACTGTACAAGTCAAACTGGCCAGATGATAGAAAAAAAGCATAACAAATTGCACAGGCCAACAGAGTTAGATGATAATATGGGTGTAACAAATGGTATAAACAATGCTGATAACATGGATGTTAATGGCTATTGCAAATCACATAGGCACATGGCAGAATGGGACAGTGGACATAAAAGGGAATGAATAATGATATGGGCCACATTGGCAAAGTGAGGTGGTCTACAACATAAAAAATAATAAACACCAAGCTTCATAAGTGGATAGAAATGGATATAGAAACTGGTGCATGATAAGCTAGCCAGATGGGCCCAGGTGTGGATTTCATGGATTTAGTCAATATCTCCATAGTAGACTAGTCAGGGACCAACTAGTTGAAAAAACAATATGTTGACATAGCAAACTTCAAGTCTGGTCTTTTCATGTAGATTAAAACACATTACAACCACAAGCATGCACACACACACACACATACACACACACACACATACACACACACACACACACACACACACACACACACACACACACACACACACACACACACACACACACACACGCACACACACACACACAGACACACACACACACACACACACACATACACTGTCATAATTGTGCTCACATGCAAAACTCCTACCAAACACATTCTTAACAACATGTTCCTATATTCCCTCAATTAACAGATTCCCCTACTCACTCACTAAACAACCAATATATACAGAAACTGTCCTTTTTATCCCTCACCCAAACTGAAAAATCTCAGTCAACACAATTTACACACACCAAAAGAGTAGCTCACTGCACACATGCTCACTGACATGACCTTGAACATAAGCTCATCACTATAATAAAAATAACACATTTTTGCATAGTAAGGAACAGGTGCTATATAAAAACAAATTTACACCCACTATACCAAGGGCTGGCACCTATTAACTTCTTGATGAATATGTATACTGCATCATTCTATATACACAACAATAGTGCACTTTTGATGGATGAAACCTAGCTTCAAGCCATGCTTGGTCGTTTCTTAATTCCAAACTACTTTAAGAGACATTTTGATAACCAGTACAGTCACTTAGGCCGATGAAGCTAGCAGGAAAATTAATAGTTTGAAAAGCTAATAAACAGACCGGTACAATGAAATGCAGTAGAAACAGATATTCTCTCTCTCTCTCTCTCTTGACCAGCAGCAAAAATAAGTCCATGCACATTTTCTTAAAATACATGCCAAAAAAATTAAAAATGTTAATCAATATCCTTACAGCAAATAAGTCTATAAATTCATTCTCATCTATTAAAACTCACACACATACACACACTACAGCCACTCTCCCTTAAAATCCCATCACTGCCTCGCCCTTAGGACACTCCAGTGCTCTGAATACTCTATAAACAACTACTTCTTCCTCAATTACATATTACACACTCTATCCCGAATAATCCCTGTTCCTGCCTCTCCATCACTAATCTCGTGCCTTGCTATAACCCCCACCACTAGCAACAAATACCTCCTGGACATATGCAAACCTAACAAAAATATTGGAAAGTCCCTTTATAAATATTCAGTAGCCCATGCTTGGAACTCACTTCCTTTGAATATAAGAAGCATTCCTCAAAAGTACCTATTCAAACAAGAACTTAAATTTTACCTTACAAAGACCTGCTCATGCCCATCTCAAGCCCCCACTTGACATCTACTTTGCTATCTTCTTATTTACATAACTTACTTACATCATTGACCTATCACTACTCTTCTCTCTTCTCTTCCTTTATTTATATGTAAACAAATTATTAGGGTTCTTGTAATACATTTGGCTCTTTGTTTAATTGCTGACACTCTCAGAATGTAATTTATTTTATTGTATTCCTTGTAACAATATTCTGTCTGCTTTAATGTATATAGAGCTGTATTTTTGTTGTAGACCTATTCTATGAACTGTTGATTATCTTTTGTAAAATTGTTGCTTTTTTCAGAGCTTTTCTCTTTTGTAAATTGTTACTTTTTTGGAGCTTTTCTCCTCAGGTCTCTACTGAAAATGAGCCCCTGGCTCAGTTGCACTAACCTGGTTAACAAATGTCAATAAATAAATAAAATAAAAACCTGAAGGTATCATCATGACTAATAAATTAAACATAATGCAATTCTTTCAGAATATACATTTAGGGTAGATTATTATCCAGATGCCACTGCTAGTGCAGCTGTAACTAATCATTACTTAAGTATTATCCAGTGTCTATTCTACCAAATGAGGCTTAGGAGAAGGTCGGCAAACACTCCCCCGGAAAAGAGGTAATTGTGGCTTTTGCAAATCAGAAGGTTCTCCCGTCTGCTGGTTCAGATCTCTTCATATGATTAGGTACTAAATTGTCCTCCATTCCTACAAACAGAGTGGAACTGTGGCAATCAGGGTAGCTGTACCGAACAGTGCAAGATGTTAGGTGGGGTGATCTGCAGGAGCCAATGAGTGGAACTGTAGTACTGGTATCCATTTTATGCTGTAGGATATCAAGAATTCGTAAATGAATGCTGATACAATCACGATTTTTTTTTTTTTCTGGTCTTCATCTTTGGGTTGAAGGAGTGCCAGTCTGGGGAACTGCTCACAGTACCAGATGAGCTAGTCATGGTATTGTGCTCTCACATATAATATTTTGTAGTTAAATAAAGTCAGCCTTGAATATTTTGTCCAAAAACAAACCAACAAATTTGTTTTGTTCTTAAAATGATTGGCTTTAACACCACGGATGAGAAAACAAGAGTAATTATATACATTTGTGAAAGTACACTGGGTGATCTTGTACTAAAGTTGAAATTGTACCTTATCCTAGAACCACAATGCACTATGAAGCAATGGAATAACCAAAAACCTAGCTCCGATATCAAACTGCAAAATGCGAACACAGAACCTTACAAAATGGCGATAAACAGACATGACCGTCCAGGAAAATAATACTTTCAAATACTTTAATACATAGCTAAAAACAAAATTAAAATTAAGCACTTTCATCTGAAACAATCAAGGACTTCATCAGCACAAAACAAGCAAGATCAGCAGTGCTTTAAATAGGATATTCAAAATGACATCATCAAATCAATTAATTGAGCCTATTCATTTAAAGCAGTACTACTGAATACAACCCATGCCATATTATATATGTGTATAAATATATAACCAATCAAAAAATATACTAAAAACAAATGGTCAATATTAAAAATATTACAGTTTCAATCGTTTTGCTTTCAAAATACTACCAATACAAATGGTTTCATTAAGACCAGAAAATTTATCATCCGCAGTTATTACCTGACATTTAAGTTCAAGAACTTAAAGTTTCTTCTTCAATGACCTCCCTCTCAGATCTAAGCATATGGAATCCAAAACCCAGAATTTAAAAAATTATCTGGGTTATCACAAATATGCCTTCCGAGTGCACTTTTACCATTTCTTTTTTCAATGTCATATATGTGCTCATAAATCCATTCTTTAAGTTCACTCTCAATTTTTCCTATATGAAACCCTACACATAATTGACACTTGGCAACATAAATTACTCTTTTAGAAGTGCAGTTATAATAGGCATTCCTGTTAACCCATTCTTTCTTATCCAAACATATTCTGTCTCCTTCTAAAAAGTGTTTACATTGCACACAAGCTGCACATTTAAAAGTAACTTTATTCAAACCCCCATTAATAGCCTCGTTTCTTAAATTTGTTAAGTTCCAACATATCTTTCAGATTCCGATCCTTTTTATATATAATTTTTGAAAAATTCTCCAATAATTTGAATGTTCCTGATTTGTTTGTCGTCAGCATTATAGATGGCAATAAATGCTTTGCTTGATTCTTTACCATTATCACCCCTCAGCGCAATCCTCAGGCCACTCTTCTTTGGCATTTACTTCTTGTAGGTCAAAGCTACTGTTAAGGGGTTATGACAGGCAAAGTTTATAGATGCCTGTAAATTAAGTGCCATCATAATCTCCCCAAAGGACGTCAATATCCACCAAGCAGTCTTTTCCAAAACCAGTTGCTGGTGTCAAACCATGGAATAAAACTGAATCTCAAGAAATGCCAATAGTATTCTTTGGAAACAAGAAAGTTGTTTTAACTGTCATATTTACAACACACTCAGGGAAAATTGATTAAGTAGTTAGGGAGCTGAGAACCTTTATACACAATGGGCTGTCCTTTGATTACCACGTATCCATTATTTGTAAGAATGTGCTTTTCACTGCATAGTTTATTAGTAATGGTGTGGTGTCCAGTTTTTGAGATGTGTCATTCCACGGTATTCGGTGCTCATCAGATTATACATTAAGTATAATGACCCCTTCAGTATGTAGCTGTCCAAACACATAACATAACATGAATACTCACAACACTTTCTTACTAAGAAAATAATGCATCTAAATCATAAAAGTTATGCAGTCCATCTCAAAGCCTTGTCACATTCCTCAGTGTCACACAGGCTCAACAGACCCAATACTATCAGACTTACTGTAGATTCACAAGTCCAATGGGGCATAAAGTTCCACACAAGAGAGCTCAATCTCTTTTACAATATAAAAAAAAACATGTTGGAGGGACTGATAAGCATCACAGAAAATACCACATTTTTAGAATCATCTTCCTCTACATATAAAGCAAAGTACTTTTCTTACACTATTCAAACATAATCAGGACAAATGGATGGTTAACCATAAATTCACCCCTGGTTTATCACCCTTGTCCAACATGTAAATAATCTATTAATCTCTGGGATATCTGTACTTAAAGTATAAAGGCTAAAAACTTCATGAGAATACATGGCTTGGCTTCAAAAGAAAATCATGGACCAATAGCCTAGTAAGAACCTATGAACCCAGAAGGGCAAGGAATCATAGAATAGAAGGTATGTGTGGGTGTGCAGAGGTATTATGTCACACTGAAACTAGGCTGACACAGTTGGACATGGCTGGGTACAAAGGGGAGCCTCATATGTTCTACATAATACTTAGAGAGCTGTATTACTTAGGAGATGGTGGACATTTGTGTAGGCTGACTGCCATTCCGTACTACATTTGTATGTGAACAGGAGCAGGAGTGCCATAGGTCTGGTGTTACAAAAATGAGACCTGCCTGTGTAGAGCAGTTGGTTGCCCGATGTCAGTGTGATTCTAGTGCTTTCTAGTGGTGCATATGAACAGGTTCCTGACTACATAAGTGTACAGCTGTAGATGCCTGCTGCAGCAGAAGTATACCTGCCCACTAAGGTTTTCCCACAATGATTCAGTTACAATTAGTATTCAAAAGGATGGCAATTATTTGTGTGTGGCATTGCACATATATCATGTATCACTGTAATAAAGATGTTTGGGTACCCCTCGTAGTCTGTCTCGTGTGATCTATGTAGTGCCTGTGCCAGCAGAATATATTTAATGCTGTTGAAAGAAGACTGCTGATCAGGTTTCTTTGAAGCAACTTTTGGTGTCCAACATGACTGACATCAGTAACAATGCGATTCATGATTCTCATGCTACTATTTTGGATAATGATGCTGCTGTACAACGGAGAGCTTCCCTGGCATGTAATGAAGAGGAAAATCGTGCTGCCTCTTATTCACAGCCAGTTCAACCATGATTGCTTATTCGGGTTTGTTAAGGAAAGTTGATACCTGGTTTAATATGGCAGCTCTACTGGCCAGGGTGACTGGGAAACTCATACTGATAAGCAGTTCAGGCATGGATACAATCACTTGCATTGATACAGTCCTGATGGTTGGGCAAGGATATTGTGACTGATCTAGTGAGCAGTTCCATCTGCTGTGTGTTCTGTACCTCATTTAAGAAATGTGCTTGCTGTTTGTAATGGGTGTATTCTGATTCACTGTTTCTGTTTAATCTGGCAGATCCCAAAATATAGAACTTATGACCCAATATTACATATATATTTTATATATGCAACTTGGTTAGTTCCTCCTGATTTAATTTTTCCATGTCTTTTTGATTTCTGTTACCATGACATGACTGGACCCCATTCCTAAGTCGAAGTATGATTAAAGTTCATGTGATTAGCATTGTTTCAATCGTTGATTTTAGTAAAAAAATTTTTTGCAGCACCTGCAATGTGCCCAGAATTGACTCCTTTTGTGATTAATAACTGAGTTACATATATCGGTAATATATCTAAATACGGCTGTAAATTCTTTTTATGAGACCCATTGCTCCTACTACTACTATTGGAACTATCTGGGTATCCTTCCTCCGCATTATGTTCATTTATGCCTGCAGATCCAGGTATTTTATGGTTTTGTGTCTCTGTACATAAGGCACCATTATGACTAGGTGTTGCAATTTCATTAATCAATGCTACTTTTGTCTTCTTTTCATGAAATACTATATCTGGATTTCTCGCATCTGTTTTCTGAACTGTTGGTAATGGGTGATCCCATGTGATATAAACCTCATCATTTTCTATAATGCTTTATGGCTCATGTTTACAGTGCTTCAGAGCTACTTCAATATCATAATGATTGCACAATCCCCAATACAACAGGCTTGCCACATTATTATGCCTTTCAGTAAATAGGCCTTCTGCCATTAATGTATCCCACCTTGCAATAAGGTGTTTGACTGTTGCCAATTCTGTTTTACAAAACTTGCATTTGTCTGTTTCTCTGATATTTTCAATGGACTTTGAAAACCAATGTGTGCATAGTCCACTATCCTGGGCCACCAATATTAACCTTTTGTCTTTTGACTTAAATTCCCCTCTCCTTAGCCATTCCTACATTAGATCCTGATTGACATGAGGTTGTTCCAGGAGTTTTCTATACTTGCAACTATATTTTTGCATGTTCAATATATCTTGCCTTCTCATCTGATCCTTCAGTTTATATTCTTTCTTTTGTCTTGCAACTATATTTTTGCATTTTCCACATTCCTTGCCTTCTTGTCTGATCCTTCAGTTTATATTCTTTCATTTGTTTTTGTCACATTCAGTTGCTGCCTCATTTTTATCTACTTCTGGTTTGATTTCCATTCACATTTGACGCTGATATATTTCTTCTAAACTAAGCAAGGAAGTTATCTTAGACTTGTTCACCTCATGTTTTAAAACTTTTGCTAGGTTTGGATCTTGTGAGTTCAACAGATATGTATGCAGTCCTACAATTACAGATCTATATATGTAATCAATTTTGAGGAGGTCCATGCTTCCTTTAAAGTGGAGAATATATAATCTTTGTATACACAGATTTTTATAAATTATTTGATCAGCATGAAGCATTTTTCTTGTTTTCCTGTCCAACTGATCCAATACCTTTTGGAGTCAATCACCCCAAAATTGTAAGTTAAAACATAGGTTCATAGGTTCATAAGTGTTTACTAGGCGAATGACTACAAGGGCCTTTTTAAGCCTTGCCATGCATACCATATCTCTGACAAGTTTTGATACCCTTGATAAGTGTAAGCATGGGCCTGGGAGAGGAACCATTTGCAGGTTATCTATGTCCATTAGAGACATAGGTGCCAAACCAGGGATGAATTTCCAGTTTCACATCCAATTGTCCAAGTTGCACTTGAATTGGGTTATGGAGGAACTGTGCTAGATGGGGAGCCTATTCCAGAGATGTGGTAGTGTCTGGCATACATACCTATCTCTCCAGAAGGTCCTATTTATAATCACAAGCAAGGTTTAAGTCTTCAGAACAGGTAATTCTAGTGCTGTTTGTTTTGTGAATATGCAAAAGGTCCATCAGAGTGGGGTCTGACAATGCCCTATATGCCAAGCATAGATCTTCCCTCAAAAGCCTGTAGAAGACGGACTACAGGGATAGGGCCTTGAGGTGGTTTGCATAGATCATTTTACTTATGCCCTCTATTCTTTTAGTGAGAAACCTCTGTGGACATTCCAACTGTTGTATATGCCTGGCTAGGTACATACCAAAGGGGGCATTGTACCCAATGATAGGTCTGATGAATGCTGAATACAGCGGAACAATGACTTCCTTGGACTTAGATGCCATACCTTTGTTTATAAGTTGCTGAACATAGAATGATTTCCTCATCACTGTAGACACATGATGGTCAAAGGCTAGATTACTATCTATGTGTGTCCCTAAGTCCCTGACTATTGGGTCAACTCTAAGGGGTGTGTTGTCAATATGATAGTTACCAGGGATGGATGACTTTCCAAAGGATACTATTATGCATTTTGTGGCATTTAGTTTTAGTCCATGGCTCTGACACCAGTTGTTTGTCTGTGTCATCTCCTCCTAGAAAACATTTGTGTTAGTGTGAGATTCAATGACAGCTCCTAATTTGCAATCATCTGCAAATTTAATCAGCCAGAGACCACTGACATTGGCCTTGACTTCTGAGAGGTAAATGCCAAAAATGAGCAGTCCAAGAACTGATCCCTGAGGGACTCTACTTGTGACTGGCCTCTTTGTAGAATAGGACTCCCCAGTTCTAACTCCCTGGGTCCTGTCCGTGAGCCAGTTGGCTATCCACTGGGTGACATACGGTTTTGTAGCTAACCTCTTGAGTTTGTCAGCAATACCTGAATGGGGTATTGTGTCAAATGCCTTGGCCAGGTCAATGTAGGCAGTGTGAATGATTTTGCCCTCATCTATTGCTTTGGTGACCTTCTCGTAGAAGTCCACCTGGCTGAGTAGGCATGATCTGCCCTTGATGAAACCAAACTGGGTTAGGTCCAGTGTCTGGAGGTTTACTATATCTCTGTTGATCATCTCCATGATAATTCTTTCCATGGCTTTATATATAAAACTAGTGAGACTTATGGGTTTGTAGTTTCCATGGTCTGTAGATGGCCCAACTTTGTGCAGATGGATGACTGTTGCCTTTCTCCATTCATGAGACACAAAACCTTTTTGGAGGCTACAGTTAAATATTAATTCCAGAGACCCTGATAGGTTATGTTTCATGCTATTTAGAAGGCATCCTGGGATATTGTCTGAGCCCAGTGATGCAGTGTTTTTGGTCTCAGACAGAGCCTCTTCTCTAGTGGACCTTAGAAGACCTGTTCCCTAGTGATAGTAGAGGGAATTATATTTGATGATATTTCCTGAGGGAAGGCTGAGGGGGAGAGAGGGGTAAAGTTGGAGCTGAATTTATCAGCCAGGAGGGTTGCTATGTTTTCTGGCTCAGTATAGGTGGCTCCATTTACAATGAGCTCTGCACACAATTGTGTATTGCCTTTGAGGTTGTGGACATAGCTAAAGATTGCTTTGTGGTTGTCCTTGGCCTGGGAGGTCAAACATACCTCATATTTGACTTTTGTAGACTTTATTTTTCCTCTGAGTTGTTTGTTTAGTTTGATGAGAGTGTTTTTATTCTGCTGGGTGCTGTACCTCCTAATTTTTGCTATGATTTTCTTCCTCCTGTTATACAGCCTATTGATTTTGTGATTCCTCTAGGCATAGGGTTACCATATTTGGTTATATGAAAAAGAGAATGAAAAAATATGCGCTGGTATTATAGCAGCATATATTTTTTCGTCCTCTTGGGATTGCCAGATTCCTGACATGCTGGGTCGGGACAAAAGGTCTTTCACACTAGGTGAAGACCAAAAAAAAAAAAAAGGTCTTTAGTCTTTAATGCAGAACATCGCAATTCCGCATTAAAGGCAAGTAGTTCCATGTTTGGTGATTTTTGATTGTCCAGTATGCCGGTATATGAGCCAATCAAAAACTTGCACAGTGGACCCTCTTCTGTTCAATGCAGAACATCAAGCAGTTCTGCATTGAACAGAGCTCCGTTTTTCAATTTTTTTGATTGGCTCATATACCGGTATATGAGCCAATCAAAAACTCGCACAGCGGACCCTCTTCTGTTCAATGCAGAACATCAAGCAGTTCCACATTGAACAGAGCTCTGTTTTTTGATTTTTTTGATTGGCTCATATACCAGTATATGAGCCAATCAAAAACTCGCACAACGGACCCTCTTCTATTCAATGCGGAACATCAAGCAGGTTTGCATTGAAAAGAGATCCATTTTGAAATGTTTTGATTGGCTGGTATAACGGTATATGGGCCAATCGAAAAAAAAAAAAAAGCAGAGGCTGCTTTGCCAGGACTGTAACCGGCAGTGTGGGACGAGGGATCTGACTGCCGATCCCGGGACAATCCTGCTGAAATAGGGATGTCTGGTTTTTGAAAATTCTGTGATTTCTCTGGGGTTTTGAAAAACCTGGACAAATCACAGAATTTTCAAAAAATGGCAGGACACCTGGACAGGAGCCCAAAAAGAGGACGTGTCCGGGGAAACCCAGATGTATGGTAACCCTATCTATGCAGCTATTAACATGCTTGTACAGGATTTCTGTGAACAGCTCTGCATAGTCAGCAGTGTTCTCAGGGTTTATGGGGGCTTGAAATTTTTGGTTTGGCTTGAAATTTTGCCAGGTTCTCACTTAATAAGAGGAGGTTAGCCCTAGAATAGTTCCTGAATATTCCAGGTTTAGCTGGGGGTCCAGGTTTTACTTTTACGTCAAAGGAGACCATTTTGTGGTCTGACCTTACCATTACAGTAGGGGGTGTGCAGCACTCTCCCATGTTAGTGAGGACCAGATCTAGTATGGTTGTACCTCTAGTTGGTGTATTGACTATCTGTTCCAGGGAGTTTGTGTTTACAAAATCCTGGAATCTCTGTGCATGTACATTTGATGTTGTATAGGATTCCCAGTTAATAGAGGGGTAATTAAAGTCACCCATTAATATGGTATTGGATTGGATGGTTAGTGTTTCTAATAAGTTTAAATACATAGTATGGGTTTCCTGGGTCATAGAGGGAGACCTGTAGCTTGCAAGGAAGTGGTATTGGATTTTGCCTATGGTGATTTGAACATGGAGCAACTCAAGTGCATTTTCCTGTTTGACCAGCCTTGAAGTATATTTGATGTAAATAGAGACACCTCCACCTTTAGTCCCTGCCTGTGAAGTAGCTGGCCTAAATGTGAGGAAGACATTATAACCTAGCACTGCTGGTGTGCTCTCCTCAGCTTTAAACCATGTCTCAGTGACCCCACAGATGTCAGCATTCTCTAGGGTAAAGAGAGCTTCTAGGGAGTGAAGTTTTTGTTTAGACTCCTAGCATTGAGCAGTACTACCTTTAGATTTTCTTGGTTTTGATTTGCTATGTTGGAAGTACTTTCTGTTTGGCATTGCCTAAAAAGGCACTATGGGGGAAGACAAGGTTTTAGCTAATATTTGAAAGTCTAGAGCAGAGAGGTGCAGACCATCCCTGGCAAAACGGCGTGGTCTGTTGACCATTTCCTTTCATGCTGACAAATATTGCACCCCCTTAAAATGACACCAGAAACTAAGCCAATTATTATATCAATCATCTTTTGTTCGTATTGTGGCATCATTCTTGGAGAAGGTAAAATGCTGCTCAATGCAAGGCTCATACCAGCCAGAGACACATATTCCAAGAGCTCCATGATGTCTCTCTTCATATAGTCTAGGGAGGTACAGCTCAGGACATTTGCTCCCACATGGACTATGACTGAGTCATATTGGTAATTGTGATCCAATGGCATGAGTGCCTGCGTAATGTGGTGTATCCTAGCTCCTGATAAGCAACTGACAATGACTTTCTCCTTACTCAGTCTGGTGAGAGGGTCATCAGTTTGTCTCATGACAGAGTCTCCAATGACTAGAATGTTGCGATGGTGTGGTGGCATGCCTTATGGGCTTAGAGGTATAAGCTCCATGAGATGTAGCTCTATGTGTTGATGTGGATGTTGTTTTGAAAGAGCACATTTGGGACTGCTGAGGGTATTTGTTATTTCTGCTTTATCTAGGAGGTCTTTGTGGTTTAGGAAGGTTACATTTAAGTGCCTCAGCATATGTGGGTTGATATGTCTGCTTTGAATTGTGCTTGATGGGTGCAGCATGTGTACTACTGACAACCTTATTGACATTAGGAGTACTTTTTTGTGAGAGCTTTGTCTCCAGTGACATTGTGTAAATACATCTCTCACATACCATATCCGTTTGTTTGAGAATTAACTGGTTGTCAGTAAACATGAGGTAGTTTCTGCATTGCCTCAGGATGCCCATATCCACCAAGCCAGTAATGGAGACAGTAGGAAAGTTCGTATCCATGGCCATAGACCCTTGTTATTGATTAGACAGTCAGAGTAAGAATATCAATCACTGTCAGGAGTATCCAGTTTGCAACTATGAGTACAGTGCTTGTCACTGCAGACTAGTTGTCCTGTGTGCAACTAGGCATTGGAGAAATTTCATTTGTGCTTTTACAGGAAAAATGTTAGTCAATGTGTCTGAGTCTATACAGAGCACTGCCAAGCACTTGAGGGGAAAGCAAATCGGTTTATAGCTTGGACTTTGTTCCTAGATGCCAGGGCTGTTTTCAGTATAAACTGTAGTCTTCTAAAATATTCCTTACTAAGTATTATTCTCATTTGTTCATGTTTTATTGCTGATACTTCATCAATTCCCAAATATTTATATACTCCCTCTTACTCAAGTTCTTTTATATCACATTCCTGTACCAGACTGATATTTTCTTGGTGCTGAATCTTTCCTGCTTTAAAGGTTCCTTTTGCAAATTTGTCAATACCAAATTACATTTGTATATCATCTGAGAAAGTTTTGACCACTTGCAGTTGTGCTTTCAGTTCATCTGACGAATTGTACAGTTTTAAATGATCCACAAAAATAAGATGAGGAGTCTTTACAATTTGTTGTTTTCTGCAAGCCGATTGCAGCCATGACCTTATCTGTTAAGTAAACAGCTTAGTGGGCTAAGGGAAACACAGAAGAGCTGTGGTGACAGAGTCACCCTGGAATATCCCCCTTTGAATTGTTATCCCTGGAATAATAATTTGTCCTTTACCATGCCTTAGCTGTAAAGTGGTCTGCCACTGTGTCATGGTCACTGTAATGTAATCGATCAGTGTAGGGTGTGTCCTATACATTTGTAAGCACTCTTATATCCATGAATGTGGGATGCTGTTAACTGCTTTTTTGCAGTCAAGGATGTTATGAATGATATATTATGTATTTCCATATGCTGTGTTCTGTACTTCAGTTAATAAATATGCTTGCTGTTTGTAACAGATGTTTTCTGATTCTCTGTTTCTGGTTAATCTAGCAGATCCCAAAATATAGAATTTATGACCCAGTTGTTTTATATATATATATATATATATATATATATATATATATATATATATATATATATATATATATATATATATATATATATATTTTTTTATCCATGTAACTTGGTTGGTTCCAGTGTTGGACACATAATGAAGGCTTAGCTAAATGGCCTTGTAATGGCCTTTCAACCATTTATGAACACCCTAATAATTTTCTAGATCAACAGATTCAATAGTCATTATTCTCCCCGGTGGTACAGCAGTAGCGTTGTTACCTCACAGCAAGAGGTTCTCCCGTTCGATTCTCAGCTGGGCTTGGGAGTGCCTTCTGTATGGAGTCTGCATGTCCTCCCCGTGGTTGGGTAGCGTTCGAAAGACATGCATGCATAAATGGGCATACCTTCATTGAAGGTTGGGCATCGAGCTGGCACCTCGGAGTTTCGTAAAAATCTACTGGCAATCATTAGCGGACCGGAGTTCCGCTGTGGTGACCCCTTACCAGGAAAAGCCGAACGACAAACAACAACAACAGATTCAATAGTCAGTACACCATGGAAGAATTCCTGCATGATTCTGCCAATTATGATTTTTATGAAATGTGTGATGAAGTGCATGCACAAAGGCAAGATTTATTTAAAGGTTTGTTCAAATCTTTGGTGCCTAATGCTAAAAAAAGACAGGCTTGAAAATGTTAGAATTATAACTGATAGATTGGAGAAGTTAATTACATTAGAACTGCAGAAGCACTTTAACTTAATTACACTGAGCAGATATGTTGACTAGACATCACTCAGAGACTCATTAGAGTCTTTAAAAGACCCACTATATCATTTGATGTTAATGATGAAACTGATTTAGGTTTTAAAAAGTGGTGGGTTTTAGTAGCATATAATTATGCAACAAAATGGTTAAATACATTAACTGAATGGGATGTCATTAAACAACAGAAAGTTACAGATCAAATGCAGCAGGTTTATGCTCAGCTGGAAGTTCTGGATTGGCATAAATAAATAAAATTGTTGGTTGTATTAATGAAAAGCTGAAAATGTTAGATAATGTTCTATGGGTCTGTAAGGACAATAAATTATAACAAGATTTGAAAGCCTATAAATATGATAAGGTATTTCTCTGATCCACGAAACCTCATGAAACAAAAAATGGATGGAAGGTAACTGTAGCGATAGAAAATAGATGTAACAGCTCACATTCTTCTGCTGTGGCTTTGGGATTAAATAAATTATCTGACAGTGCTACTGCAGGAAGTGAAAAGATCTGCCATTGTAACTACCACAGCATCAGAAAATTATGGAGCTGCAGATTATTATCCCAGGCAACAATATATGACGTCCATTTCACAGCTGCATGACAGGCTGCAGAGGGTGCTACAACAAGATGGATTTTTTTACCAAACAATAAATGCAACAGAACAAAAGTTACTGCTTTCTAAACATGTTTGGACTGTTTCATCTGCTGTAATAAAGGTAAATATTTTAGGACTTTATATAACCAAGACTGAATTATCAATGTTACAATGTGGTTTAAAATTTGACCACACTAACACAATATTGTATGAACTCAAGTAGTTCAAATTTATATTACATCTATAACATTTTTTAAAGGTAAACATGATTTCCAGTTGAGTGATGATAAAAGTTTTTATTTTTGTAATTCAGATATGGATGAGCATGAAATCCTTGTGCAAGAATTACCTTTTTTTTCTTATCTGAAAAATAATACATTTTCAGAATTGTGAATTATTTTAGACAAAAATTAATGTCAGAATGGAAGACTAGCCTGTATGTTTTATGTAACATGTATATTATAATTTGACCAGCGAACAGTGAGTAGCATTGAAAAACATGCAAAATATTTATGGTTCGATAATTGGTCCTAGTGATAAAGGTCAAAATGAAAAAAAATATGTTCACTTATGTAAGCCCTAGTAAGAGTTATTACTTACAAGCAATTGACAAATGACAGCAATTAGTATGTAAGGGATATGATTTAGGCTATATACCTCAAGATAAAGTTAAATTGTTAGATGACACAAAAAATAAAAAGCTACCGGGAAAAGCAGAAAGAAGAAGACTCTATTTTTATTATAATCCTGAACTTCATGAAAGTGTTAACAGCCCCAGGCAGACTGATTGTCTCTGTCTTTAGTAATTATTTGCAAAATGTTTTCTAATGTTTTCTCCTTCATGTACTGAATTTGCCTTCCTTTCACAAAATCTTTTGTGTCTTTTATTTATTTATCCCTTGTTGACTGGATTAGTCCCACTAGGCTAGTAGCCTTTTTTTGGGAAAAAACAGAAGTGGTGTTTGTACTAATAGGGAAAATTTGTCCAGAAAGGGTTATTACCCATTACTAAAGAGAACAGGGAGGCTTTGCCTCCTGTTCCATCTTAGTAATGGGCACTATTGCTAACCCTAATGCCGCCCCTTCCCTCAGCCCTAATCCTACACCTCACCTTCCTAAAAATCTTCCTGTAAAACTGGCACTACACAAGACACACTCAGACATACAAACATTCACAAACACACATCTATCCTATAACCTAACCCTGACCATAACCCTACAATACCCAACCTTGCACACAAATATACAACACATACCCGACCCTAACCCTAACTCACATACACACGCACAACCACTCTCACCCCTCCAACCCCACTTACATGTTTCAACATTTCTCACCATTGACATTTATACCATTTGACTAGCCATACTCTCGACATTAAATCATACCCCCTGCATTTGACAAAGAAATGGCATTTGACCAAACACAGGGGAACCATATACATATTCATAAATAAATCTCTTCTTAAAAAAATTCTAAAACAAGTAAGTAAATATATATGAATATATATAAATATAATTATACACAAAAAACACCAATAAAACATTAAATCTTACTAGCTCACAGCACTAACAAGCTATCAAGTTAAATCTCTTATTATTCAGACTTAAGAGTTGTGTAGCATTTAATATCATTTGCCAGTAAAGTTCCCCTGCTTCCAACTTAGCCTCCCATGCCCCCCCAATAGATTGTGATGCCTTTTCTAAAATGTAGAATACATGTTTTTTTAAAGATCTCTACATTCAATTGAATGTTTATTCAGGACATTACTATTGTCGCCCTTTTAATGGTCTATATATTTTCATATATTCTCAATCCTAATTGTTTCTCTGTTTTTCCTATGTAAAATGATTCACACAAAAGCCATATTGCAATATAAACTACACCTAGGATATTACTGTGACAACCCCTCTTTTCCCTGGGCCACTAATCAAGGAGCCCCAATCCTCACCACTGTCACCAGTGAGGGGAGGTCACTAAAAACAGGAAGTGATTTACACAGTATTTCAAATGCAGCTCTCTGCATCAAAAAGAAGTTCCACCAAGAGCACACCAGGAACACATTCTACTGGGACTGGACTCTTTGTCTCTCCAGATCCCAAACAAGACCCACATTGAAGCATTGTGCCCTAGCTCCAAGTATCTGACACACACACACACACACACACACACACACACACACACACACACACACACACACACACACACACATACACACACACTTGAATATCTGATTTTACACACACACACACACACACACACACACACACACACACACACACACACACCTGGGAAAGGTTGGCACAGATTCACCAGCTATGTGCTCTCTCTCTAGACTATAAGGTAGATTGCTGCCACTAGTCAAATACTCTAAGGCTCTTATAAAGAGTAACCAATTATACTGTGTCAAATTAATACTGGTATAAATGGTAGAGTGTGACCGAAGCAGTAAGGCTTTTTGAAGTGGCCACAGTGTCATTAAAATAAGCACAAGTACTCTCAATAGTTACAAGTATTTTCTAAAAGACTAGCCACAAAGAAAAGGTATAAAATTTATTATTTATTTTATTTATTTTACATTTGTTAACTGGGAAATTCCGACTGGACCAGGTCCATTTTCAGCGGAGGCCCGGGGAGAAAAGCTCCAACATCAAGTTATACAAATACAGTACATCCAGCATAATACGCAAAACAGGTTACATCATGTATGCTGAGCATAGTAATATAACAAGAATTAATAAAAACACTCCAGGTAAAAGATATAAAACATGGGTAAAAAGACAATGTCAGTCATACTTTGGTAAGAAAAGAAAATATATCAAGTAAGATTCTACAGTTAAAAGTACCCTTTCAGATGACCAAGCCTACAGGGGATCAGAGCTCCAGCATGTGATCAGAAAGGAATTTGGGGAGTTAATAGTAGTATGGGTAGGGTTATGTGATACAAGGGCATAACCATGTACTAAGAAGGTGCGATTTGAGGGAGTTTTTGAATATGGATGTGGAGGGGCAGTGGACACAGATAGGGAAGAGAGTTCCAATTTCTGGCAACGGTGTGGGAGTAGAGCGCTTTCCTGCATTATTGTTAGCCTTGGTGATGGAGAGGAGAGATTTTTCACTGGATCTTAGGTATCGGTTTGTAGTATAGATAGTAAGTAGGTTGGATAATGAGGGGGGTTTTTCAGGATATTTGAGAATATTGTAGGCTGTGCCCAGCTGGTGATAGTTAAGTAGCTGTGGTAGCTCAAGCCATTTTAGTTCTTTTAGTGCAGTACAGTGATGGGTTCTATAGGTTGAGTTAGTAGCAAACTTGGCTATTTTATTGTAGCATGATTCTAGTTTGTCTAGGTCACATTGTCTGATTTGGGTAATAAAAGAACAATAGAATACTTAATATTTAGTTACAATAAACAACAGAGTTTTCAGTTACAGGAAAATATAAAAAATAACACAGTTGGATAGAATCTCACAGATGCAGGAAAAAAATAATACTAATCACACTGTATTATTTCTAAGTGAACTAAAGAGAAACTGTCCCTATTTTAACTCACTTAGTATCACAAGGCAAGATGTACTGCTGAGATGCTTACTTCTACAAGGCAAGATGAGATGCTACACACTGACTGAACAGTACAACTAAGGAATGAACAACTACTGAATTGTGATAACCAACATAGATCATTTATATCAGATTCCAAAGAAAAGCAAAAACAAAAACAAACAACAAACTGCTGCTGCCAGAGTTCCGTCCTTAGCTGGTTATAGAATGACATCACATCTAGTCACCTGACTCTGGCACAATTCACATTCAGAACTCTGTTAAGACTCTGTTGCAGCATTTTTAACATAACCAATTTTTACAAATACATTTTTAATGCAAACATCTGTACAAATCAATGTGACAGTCAAATGACATGAGTATTTATAAAACTTCAGCCAGCCATGCTGGCATATACCACACATGTACTGTCATACTTCTCCTGGTACAGCTGGCAAAATCTCACATCACAGTTACAATGATATTTTCCATTATTTCTTAGTACACATGGATATGTTGTGACTGAAATATTACTCACATCATAAATAAATCTACATTGTACACATGACCCACCTTTACTCATACCATAGAATACCACCCTAGAGTGTGCGTTTTCCACCATATTTTTCAAATTCTTACCACTCTTATGTGTAAATCTTGGGCTTTCCCCTGTCTTATTATTATGCCCAAATAATCCAAATGATATGTTTCAGTGTTTACTTATAATTTGTTTTACCATTTTGGTTTTCTCACAAAATGAACTACTTTACCATTTCTATATTAATTTTTTATCACTATTTATACTAAAACAATAGGTCTTTTGCACTCCAAAACTGGAGTAATTTTATCCTTATAGAGTGAGTTTATGATATTAGTCCACTGCAGTGGTGGTGCTGCAGTAGCGTTGTCACCTCACAGTAAGACATTGTCCTGTTCGATTCTCAGCTAGAGCGACTCCTATGTGGAGACATGCATGAATGTGTGTACCTTTGTTGAAGGTTGTGCATCAGGGCCGGCAACTCAGCATGTAAAAATCTACTGCCAATCATTAGCGAACCGGAGTTCCGCTGTGGCGACCCCTAACCGGGAAAAGCCGAAAGATACAACAACAATTATTTTGATATTAGTACTCGTAAAAATTGTATTGCTATGAGGTATGACTCTAATATGCATAGTAAGTCCACATTCAAATGCTTTTTTGCATTTTTGTAGCTGGCACTCCTTATGACAGAAAAACAATTTACTGAAAGGACAGTTTGTTAGCATATCAACATTTGTATATGAGGAAAAAGTAAAATAAATGGATTGTTTGAATCATTAGTTTTTGGATACAGTATATATATATATATATATATATATATATATATATATATATATATATACATGGTTTCACTTCATAATCTCAAATTACTGAAATCTTAAAATTCAGTAACCCGAGACTATGAAGCTGGAAACCAGAATGCTGAAAGTGCATAAAAGTGAATTTAATATCTCAAATCCGTTCTTATGCATTTCCGGTATGTTGCATGTAGTGTTACGGTGCCTGAAATCACAGGTAAGTCAGTGTTTGTGTGTGTTTTTGTACATTGTGTGTGTGGGTAAGGGTAGGGAGGTGTAAGTGTGAGTGTGAGTGTTGGATTTGTTGGTGATTGTGTATGTGTGATGTGTGTTTGTGTGCGAGCGAGTGGAGGATGGCATGGTGTGTGGTTTGTCTTTGTTTATGTTATGTGTAACCTCAGAGTTGGTATATAAAAGTAGGGGAGTTGTGGGGGGCACAACTTATATGTAGTGTAGGGTTGTATGGTTTGTGTGCTGCGGGTGGAATGGTGTGTATAAGTGTTGTATGGGGTATGTATGTTCATGGTTGTGTGATTCGGGATTGTGAGTTTCACTGTTATGAATGGTTCGACTTCATAGTCTCGGGTTACTGAATTTCGAGATTTCAGTAATTTGAGATTATGAAGTGAAACCATATATATATATATATATATATATATATATATATATATATATATGTTGTGTGGTGAAACAGTGGTGCTTTCCATTGCTGGTACAGTTTGTTGAATTATGTAATGGTTGAAGCTCATTATATTGACTGTTGCATAATTCAGGGGTTATTGCCATTCTTTTTAGTTTGTGCAACCTTGCCGTTAGTATATTTAATTTCCAGGGATGTGAGGGGCAAAGCCCTCCACATAAAAAGCTGTTTTTCACTTTACTTTTTGTAAACAGAAACGTAACCTATTGGTTTACATTAGCAATTACTCTTTTTCAATGATTTTAGTGGTTTACCCACCAACAAAAATACCCTGCCTTCCCACCCTGCTTTACCTTGCAGTGTTCCTTCTGTGTTTTCTTCTGCTTGCTATACCCCATTCCTTGCTTTCCTTACTCCCCTTTCCACCACTTTTAAAGGGCCAATAATGGGTCTATCTTGTTGGGTACACTTTCTCTACTCTTTCACAATCCCATGATGTTTTTCATTCAGGGTGCCCACTGGTATCTTTATGATATAAACAACTGCATACATTACCAGCTGTGTGCTATTTGTGTTTTAATGAGTTTATCATAAAATGACACATGATCACAGATTAGCCTTGTTTCATAGACTCTCAGTTACGTTGCTCTGCTATACTTACAAAGTTTCATTTTTTTGCCACTCTCACCTCCCTAGAGAATAGTTATCTGCCTACTCATGCAATCATACCTGTCCATTTCTTTATGTCTGCTTAACACTATTAATAAATGCATAATTAGCTCTGATTCCTGTTACTGCTCTGGACTGTGAATCCTGCCCAGTATTGGAGAATGGTTTCTATTTACTCATTATTTAGAATCATTTCTATTGCCCATATCATCACTGTGCATCTAATTTAACTTAGAAAAAATACATTATTAATTTCATAATTTCATGAGTTCCTGTTATCTAAACATAACTATGTAAGCTTCTGAGTATATTGTAAGTTTCTAAGTATATCTTTAGACATTCATAATGGGAAGCATCTAGCTACATGTTCCATGAAATTTTAGCCATATCCCCTTTTCTCTGGTCTAGCTCATCCATTATTTAAATGACATTATTCATCATCAGGGATATTTTTTACTTAATTTTCTCTGTAATAATGTTTGTCATGGTCCACTTCAATAAACACACAACACTGAATGACATTTGTCGACCTTTATTAAACTTCCATAAACATGATTGTTAACCAATAATTATAATTTCAATCAAAAACATGACACAGGTGATAATAACATCCATGAAAGAAAACAAAATAACCATAAGGACAGCATACCACTCACCCTTGATAAGCAGCGTCCCCCACTTTCTCACTTATCTTTGCACTAACAAGGCAGCGTTACCCTGCTCACCTTCAAGTTATTGAATTACACCACCAGCCAAATAAGCAGCTCTGCTTGTTTATTAACTTATCCAACAGAGTAACCACCCACTTTCCTTCCCAACTTATTGAATTGCACATCCAACACCAGAGGGGGAACAGAAGAGGGCAAGCCTGCCCCTCTTCTTTGCCTTCCCAAACTAAAATAACCACAATCCCACCAATAAAAAGGGGGAGGGCGGGAGGGTAGCAAGTTCATGCCAAAAATGTGACTCCTACCTCAGTTACACTTGACAAAACCCTCTAAGCCCCTCCTTACCCTTACCTCATTTCCTACTAAACATCCCTCCATCCCATTTAACCCTATCCTCCCCTTATTCTCTTAATTCCTGCTAATCTGTGTATCTAACCCCACTTGAAGACGTCCCAGGACAAAATGGTCTGTTCCAAACCTCATTTTTGCTACTAACATCAACAAAATAACAATGTCCATTCTAGTTTACTGCACTGTACAGTAACATTTTCTCACACTCAAGCATCAACACTTTAGTAAATGTTTTCTTTCTGTAGTAACCTCCTGCCATTTAGTTGGTATTAAAAAGCATCTAAACCTAAATATGAGTAGGAAATAAGCTGCCAATTGCCTTGTTTTCCTCATTATGCCTCTAGCAGTGAGAGTCTGCATTTGGAAACATTCTTCTAAGTCTTTCTGGAGTATAAAAATTCTTAAATATGCGCAAGTAAAAATTCTACGCCTCCTTGATTTGGTGGTGTATGTTAGTTGTGATGACCGTACCCTGGCCCAGCAATCAAGGAGCCTAAATCCTCACCACTAACACCAGGGAGGTCGTCTCATAGAAGATAAAAGGATAACTAATGCACACAGTAAAGTACAATTTCCCTTAAGTGCACACAGTGATCACAGTCAGTCTGGGGTTGGGTGCTCCCTTGCTCACCAGGTCCCCAATAACACTCCCCACTGGCACAGCTATAGGGTCCAGATCTCAGCCTAACTGGGCAAGCTAAAACCTCCATACCCTCTCTGTCTAACCAGTGCTCTGTGTCCCTGCCAAGTAGCTGACACAACACACACACTTTGAGATAAGTATTTATACAACTTCACAGACATTCCTGGGAAAGGCTGACACAGTATGACTAACAGTCAAAGTTTACTTTAGAGTGGCCTATTACAATAACCTCTATAAATATGCAATGTACTCTACAGCTTATCTCTACACAAAGCAGCCACAGGTAGAAGGTTTTAAAAATATTTAATAATAAATAATTAAAACACAAGACAAAACTACTACACCACAGAGATATCTAAGAGTTAAGAGATCACACAGAACTTTAAAATAATACAGTAGGACAGGTCTGATTTCAAAGAAAAATACCTAATTAATCTTTACTAGCTTTAACTATTCCTACAAGAAATCTCAGTGCTAAGACTTACATGTGAGCACAAGGCAGAGTGCTGATATGTTAGATGTCCAAAGTCAAAATGCTTCCAGTCTCTTATGAGAAATAGTATTTAAACATTACTAACAAACATGCCTCTAAGGCCCTCCCACAATTGCATCATTTTTGACACTTATGTTTTCCCAGTATTCATATTGCATCATCTTAACACCTGGTCTGAGTTCTCAGGCCACAAGCAATCTAACACCTCCTCAGAAACTTACAACAATACAAGACATTTCACATGTATATGCTAGCAGAAACCAGAGCAATAAAACACATTCCACATCTAAATTCTAGTCATAAACTTTAGCCTTAAAACAATGGGCATGAAATCTTCATCCAGCTGCCCCAGAGCTGAATTCTAGCATTAAAGACATTCATAAGATCTTTTCAACTTAAAAAGACACATTTGAAATAGTTGGCTTGGTTTTCTTTACAGCAGATGGCAATGTTGCAACAATCTTGAAGTTCACGTTTTACAGTGTTTTCTTACACTCAGGAAACATGCCTATATTTTACATTTATTTACAAATGCCAGAATTATATATCAAATTCTATTTGATTAGCCTGGCAGCCTTCGCCCATCTCTCCCCAATCGTCACCCCCCCCCCCGGGGAACTCAAGCAAATTTTTCAAGTGCCCCTTGAGAAACATTGCTTGAGAGTGTCAGGTCTATCTGGGTGTACCTCATGCCATTCCCTGTCTTGAGACCCCATCTGCATTGGCACTGCTACTCCCACTGTGGTGCTGCACTGACATATATGCTTGCAACCCCAGGCTCCATTTTAGCAACTTGGCATTTCACTGACTGGCTCTGTTTAACCATGTTAGCGGGTTGTGATCTGTCAACACAGTGAATTTTCTTCCATACAGATAAGGCTGAAGTTTTTGTAGTGCCCACACTATGGCTAGACATTCCTTTTCTACTGCTGCATAGCATTCCTCCCTGGGTTGGAGCCTACGACTGAGAAAAATCACTGGGTGCTCTTCTCCCTCTGAAGAAATCTGGCTAAGTACAGCCCCACCCCATAGTTTGAAGCATCCACCTGCACAACAAATTCTTTGCTGTAGTCTGGACTGACTAACACAGGGGGTCCTCCCAAAGCTTCCTTAAGCTAATGAAATGCCTGCTCACATGCAGGGGCCCACACTACCTTATCTGGCCTGTTCTTCCTTGTCAGGTCTGTGAGGGGAACAGCTATGGTACTATAACTGGGAATGAACTCTCTGTAGTACCCTGCTGTCCCTAAGAATGCCCTCACCTGCTTTTGGTAACAGGTGCAGGCCATGCCTGGGCATGCTCACACACAAATAAACGAAGCAAATGTCAGTCAACAATATACTGAAAGGTCATACTGGGCATGCTCACAGACTTAGGCCATGTCTGAGTACAGCAGTGGGCCACACATATCTGGCAGTTGCAGTTCTTACTCCAGACACTTGTCACTATTCACCAATCCAGCCTTGTGCACACAGTGATATGAAAACAGACCCATATAATATATTGGACCCCTGTTATAATCAAACAATGTACTACAAGTACTTAAGTTGTTCAAAGAAAGTGACAATCCAAAAGAAGATCAATAAATCTCTGATCACTATCATCAAGAAACAATGAGCACTCCTAACATTATCCAAGCCATGTTCTGGCAAAAATATTGCCAAAGAGTCCATAGAGAACCATGAAGCTTTCTTTCGCTATGTCATAAATATCAGTGTAAACTCATTGATCTGATTTGTTATGTAAACTCATATATGTTCTGAGTCAGTGCATAGTGTAAATGAATACATGTACATGACTGACATTGCCAACATCTTGTCAGACAGGTTCATACATATTTACCTTCCTCTCATTGACAAAAGGGCCCATTACCATACCTGGAGATTGTGAAAACCCAGAAATCACATATACAATGGTTAAACAGCTCTATCCAAACCTAAAGACACGGCGTCTATGGGATGACATGGTTTCCCTGGCTGTGTCATATGTGAACTCCAAAACAAGCAGACCCTGCACCTGAAGAGTCTGTTGAGACTCACCCTCTGTACAGGATATGAAACTGTTGAATGGGTTACAGCAACATTTGGCACACTCCACAAGTGTTGGTGTACAACAGACCATGGGAACTATTGTTTTATAAGCCTAATAATCCTGATCTGCAAGGCCATGGAGTCCATCATTATGGAACTCATAAACAGAGCTATTGGGAGACTACAAACACCCAACCCTATCCATTTTGGTTTAGTCAGGGGCAGATCATGGTTCCTAAACCTGCTAGACAGTTTTCAAGGCAGTCACCCAGGACATACATCAATGAAATGAACTCCACATAGACCATGAAAAGCCCTTTTCCAACATCCCACACACATGTCATATCCACAAAATCAACAACCTGTGCATAAACACGTATGTCATCTGATGGATTGTCAACTGGGGCACAGATAGATCCCACAAGGTAAGAATTGTGGTCTCCTGTTCAAGATGGTAACAACTGCTGTCCCCCATAGCTCAGTCCTGGGACCCCTCCTGTCTGGTGTATACTTTTCAGAAATACAGTCAAACACACGAGGGCTACGTTTAGCAAAGGTTGTGGATGACTGCAAAAAGCTTGTCATAATCAATGTTTGGGACAACAGAGACATCCTTAAAAGGGTCTCAGTCAAACAGATGTGGTGTCAAAATTATGGCCTCAAGCTACAGTCATACAAATACCACATAATTGCCAACACCCTAAATATGGAGGTAATAATAAGGGATCTATGGACACATGTCTATTATGGCAAACACTTTACAGTTCCCAGCAAACTTAGTCAACCACAACCCTCCTGTGTTGGCATGCACTTGTGAGAAGTCTATACCAAACAGGAGGGACCCCAGGACTAAACCCTGGGGGACACCAGTTGTTACAGGTGTAGAGTCTGACATGTAGCCAGTAACTCTTAATTTGTGGGATCTATCTGTGAGCCAGTTTGCAATCCATCCTGTGATGTATGGATTCATGCCCAGGTTGGTGAGTTCATCTATGATACCTGACTGGGGAATGGTGTCAAAGGCCTTAGCAAGGTATAGTTAGGCTGTGTGGAGCTCATTTCAATCATCTGTAACCTGGGTAACTGTCTCAAAGAAATCCACCCAGTTCAGGAGGCGTGATCTGCATTTGACAAAGCCAAACTGGGTGTGCTCAACTGTGTGAAGGTTCCCAATGTCTTTATTATTGACTTCCATTATGATTGGCTCCACTGCCTTGCAAATCAGACTCGTCAGATTCACAGAGCATGAATGCCAAGGGTCTTTTGTGGCCCCACCCATGTGGAGTGAAGAATGTTGCTGTGCAACATTCTATGGGTACATATCCCGTAGAGAACATATACAGAGAAGTGTAGGTATCCTTGATGAATATGGATACATCCCCACCCTATGTGCTATGATCCAGGTTCTGATGCTGGAAGGTATGGAATGAGTAGTATCCTAGTATTGCTGGTGTGCTCTCTGGAGCATTGAACTAGGTTTCTGTTACTGCACAGATATCAATTTTCTCCATACTGTGAAGTGACTCCAGTGTGTGCATCTGGAGGCTGAGACATCTGGCAATGAGTAGCATTTAGCTCACTTTGTGGTTATTTGTGTTGGTTACGGGGTTTGGTTTGTCCTGAGTGACCGGTGTTCCACACCTGAAGTCAATGCCTCATTGTTCCAATCTGACCATAAGCTAATTACCCTACATATCCACATTCTGCCCCCATCCCCATTAAGGGAACCATGTTAAAAAATTTCTCCAAAGACAACTTCATGCTTCTTAAGACAGAAGTGGAGAACTTCAGGACACCCATGCAGATGGGCAATACAGTCATGACTACTGAATCCTACACAATTTCACTTTATAAGCACTTACATGAGTGCATGGATCGTGCTATTCCAAACAGAACCAAGATGCTATCCTCCAAGAAAAGGAAGCCAATCTGGTGGTCCTCTGCCATAAACAAACTGCACAACAGAGGAAGAAACTGTTGCAAAAGAGGGTAAAACCCATGAGTGGAGGAGCTCCCTGGTCAGCCTCAGTAAGAAGCTCTGATCCCTGATAAAATCCTCCAGAGTTAGTTATGAAAACAAAATCACCACTGATTCTAAAGACAACCACAAAGCATTCTATAGCTATGTCAAGAATCACAATGGCAACACTCAGATCTGCTCTGAGTTACAGCACAATGGCACTAAATATAAAGACCCAACTGATATTGCCAGCATCCTGGCAGCTAGGATCAGTGCTAACTTTACCCCCCTCTCACCCATGAAAGAGCCCATCTCCATACAAGAAGAATGCAAAGTTGCTGTCATCACGGCTGCACAGGTAAAAAACACTCTCCAAAGCCAGGAACACAGCATCCATGGGACCAGATAACATCTCAGGCTGCGTTCTACACGAACTACAGAATGAGCTGGCACCACACCTAAGTACCATGTTCAATTATAGCCTCACCTCAGGCTTTGTGCCTGCTGAATGGTGCACAGTGAAGGTTATCCCACTACACAAGGAGGGAGCCACCACGGACCCCAGGAACTAGCACCCCATTAGCCTGATGAGCCTGGTCTGCAAGGCCATGGAACGTATCATCATGGAACTTATAAACAAAGACATTGGTAATCTCCAAACTCTGAACCACAACCATTTTGGGTTTGTAAAAGGCAGATCATGTCTCCTAAACCTGATAGACTTCTTTGAAGCAGTCACCAAAGCCGTAGACAAGGGTAAGGTGGTTCACACAGCCTATCTAGATCTTGCCAAGGCATTCAACACCATCCCCCACTCTGGAATTATAGATAAACTCACTAAACTAGGTATAAATCTCTGTCACAAGATGGGTTGCCAACTGGCTCACTGACAGAATGCACACTGTGAAAGTAGCAGACTCCAAGTCCGACTTCAGACCAGTGACAAGTGGAGTACCACAGGATTCAGTCCTGTGTCCTGTCCTGTTTGATATCTACCTCCCTGAAGTACAGGCTAACACAAAAGGTCTTTGGCTAATGAAGTTCCCAGATGACTGCAAACTAGGAGCCATAATTGAAACTACTAATGATGTGGACATCCTACAAAAGGGCTTCACTGAGACAGATGCCTGGTGTCAAAGCTATGGCCTCAAGCTCAATGCGAAAAAGTGCATTGTCATCCCCTTTGGTAAAAACTCTGTACCCATGAACTACAACATAGGCGGTAGTATACTTAACACTGAAAGTGTGATAAGAGATCTTGGGACACAGGTGTCAGTAGACTCTCCTTTGATAATCACATCGCTATAGTAGTCAGGAAATCCTTCTACATGGCACACCTCATCACAAAAGGTTTCTCATGCAGAAAAAAAGAGGTCATTGTTCCCCTCTACTCATCACTCATTAGATCCATTATAGAGCACAGCACCCCTTTTGGTAGGTACCTCACAAGACATCTACAACAACTGGAAAGCCCGCAGAACTACCTCACAAAAAGTATTAGCGGCCTCAGATACATGCCCTACACAGACCGTCTCAAAACACTCCAGTTTTACTCTGTCACATATCGCCTACGCAGAGGTGATCTCTGCCTAACATACAAAGCTATGTCAAACACAGAGCTGTTGGACATGCTCCACTTAAAGAAATCCCAATATCTCCAAGCTTTGGCCCCAAAACCTGGACCGAAATACAAAAGGAGGGGGTGTATCCATTTTCATAAAAGATACCCACACCTCCAGGTTAGTGGCACAGCACGAGGCCTAAGAGACCATTCTTGTACAACTAACAGTGGGAAAAGCTGCTTATCAGATCATAGCCTGCTACAGATCACCTACCTTGTCTCAGGACCCTCACTCAGCATTCCTGAGAACACTGGAAAATATAAAGGTCCTACCAAACACCATGATATTAGGAGATTTCAACTACCCAAACATTGACTGGGAGAATTACTCAAGTACAAACTCCTTTTCCCAGTGCTTCCTAGAGTTTATAAACTCAAACACCCTGGAACAGCTGGTCACCATGCCCACTAGAGGTGACAACATACTGGACCTGATCATCACCAACATGGGGGATCAGTGTTCCACACCAGAGGTAAACCCCTCGCTGGTAAGATCAGATCATAAAGTAATCACACTGGACATCCACATCCCGACCCCACCCCAGTCAAGAAAACCACTGTGAAAAACTTTTCAAAAGCAATCTTCACACTTCTCAAGACCGAAGTGGAAAGTTTCAAAGCCCCCTTGCTACAGGATAATGCTATCCAATCCGCAGAATCCATTACAAGTGCATTATATGAGCATCTACAGGGATGCATGGATTGAGCCATCCCAAGTAAAACCAAGACTCACTCCTCCAAAAAGTGGAAACCAGTCTGGTGGTTCTTGGCAATAAATAAGCTATACAACAGAAGGAGGAAACTACTACATGATAGAGCAAAATTCCAAAAAGGAAAGGCATCACTGATCATTATTAGCAAGAAACTACGATCGCTCATAAAATTATCCAAGGCCAGTTTCTAAAGAAAAATTGCCATGGAATCTAAAGATAACCACAAAGCCTTCTTTAGCTATATCAAACATTTAGGTGGCAACTCTCAGATATGATTTGAGCTACTACAAAATGGCAAAAAATACACTGAACCAACTGACATTGGCAACATCCTGGCGGATAAGTTTAGTGCAAACTTCACCCTCCCACCCCCAAAAGGGCCCATGTCCATCCCAGAAGAATGCAGAGCCCCAGACATCACGGACATGCAGGTAAAAACAGCCCTCTCTAAAGCTAAGAACACAGCATCAATGGGACCGGATGGTGTCCCAGGCTGCATCTTACACGAGCTCCAAAAGGAACTAAACCCTCACCTAAATTCACTGTTCAGACTCAGCCTTACCACAGGCTATGTACCCAAAGAATGACGTACAGCAACAGTCATCCCGTTCCACAAAGGTGGTGCCACAACAGAACCTGGGAACTATTGCCTTGTAAGCCTGACCAGACTGGTCTGCAAAGCTATGGAGAGAATTATCATGGAACTCATAAACAGAGACATTGGGAACCTCCAGACACTGGACCCTACCCAATCGGCTTTGTTAAAAGCAGATTCTGCCTCCTAAACCTAGTTGACTTCTTTGAAAGAGTTACCAAGGCCATAGATGAAGGGAAGGTAGTCCACACAGCCTACCTGGACCTCACTAAGGCCTTCAACACCATTCCTCACTCTGGCATCATAGACAAGCTTAGAAAAGAAAAAACAAACTGGCTCACGGATAGAACACACATGGTCAGAGTTGCGGGTGCCATGTCCGACTCTAAACCAGTCACAAGTGGCATCCTACAGGTCTTGGTCCTGGGACCCTTCCTGTTCAGTATATACTTCTGTGAGGTACAGGCAAGCATGGGAGGACTATGGCTGACCAAGTTTGCAGATGACAGCAAACTGGGGGCCATAATCGACTCTCTGGCTGACACAGACATCCTCCAGAAGGGTCTTACAGAGACAGATACCTGGTGTCAAAACCATGGCTTCAAGCTGAATGCCAAAAAATGCATAGTCATCCCCTTTGGAAAAAACAAATTGCCCACGAATTACCACATAGGTGGTAATCCACTAGATGCGATAAATGTAATTAGGGACCTGGGGACCCAGGTAGATAGTAACCTCTCCTTTGATAATCACATTGCCAAAATGGTTAGATATTCCTTCTATGTAGCCCACCTAATCATGAAAGGGTTCACCTCTAGATCAAGAGAGGTCACTGTGCCCCTCTACTCATCACTCATTAGGCCCATAATAGAGTACAATGCCCCATTTGGTATGTACCTTAATTGGCACATGCAACAGCTGGTAAGACCACAGAAGTACCTCACCAAGAGGATCATGGGCCTCAAAGAGATGCCGTATGCAGCTCGACTAAAGAAACTCCAGCTCTACTCGGTTGCTTACTGCCTGCTCAGAGATGATCAATGCCTGATGTATAAGGCCATGTCCAACCTGGAATTAATGGACATACTCCACCTCAAGAAAAACTAATCTCTTAGAGCCACACGCTCCAGTGAATTAAACCTCAGCAAAGCAATAAACAAGATGTGCTGGAGGGATAGATTCCTGTCCCAGAGACTTCCCTCGCTCTGGAATAGAATCCCAGTTAATGTTAGGCAGAGCCCCTCGCAGACTCTCTTCAAGAGGAATCTTGACGAGTGGATGGAAAATTGTAAATTTACCCCTGGTATCACTTCAGTGGCCCTGCTAGACAGAGGCCCAGGAAACTAATTTAAAAGGGAGGCAAAAGCCAACACATTCTGGCTAGGCTTATAAATACCCTTGGGCAGATAGCATAGTACCTACCTATAAACCTATGAACCTACACGCTCTAGGGACCTAAACCTTGTCACCACAATAAACAGAACATGCCAGAAGGATAGATTCCTGTCCCAGAGACTTCACATACTCCGGAATAAACTGCCTATCTATATCAAACAAAGCTCCTCATTAGCACTCTTCAAGAAAAATCTTGATGATTGGAATGGAAATAGGAAATTCACCCTGGGGATCACTTCTGTGTCTCTGCTCGACTGTGGCACAGGAAAATAAATTTCTTGGGTGGCGAAAGCCAGGGTACCCTTTGGGCTGGGCTTGTGTAGGCCCCAGGGCCGATAGCCTAGTACCTACTTATGAACCTATGAACCCTTGAGCCTTGCCTAAAAAAGGTAATATGAGGACAACAAGAGCCTTGGCCAGTATTCAGAAGCATAGAGGCAACAGGTGCAAACCATCTGTAGCGAAGCAACAAGGCTTGTCTATTATGTCATCACAGGCAGACAGAGACTGGATCCTCTTTGAATGACACCAGAAGCTCAGCCAGTTGTTGACGTTTGTCATCTTTCTGTTATATTGCAGTGTCATGTAGGTGAAGGTAAGATGCTAGTCAAGGTCAGGGTCATACCAGCATGGGCTACATGATCATAGAGCTAATATATATCTCTTGTCATGTTGTCCTGGGAGGTATGTCTCAGATCATTCACACTGACATGTACAAAGAACACGTCATATAGGTACCTGTTCTGGAGTGATGTAAGTGCTTGTGTTATGTGGTGGATCATAGCACCTGACAGACAACTGGCAGTAACCTTCCCCTTGTCCAGCCAAGTGAGTGGAACATCTGTGTGCTTGACTATGAAGTCACCTATTACTAGTGTGTTGGGTATGTTGTTTTGCCTTAGGGCCTGTTGTGAGGCACACTGCTTAGTTGTATTATGTGTTTTCTGGTGTGTGCTTGGAGGTGCATGTTGCTTGCTTGTCTGCTTAGGAGGACACTCTCTCTTTTACAGATTTGTATTCTCCGAGTATGGTAATGTGTATTTATGTGTGTGTTTTGCTGGTGCTTATATTGCAGGTCTGTGTGAGACAGTTGGTGTTGTAGTTGTATGACCCTTCTCCTCCTGACTGTATTGTCCAGTACTGGGTTGACAGAGCTTAGCCACTGGCTTGACCCTGTGTGTGCCAGCATGTGGTGCATCAACCCATATATGATATGGTCATGGCCTATACATACAATACACTCACAATACACCTAGTATGATAAGCCTGCTGAGGTTAGCAAATGTGAAAAAAAATCCTTTGTGCAAACTGTCAGCAAGTAATGTCTGTATTGCACCCTGTAACTCCATATTGCTTGCTGAAGTGTAAAGACGTACTTAGTTTGGATTAAGAACACCGCACTTGCCAACTGTGTGTGTGTGTGTGTCTGTGTGTGTGTGTGTGTGTGTGTGTGTGTGTGTGTGTGTGTGTGTGTGTGTGTGTGTGGGTGTGTGTGTGTGTGGGTCTGTCTCTCACTGTGGAGAGAGCAACCTTTTTGGAGAGTACTCACACCCCTTAAAAGTGGTATACTCATCTTTGTCGTCGCATGATGTCACCATCCTACAAATATACCTGTGGAAAGGTGAAATCCCAGTAATGTGTATAGTGTGCTGTGTAAATGCGAACTGATGTAGTATTCTAAAGTAGTTAGGTATGGGTTTGAATCCTGCACTTGTCAACTGTGTGTGTGTCTCCCTGAGGAAAAGCAACCATTTTGGAGACTACTCACACACCTCAAAAGTGGTATACTCATCTTTTTCAAGTCTAATGATGTCACCATCCTACAAATATACCTGTGGAAAGATTAAATCCCAGTAATGTGTATAGTGTGTTGTGTAAATGCGTACTGCTGCATTATCATAATGTAATTATGTAGGGGTTTGAATCCTGCACTTGCTAACTTTGTGTGTGTCTCCCTGGGGAGGGGCAACCTTTTCGGAGACTACTCACACACCTTAAAAGTGGTATACTCATCTTTGTCAAGTCTGATGATGTCACCATCCTACAAATATACCTGTGGAAAGGGGAATCCCAAGAATGTGTATAGCGCATTGTGTAAATGCATACTGCTGTAGTATCATAATATAGTTAGGTAGGGGTTGGAATGCTGCGCTTGCCAACTGGTTGTGTGTGTCTCCCTGGGGAGGGGAAACCATTTTGGAGAATACTCACACCCCTTAAAAGTGCTATACTCATCTTTGACAAGTCTGATGATGTCACCATCCTACAAATATACCTGTGGAAAAGTGAAATCCAAGTGATGTGTATAGTGCGTAGTGTAAATGCATACTGCTGTAGTGTCCTAATGTAGTTAGGAAGGAGTTTGAATCTCACACTTGCTGACTGTGTGTGTGCTCCAGGTGTGTGACACCATTGGTCAATGTGGAGTGGGTTTTGATTTTTCTAGTGTATGACATATCACAATGACAACTGTATGTGCATTACACACGTAAGGTAGCTGTGGGGCAAATCCATATACATACATGTGACCTCATTTATTTCGTAGGTGGGTACTCTTCTTTCTCCATGAACACATCTGTTATCTTTGCCAGTGCGTGCTGGTAATTTCCAGACCTTAGGTCACTTCTGTATGCTTGTGACAAGCTTAGCCACTGCAGTGATCCCTGGTCTACGGCTTTTGTTTCACATCCACTCATCACGGTTTCTATTGAAGAGTGTGAGTGAGGGGTTATGCTTGAGGTATATTTGAAACCTGTTCCAAAGCAAGCAATGTCTGACAAGGATGACTAATCATTATAGGTGTGCAACAACCTCTGTGGGTCTGCATGCAAACCCTTTATTGCTTATGTGCTCCACAGAGGGATTTCCAAAACCCTTTGGTAATGTGATTATCAAAGGAGAGATGACTAAACACGTGGCTCTATGTATACATTAGTACCTATTCCACATTTTGGGGGCTCCTACCTATGTGGTACTCTGGGGATACTTTGTTTTCTAAAAGTGGATAACTATGCTTTCTTTGGCTTATAGCTTTACAGCATGAGTTTGACACCAGGTATCTGTCTCTATGATACCCTTTTGGAGGATGTGTGTGTCATCTGGAGAATAAAGTATAGCCCACAGTATGCATTTTCATCAAATGTGGGCAGACATATCCCTACTGTGTTTGCTGGTACCTAAGAAAACTATATGCCAAACAGGAGTGGTCCCAGGACAGAGTGCAGGTGAATACCACTTGTTACTGACATAGAATAGTACATGGAGGCTGCAAATGTTACTGTGTCCTACATCTGTGCATCAGTTGTCAAGTCATCATCTAGCAATCATTTATGGTCAGTCTATTGAGGTTATGTATAATACCAGAATGTGGGATGGGTATGAATTGCTGGTTAGCTATAGCTTGGCTGTGTTGACCTCCCCTCCCTCACCTATAGCCTTGTTAACTGGCTTGAAGTCTACTAGGTGTAGGAGTGATGATCTGGCCTTTAGAGAACCTAAGTGGGTATGGTGCAGTGTTTGCAGGTTCATAACGTCTCTGTTAATGAGTTCCATAATATTGTGCTCCATAGCCTTCCAGATAACATTTGTCTGGCTTATAGGGTGAGAGTTCCCAGGACCTGTTGTAGTTCTACCCTTAATCAATTTATGCTAACATTTGCACTGGGTGAGATGAGGGTGGACAGGTTTAAGAATAAGTATATTAGAGGGTCAGGCCAGGTTTGAAGGTTAGTAGACCAAGCCAGATAGGCAGGATTAAGTTGGTTTGTACATGTGCCGAGGAGGGATGCAGAGTATATTGTGAAATAGATGCTAAGGATTAAGCTGACAGATAACAGGAAAAGATGAATGCTTAAGATGAAGTTTATGGCTGTGGTGAGAGAGGGCATGCAGGTGGATGGTGTGACAGTGCAAGATGCAGAGGGCAGGAAGAAATGGAAACAGATGATCTACTGTGGCAACCTCTAATGGGAGCATCTGAAAGGGGAAGAAGAAGAAGACATTGTAGCTCAACCCTTGTGGACTGTGAACACCATTACCGTGCATCATTCCACAAGTATGTAACCTGTATAGAGGCTGCATCTGGATAGAGTGTTTAGTTGAGTGGTGACTTCATATGTCAGCTTGGGTATGACATAGCCAGGGACACTGTCCAGTACCATTGCCACTGTGGTTTGGACTGTGGTAAAGAGATATTTTAACTAGAGTGTCTGTGAATCATCAGGTTTTACATTCTTCAGGTCTGGAAATGTGGCCCTTGTGTAACAACAGGGTGGTGAAATCCGCATTCAAACTGTCTGACAAGGAATTGGTAATGTCAGTCAGATAAGTGTACTTTGTGACCATTTACATTAACTGTGACCCAATCTGAGATTTCCCCTGTAGATTATAAACAACACTAAAGAAAGCTTTAGTGTTGTCTTTGGAATCCTTGCCATTTTGTATTTTGAAGCTTGCCTTGTATGTTTATTGAGGGGTTGTATTTTCCCAATGATACTGACCAGAGAGGTTATCCCTTCTTGGTATGTAACTCTTTTTTGGTACAACTTCACACCTTCTATTATATATTTAGTTTATGGCAGGGGTCCATGAGACTAATGCACTTTTACTGTATAAGTGAGAATTTCTTGTGTTTGTGAGAGCACAATCCATGCAACCCTGTAGGTGAACAGTGTGCATTACTAAAGGATTATGCAGCTGTGACAGTGTTAGCCTTAGTAATGCAAACCAATGACAGATAGCAACAACAGCATCACCCACAGCACAGTGTCAACCCATGTCATACACATGCATGCATACTCATGTTCCAAAATGTGTGTAGTACAATGCATACTGGCCACTAATAGAAACTATGGAGTGTTAACACTGGCCAATACAGGGCATGTTACCCTGCCCATGTGTCCAGTATGCATGTACATGCAGACAGTGCACCTCCACCATGTTCACAAATGTACACCTGCAAACCTGTGTTGCACATACCCCACACTTACTGTCCACTGTATAACACATGCTGACACAACTACACACATCAGCCAAGTGGCACATGGGCAAACAAAACACAATTGGAATAAACACTGGTGAAAACAATACAACATTGCTAATTACAGCTTTAATGCATCATGCCTGCTCAGCTACACCTTCAAGGATATCATTACACTTTACTGCTGACAACATGCTACACATCCAACCATAAAGTCACCCTATGCATCAGCACCATGTTAGCCTGTTCCTGCATCAATGTTACAGATGACAGGAGGTGGCACAGGTTTCATCATATGCACAGGGTGTGTTGTTGGTTTGCCAAAGACCTACACTGAGCCATACAATTGACATGTGTGTGTGAGTGTGTGTGTGAGGGCCATGAGTACTGTTATGGGCCAATGTTGATGTAATGTGTGCGGGTATGTGTTTGCCCTAGGTTTCTGGCTTATGTGTGTGTGTGTGTGTGTGTGTGTGTGTGTGTGTGTGTGTGTCTGCATGCACACAGTTCCACCATGTGGCTGCCATATACGGGGATTTGTGAGACAGCCACAGACTGTACCTGGCAGGCTTTACAGATCACCGTCTCTGACCACTGATATGGAACCTGTGCCTGGCAGGGGTGCTACAAACAGTATCAGGTACTAATCCAGACTGGGTACTATCCAAAGAGGTTGACATATGTCCACTGGATCCAGGTCCCTGCTGGGACTGGCCAGAACCACGTGCACGTGGTCTTCTAGGACGGTCTATGGACAGCCCCCCCAACATTGCTGGGGCTGGTACTGGCACTATGGGAGCGGCTGTGACTTGCTGGATGTCCACAGTGACCTCCAGCTGCTGATGTTGCTGGCATGCATCCACGTCCATGTCTCAAGCCATCCCGCACTGCCTGACATGGACATGACATTGTGGAGGACATCCAATGTCTCACCCCAACATCTATCAATGACCTCAGTGTAGTTACGTATGGCACCTGCTAGGTCATGGATACTGTCATTTACAGAGGTGTTATGAGCCCTCTGTGCCCTTAGTCCCTGCCTGATGTACCGCTCCATTTGTGTCTGTGCCTCCATGACAGCCTGGAACATGCATGTGGTAGAAAGAGGTGTGGCATGTCTGCCAGGGGCATGATGACCAGCAGTGTTCTGATGAGAACCCATGGGCATCTGCCTATGTGGTACCATTCCAGACATCTGGCTATGGCTGCTGTGTCCTGATACATGTGCCATAGATACCACACTGTCCTGGCCAGTGCCAACCGTACACTGTCCCTCAGCTAAGGGCAGTGGTGATGATGGATGTACAGGCAGTATGACTGTGTGCATGGATGGGGTGGAGACTTGTGTACTGTCAATTGGTGGCCCAACAACAGACCCTGACAAACCTGCCTGTGCCTCAACACACCTATCCTCATCATCACTGTCTGTCTCAGTGACATCAGGTTCCCTGTTGTACTGAACCAGCCCCTCCTCGGCACCTGTGAGAGGAAAACAGGAAACACACTTTAAGACCTGAACATGACTTCAGACCACATGCGCACATGCACACATGCACACGTGCACACATGCACACATGCGCACATGCACACATGTGCACTTGCACACGTGCACATGCACACATACACACGTGCACACATGTGCACATGCACACATCTGCACATGCACACATGCACACATGCACACAATTGCACATGCACACATGCACACACACAAAAATACACTCCACCCTAAAGCAGACACACCCAACACCAGCAATCTCAGAACATACACAATAGCAGGTGACGGTGGGGTAAAGTATCACAAGCAAAACAGTCATATCACACATGTCAGCATGCAGGACATGTGTTGCTCAACAGCAAGCAGTGCAAGTGTAGACAGTCCTTGTTACTAACAGTATACATGGCTTTGATGCATGTGTTTTGTTATTAGGTGATGGGCCTCACCGGAACACAATGCATACATGGACACAACATTGCTGTGCAGGTATTCATAACCCTGTAATGTACTGTGCACCATAACTCACAGGTGTACATACCATTGCTGGATGTGTATCTGTGTGTCAGATAGGTATCCAATGCTGATTACACCCTCTGTGTCTTTAGCAAATAATTGTGGACACATTTTTAGCACATGCATGATGAGTATTCACACGACATCATCAGTGGTGCATGGATAATTGATGGAATACCATTCGGCCACATACCCAAAGTATGGTACTTATGGTGAGTGTAGATCATATCGTGGACATGCCAGTCTCATCCATAACATGGGATGCTAAAACACAACTGCATATTTAAACACTACACATACCCAATGTGTGTCATATGACCTAGCCACTCAATAGCATCACAAGACATATATGTGTCAGTTGTGCAAATGGTGATTGGTATGCATATTTTTTAGAGGTGCATATGTGTGCACACACGCAACATTAATGTGTATAGCAATAAAAGCTATGTGTAGTACTGTGGTTACAATAACTGGATGGGGTATAGTACCATAGGCCATCATCATGAAGTATCATGTGGTCACTCAAGGCTACAAATGTTTCCCAAACCAACACTAATCATGCTGTGCCGGAACTGTACTGCCTTGGCTACATTCACCATTTCACAACCAGTTGTTACATGAGTTTGTAAGGAGGCCAATAAGAAGCATTCCTTGACATGAATGTGTAGTGTGTTGCAGAGTGATTAAATGCCCCATGATAGGCCTCTACCCCTCAGGTATATTATGTGTAATGTGTGGATGAGATTTTGGATACTGGAGTGTGTCTTTACAGAGGGTTTGGGAGTCCTTTATGTGTAGCATGTTAAAATGTTCTGTGTATGACATAAATGTGTATGTTATGTGCATGTTGAGTATCAACTGTGCCTATCCAATGGTCACTACAGTCTAGCCACATTTGTTTGAGATGGTCTGGGTATTGCATGTGTTTGAGGCAGCTAATCACATTAGTGAAATGTGCATGCTCTTACACCAAACATGCACAACATGCATTATGGGTAGGTATGTTACATGTGTACATGGCCTACACCTTAACTATGACATGCACTTTTTATTTATAATAATAAATGTAGAGCACACTCACCAGCATCTGTCCGCTGCCTTGATGTCACCCCAGAGGGACCTACATAGAGATGAGATAGTTTGTCAGTGGCCACAACTGTGGCATTGCTACTGTGTGTTTGCAATCTTACAGTACAACAATAGTTTACATTCACAGGGCTACAGATTATGTTCCAAATGATCAATATTGCACAACAGGCTCCACATCTTTGAACAACACACTCCACATCTCACATATGCATGATCTACCAATACAGATAACAGAATTCTGCAGATATGCCATGTTACCTGCATGCTCCATGTGTGCTTGCTGGGTGGCTGCAACCTCCATCATGGTGTATGTCTGCTGCTGTTGTTGTTGGGCAGGTACCACCAGGCTCAGGAGCAGCTCCTCCACTCTGGTGAGGGGGATGGATATTAACACCACCTCCGTTGCAAGCTGTTGTCTCCACACATCAGCAGCATGCTGACGGACATGTCTGAGAAGATCACTGCAGTGGTGGCATACCTGCTCATATATCTGGTTATGCAGGCCTACCTCATTTACCCTGTGGACAACATCTTGCCACATTGCAGTACACTCCTGCTGGTCCTGGCTGGTTCTTGAGAACATGAGATGGTAGTGCTGAATCATACTGCTAGTAATAATATCATCTTCAGCACTACTGTAACTGGGGTTCCTGTGATGCGCCATGATCCCTGGAAGACATAAATACGAAAATATGTCTGAGCAAGTCATATGGCACATTTAACATTATATAGTATGCAGCCTGCTTTTGTAGGAATTTGCACATGAGCATGTGATGGCCTCTGCACCAATTAGTGGCCACCATTTGCTAATTGCATGCAGCCTGCTGTGTAGTAATTGCAGTAATCATTGTCATAGCAACCCAGTACTATAAATTGCTAACTCATGTAGGCGTGGCCCTTTCAGCTTTCCAAGATGGAGATCATCCTTGTTTGCTGTGGATATCATTGTTTAAGGCAGAAGGTTGGTATAGTTCTTATATCAGAAGCCAGGGGTGCAGCCAGAGATTTACATTTTGTACTCAGACCTAATGTTGCTGCTTCCAGTACCCACTTGTCAGTGTAGAAATGTACTCACCCCTAAAAATGCTACCCCAAGATACATGGAAAGATGTACATTCTTCTCAACTTTTGCAATTAACTGCCATGCAAAGCTAGTCATTGAGATGTATTCCTTTGGCACAAGAATTGTTTATGAACTGCTATACTGTGAATATTCATTTACTCAGTTCTAAACAGTTTGTGCTTTTTTAGTGTTGACATTAGCACAAGTTGCTCAGAAAAACTGGACACATTTCAGTACTGTGAGTATGCTTACCTACATCCTTGGCAGACCCTGCACACACAGGTATATTCTACATTTGGGTAGGGTTGCAGAAGTACAGAGAACGTACGTAGTATTGTATGGATTTTATCTTCCTGGACTTACATGGTTGCTATGTACATGTTAGTTTATCAAGGCAAGTAGTCTATCTGCATAACTCCCAGCTGTGGATCTATCCACATGATAGCCAGAGAATAGCCTGTTATTTTTTGTCTGTGCACCACACAGGTCTTTTCAGCAATAGAGCAATGGCATTCTTACAGTTGGTTGCTACCAGTACATGGCTACATCCATTTGTATTTCAGTGCTGTATTCCTGCATAAGGGTATGCTTCCAAAACTCCTTCCAATGCTATTTGCACAGTGTGTAACAGCAGAAAGGCTGATATGCCTCTGTGTATCTGCCTCTGCCAGACATGTCAACCACTCAGGTACATATTTGAACAGACTCAGGGAAAAGTAAAGAAAAAGTCAGGGACACCTTTAAAATATTAGTGCCATTAAGTTGAGATATTGAGAGAATCAGAGCATACGAATTAATATACCTTTTCTGAAGTAAAAGAAGCGTCTAAGTCTTAATTATTGTCATTATTCATTAAGTGTAATTCGCCACCTTTATGGCCAAAGTCAATAGTTTTTGGAGGTATTCAGAGAGACAGAGCTAAAATTTGTTTCAAAATCAGGGACATCCCTGAAAATTAGGGACAGTTGGGAGGTATGGCCTCTGCCATAAACAAATATGCCAGTGTTTGTCCGGCTGTGATACTGTGTGGGGTTGTAAAGTGATGGTGTAACATTATAACCTGATAGAATGGCTGCTTCTCTTATCAGAGTCAAGTAATGTAATCCCATAACTGTTGGTAAACATCCACAGAACAAGTTGTGTGGCATGGTATTCCTATTTTTCCTTTATATTCACACATTCTGATCCATGATATATTTATTTAAGCACCAACTTGATGTATATCTGCTGTGGCTTAGTGGTACTTCATGTTGTGTAGTGTGTACAAGGACCGGGGTTCGAGACTGACCGAGTTGTTTTATTTTGGTCCTGAGCAGAACAAGGGCCCTCACATACAGAGTGACTAACGCACTTTTAAACAGTTGTAAGCGGGTTTGTACAATGCTTAGCAATGCTTAGCTAAGTGCAAACAAGCGCAAACTCGCACAAACCCGCTAACTACTGCTTAATAGTGCTTACTCCCGCTAACCCCCATGCTCATTTCTTTGAAAGAAAAGAAAAATGAGGAGATAGGAAAGTGGTGAAAAAGGGGCACAAAGAGGGAAAGACAGTATGGAAAATAGCTCGGGATGTGCAGGATGGGTGTAGGGAAGGTCCATAGCTGCCCATTTCTTTAACAGCAACAGCTGTGCATATGAAATAAATTTGGAGGTAGATATGAAACCTTCAACCCCTGAGAGAGGGGCGAGGACAACAAAGTATGTTGTAATGCCAATTAAATAACATTTTATGCATCCAGTGGACATGTGTGCAAAATGGGCAGCTATGTATGGGGCGTAATATTGTTTTTGGGAGCAGATTGCCCTTTTTTTTTCGGTGAAAGTGGAATGTGGGGTAGGGGAAGTAGGTATATTTGGGGAGGTAGGTTGGGGAGGTAAACAGACAAGACTAACAAGACGCATTCAGGGGCGGTATATGACACAAGTGGTGGGTGAACACCTTTGATGGGGAGGGATGTTTGGAAATCGCAAGCCTATGAGCCCCCAGATGGAAACAGTGGGACTGAGGTCCCTACCCATGGGCAGAAACCACTGCACCTTCACAGCCCAGAGGATACCTGTGCTGGGGCTATGTAGGAGGGGCAGGCTGACCCAGGAGTTGCTCCACTCGTGCCTCAAGCTGGCGTAGAGGTTCTGCAACAGAACATTCAATCTCTCTACGCACCACAGCCCGGACTGTTCGAAGGGTGATAGGTGGCCCTCCTCCTCCCATGCTTGCACAGGGGGCTGAGCCCCATCCCCTGCAGCGCTTCCACCTGAAGGTGGTACAGGGCCAACAGAGGAGGAGGTCCCAGGCTGGGCATCGGACCTGCTGGTGTCAAGTGCCATGGCCAACTGAGGTGGGACAGGTGGATCCGCTGGGACCGGCCTTCCCATACGAACTATGTTTTGGAGGGTTTAATAAAGATATGGGTTAATAACAGTCAATAGCATTCCCAATTAGTTATAACAGCATGGATAAGTATTCCCAATAACCCAACACACCAGATTTTCAACAGTTGAAAAGCAAGCATAACACATGCATATATAGAACGATAGTGGACACTACAACAGCATGCAGGTTGAATTGATGGCAACAGGCCACCAATATTGTGGTATTCTATCAGGTCACATGCACAGAAATAAATGCAAATATTTATAAACCAATAGGACATATATCCCAGCAAATGTTTTGAGATTAGACATACCGATTGAGGTGTGGAATTGCATTTGTTTTATGCACATACAGTAGGGAGGAAAAAGATTTCAATTAACAACTTATATATCATTCTAGTTTTTACTACATTCCTATTAACTGCAGTTATATGTCCCTTACATGTATTATTACACTACCCAGTGTCCTTATATTGTGCAATTGGATTTTGCTAGATCAATATATATATGAGCTGTATCTTACAAACTGTCCAAGATGTTACTGCTACATATTTTGAGAGCTGCTCACACACACTACTGCTAAGATGGTACATCAACAGCTCTACTTTTATATAATTATCTAGATATGTTCAGGTGAAAGTATCAGTTATATGTTAACAGCTCCCTACATTTTTGGCAGCACACTGACATTTCTGGGGAACACAATACCAAGCTACCCATGTGCCAGATTAACCTGTACATGCTGGGCATGAACCAACAGTTGAGGGCTGTAAATATACAGAAAAGCTACTAGCACTGCCTTCATCCACGTTAGATGGGCCAACCCAAGTGTGGGTTAACACTGCTTAATACAACACTACTATTTGTAGAATGCAACAGTACAACAACATATCAAAGAAAATGACACAGACGCACTCCAGGAATTATACATTTATTAAAGGATTATTACACCTTTATTTATTGGGTTAAAACACTTTTTGAAGGCTCTCTCATTTATTTTATATAACAGTACATGCAGAATAATTACTATCCTGCCTGATGATGCAGCCTTTGCAGCCTATCTTCATGGGCTTGCTGATTCATAGCCCGGACACCTGCAGCTGTGAAGTAAATGCAGTGATATTGAGACATACCTATCCATAGTATAGACAAGCATAGCAATTCTTAACTACTTAATACAATGGCTACTTACTCAGTACTGGGGCATTAGGCATCGCATGGGATTCCTGGATCCACTGGTCCAGTTGATCCTCCTTACATCACTTCAGGTCAGAATAATGGTGCCTGACCTGCTCACCAGTCCGAGGAACACCAGTGGCACTGGTGAGATCAACAGCAAGGCTGTCCCAGGCCTCTGTTTTATATTGGGTACCCTGATACTGGCCCCGCAGGAGTCTTTCCTCATGATTGTGGACAAGGAACTAAATCATTACTCTGGACTCCTCGATGCCCCAGCGTTGCACTCTGAATCGAGTGCCTTCTCCAACATTGGCCATGCTGACTGCAGAAGGGAGCTACAACCAGTTATAGCAAGTATTCCCACCTGTGGAGCTTAAATATGCCTCATTTCCTGCACTTATTTGTGATTGGCCAGTTTTGAAATCACTCAGCTGTAGGTACACCTGCTTAGCTGATGTTGGCAGTGTTTAAAATTCCTTTGATAGATATGTGTCTGTTGAAAGTGCATGGTTATGAAATGCTGTCATGGCTTAGTGGTTCAGTACTGTGACTATAGTGCACAGTATCCTGAGTTCCAGCCCTGTCACTGCTTTTTATTTTCCTGCTGGGCAGACCTGACATTTAAAGTACAGTAAAGGAGGTGTGGCCGTGTTTAGCCAACTTTGCTCAACTTTGCCCGACTTTGCCCAGCGTTGCTCGACGTTACTCGACGTTGTTCGACATTGCTCGATGTTGCTCGACATTGCTTGACATTGCGCTGGTTAGCGCAGTGCGCAGCTACATGCAAATAAGTTGTGGTTGTGCTGGTTAGTGAGGTGCACAGCTATGCGCAAAGACATTGCACTAGTTAACCGATGCGCAGCTATAAGCAATTTAATTTAAATATGCTCAATACTGGCAAAATGTGCTTAGCAGTACTTTATATTGCTAATATAAATAATATAATAATAATATGCTAATATAATAAGGTATATATTGCTTAAAATAAGGTACTCATGTCTCAGAATGCATAACCATTTCACCTTCATATGTATATAATTTGTTCACTACTACATTTAACATTTCAATGCTTTTTACAACACTTATACATAACAAATGTCAGGAAATATTTTGTATACAGATTTCCAACAGAAAATGGAACGTGCAGTAGTGGGACACGAACCGGGAATGCTTCCTCTTTGTGCGGGGGCTCTAACCACTATGCTATTGCTGTTTTGCTTAATTTGCATATATTTTTCTTATTATCCTCTTCTGTGTCTAAGCTGCTAACAGTAGCTAAGCAATGGGCAAACACGCGCAAACACGTGCAAATACATGCAGCTATATCGGAAATAAAACAAAAAAAAAATTTCTTTTAATTTTTACATTTGTACATGGTTTAACATATGGGGGAGTGTAGTGTTACAATGTACATATGAGAGCGGATTCGCTCATGTAAGTCGACATTTCTCGAATTTCTTCATTACAGGGGCATGGATTTTTTGACTGCTAGGCAGTCCGACACGCCCCCTACACTCATCCATGCTCCGTGTAAGCTTTAGATTTGAGGCAGCATGCCCTCATTAATATGCATGGCGTGATTAGTCTTACACGGAAGATTAGTGAATCCTGGGGATTCTCTGTACAATGCAAACACTATATCCAATATATGAGTATTTTAATGATAATTTTGCTTCTATTAAAATGACCTCCTAGAATGATCTCTTCTCTTGATGTTTAGTTTTTTTTAAAAGCAACATTGCAGACATGAAAAACATTTATTTATTTATTTATGTATTTATTTACTGCTTTGTTTACCGGGAACATCTGAATGAGCAGAAGATCCTTTTTATGAGAAAACCTGGGGAGAAAACCTCCACAAGACATATTGATACAAGGAGTCATAACAAAATATATGATACATTACATAGTACAAAATGTAATGTTCAAGCAGACAAGTTATAGAAGGTTTAGTGTAAATACAACACATGGTGCAGAAAACATGATGAAAGCACAATAGGCAGAACGTTTGTCAGCGAATGGGGAATTGTATTAAAACTTTGGTGGATCATGAAGCCTAGCTATGGAGGCAGGAATCAAGGTTAAGATTAGCAGAATCTGTTTTTGGAATCTGGAATAAAGTAGCTTATAACCTCTTAGACAATTATTTATCATCTCATAAACTTCACTGGTCCTGCTTCATAATGAATTATGCCCATTCATTATTAGAAGACTGAATGACTATAGTAGTTATAATTGTGGCTCTCCATTTAGTATATTTCACTGCATATAACTAGTTGCTGATAAACAAAAAAAATACCAGTAATGGACTGGATATACCCTTAATTTGTTATTATTTATTTGTTTATTTATTGACATTTGTTTACTGGGAAATTGTGACTAGGTAATAAATATCCATTTCCATTGGAGGACCAGGGAGAAAAGCATCAAAGAGTTAAATAACATCAAATAAAACACTAGCACAAATATAATTAAAAAACACATATACATAGCATGAGTGGGATACACAGGATATAATAAAAATGGGCAGTTACCAATGATGTAAAAATAAAAGTAAATAAAAAATAACAATTAAAATAATGAATCTGGCCAAATTAACTACAGTGCCAAATAATATTTCTAGATTATAGGAAGACTCGGTGGTCTGTATGTGTAAAATGTGCTTAGAATACAAATTACTCCCCACCTTTTATTACTAAGTTGCAATGGGAAGGTTTGGCTATGTTCATCATATGAAAGGTATTTACTGGTTGCATAATATATTTTACGTCAAGTTTTGATATATGTGTAATCTTTTGGACTTGCTCTTGTCCTATTACGTTCTGTAAATACAATGTGCCTTTGGAAAAGTCAGCAACTTTATTTTAGGTCGGGCACTTGTTTACAGATAGTATTGCCACATCAGAGTGCCTCATACTCAAGTTCGACTCTTAGCTGGGGTACCTTCATGGTTCATCTACCTTACATCTCTTATTACCCATTCATCATGTGAACCTAGACTGTGACACAGAGTTGATGAGGCATATCATCTTTACACAATATTCACATATGTTAACTAATTGTGCATCATATAAACATGACAGTTTTAATTAAAAAGTCAGTAGTCAGATTATTTTGCGAGGTAAATGTGTGCAGTGATGTATACCAGCAAGCAACTAACCTCATCTCCATGTAAGTTAACTCATTGTTTACTATGTTCATTACTTTTTCATTGGCAGTGTGCCTTACTGGAAAATGTAATGCAGTCTGTCAAAGTTATGCACTGTTGTCTTCATATCATATCCTGTAACACATTAACTCCACTTTCTGCACTATGACTCCAACGGAATGATTTAATCAGAGAGAGGTCCCTATGTTACTGGTGAAATCAAGCAGAAGTGCATCATAGTGAACAGTCAAATAATCTGATACCAAAAATGATGCCTTTCTCCTCTCCCCAGTGGTTTGCTTCTGCTTATACTGAAGCAAAGGGTGAGCAATCTATTTACTAGGTAGCTGACAGGTTAACACTCTAACTTGATATACTTATTATCGACAGCAAAGAAAGGCACCTTTGCCGGATTTTCACCTGCAGTGTTGAACGTCAGTATATTAGATGAAATATGACCACTGCATTAAGGATTCAGAAGTTCAGAATGTTGAATAATACAATGTGGTATATGGAAAGGACCTGTGCAACTTTGAGGTGCCTCAGTTTATTTGTACATCATTTAAAATGTATTGATAACATGGTGACTAATGCAAGCAGAGACTCTGTTGCCCTCATTGATGATGATTTGCTGTAAACATTCCAGGAATTTGATTTTTTTTTAATTCAGAGTCAGTCATTGCCTCATATCTCATATAAAGGTATATAATGAGGTCATTAACACCTGCACAAACAAGTAATGCTTTAACTGCCATCTCATTTACTAAGACTGAAGCTTTAATTAAATTTTTTTCTAAACTCCATATTTATCAATTTAACAGCATCCATTCTAAAGAATCAGTAATCATTTTTTTACTGAAAAATAAAAGTTTGCAGTTTTTTTTTTTGTTATTTATTTTTTTATATATGATCATGCATCACATATCAGACTTGTCAGTATGCAGTTAATAGGGAGGGCCTGTGTGTTAAGTTCCCAAGGGCTAAGGATATGAAGTGTGTCATACATCAGACTGCATGTATGCTGTGAACTTCAGTATTTTATGTAGCAAAGACTATGAATCAGTGACTGGACATAATTGCAGCAAGTTTTAATTTATAGGAATACAGACTTCTACCACTGTCCCATAATTACACGAAAAGGATGTTTTCCCATTTGTAATCATTAGCAAGAAAAGCACACAACCACACAGTGTCTTTATTACTGCTCACTTTGATTCCAACTCTAGCTTTCTATTTGAAATTCTAATACATTGTCCTACTGACCCTGGCTGTCACATGTTTTTCTTTTGCAGACACCTTACAAGGCCTCTACTGTGTGGGTCATGTTTGAGCTTAAACAGGATTTTTTCACTGTTAGAAGGTGCTAGTTAATGATTACTTTGGAATCGGTCTAATTAGTCAGTCATTTGAGGTGGAGGAGGTTGTTGTCACATAATGTGCACAACAGACAAAGTGAAATTGTTATGGGAAAATATGCAACTGCATGCCAAAGCTCTTCCATAGCAAGAAGTACCTGCAGGGGTCAGAAAATCATGTCACTGATAAAAGCTGGATATATTCAACATAACCTTTTTATGACCATTCATCACTCTGGGCCACTGGAAAAAAAATTGTTTACCTACTTCTTAATACATGACTGCATTTCCTGTTTTATATTACTGACATGCTTCTTCCTGGTATTGTTAAAATAAACCTAATTTTTCATTTAGTTCTTTCCACATGGCTAACCATGTAATGTACAGTTTTCTTTATGTTTTAAGGGGAATCAGTATTTATGTTGGATTGCTTCCTTAGAAGAAAACAGTTATGCATTACTATTTATTTATCTGATTGTGATTAATATTATAATCAATATGTTTAAAAGGAGTTCTTTTCTTACTTGGTGTAATAATTTTATGAAAATATAAAAAGCAAAACAAAAAGAGGCTGTGGTAAGATATGACCCTTTTCATTTAATTTTCATATTTTTAAGTTGTTATATAATTAACAACTGAACCAGTGGTACTTTATTTCAAGAAATATAGCTGAATTAAATAATCTTCTTGAAACAGGTATATATTGTCATATATTGTGTTACACTCTATTCTCCTGAATTGATAAACTGTCGATAAAAGGGATAAGATAAATACAAGAGAAAGGTATCCAGCTGAGCTAAAAAGACACAGACAGCAATAGATAGACTGATGACAGATAATAGGATAGATACAGAGGGTTATGATCAGGTCTCAGATCATAGCCACCCTATTATTTGTTTGAGACATGAATGCCAATAAATTAATCTTAGCATCCATGTTGAGAACACATTAATAAGAGATTATAATCAGTAAGACCCAATCATAACTCTTTAAAGTTCATGGAGTTTTATCTTCTCTATGTACTAGCTGTTAAAACACTTCGGCTTTTTTTTCTATCAACTTTGTAAGACAGTACAGCAGCTAACAAGTGCTATCACACAGACAACAACAATGTAAACAAATGAGGCACAATTTTTAAATATTGCCTTAATTTAAATACGTTACTTACAGGCTGTCTGTAAACTTAAATGGACACAGAAGGAAAGATATTCAGGGACCAGTGAGAGTGAAGGAACGCCCCTTCCCTTATACTCAGCTATAACAGCACTTAGGGGGTTGCAACATGTCTTACACATGCTTTTGAAAGCACTGTTACAGTCAGGTCTCTTGCTACAGTAGTGCAGAGCAGGTTTATCTTTTTTTTTTATTTTAGAGAAAAATCAAGGTGCTCCATGCACTACAAATACATTTATAGACATTTAGAAGACAAACAGATGGACAGTACTACTGATTACTTCAGTTCTGACATAAAATGGCATATATATTTAAACGGATACTTCTGGCTAGCATAATAAAGGTATTATTTAATCTGGACTGGTTATAAAATCAAACTGTAACAACTAAGGAATACTAAATGCTACATCTTTAGTAAGAAAAGTTTCAGGAGATGGCAAGATGCTGAAAAAGAGCCCCTACAATGTCTGACACTTGCATATAATCCATTTATTTTTTTATCCAAAAAAATTAGATTGCTAGACAGAAAGTATATAAAACTGCAGCAGATGGAATCTTACATTACCCAGAAATAAACAGCCAGCTTTAAATGATAAAATATTATTCTTTTGGCATATAACTCATGATAAATTTGATGCCACTGTATGATGCTGATCAATGCCACTAGTCACCTGCAGTTTACTTGGAGCTTCACTTATGTGTTCATCTGATATTACACTTAGTAAAACATATATATATATATATATATATATATATATATATATATATATATATATATATGTCCTCTTACAACAATGAAAAATGATAACCTACCACCACAGTCAAACAAATGCTATTGAATTCTACAGCACTTATCTGAATCTCTGAAGCCTACTGAAATAGTTAACACTAGTACATTTCGTGCTTGCAAAAGTAAAAAAAATCAGAATACAGGTAAAAATGAAACATTGCAAAAACCTCACATTATTAATTGTGAGTTCTGTAAAAGGTTAAACTAAATATTTAGCAAAATAAATGAATTTCAGAACATGAGAAGGTGAAATACTGACTAATAGTTGTTAATACCTCTGTTAGAATTCACTACCTTACTTCAATACTTAGAAAAAAGTTCAACCTGGACACATAAGTTAGAAAAGGCTCACTATGAACATTCACATAAGTATTAATCAAATATGTGATCTGGACATGCTGTCATAAATGTTCTGCATGTCAGAGGCAAGAATGCTTATATGCATGTGGTAAAATCGGCTCCCTATTGTAATTCTGAGACAAGTAATGCAAGCTCTGTGATTACAAAAAACTGTGAAAATACAGGAGAACAGAGAATGCTGAACATTGATATTCTACTTTAAAGTTGCTTTTTGGAGGGGGTAAGCCCCTAGGCACCCCCAATGTAGGCAGCAAGTCCTCCACACCCTCAAGCACACATATGTATATATATATATATATATATATATATATATATATATATATATATATATATATATATATATATATGTGTGTGTGTGTGTGTGTGTGTGTGTGTGTGTGTGTGTGTAAATGGGTCTACTTTGGAAGCTTGATGTTTCAAAACTTTGACCTTCATGTAGTCGAGACCATAAGATCGAAGATTTTGGCTTAATTTTTTTTATTGAGGTTTAGAACTTTCAATATGTTGATGTAAGTTTTGAAAGTTCAAGGTTCCAAAGTAGATCTATATATATATATATATATATATATATATATATATATATATATATATATATATATATATATATCTAGGAGAAAAAGGAAATCTGTGAGCCTGAGGAAGCTGTTACGTGAAAACACATTAACTTTGTTTTTGTTTGTTAAAGATCTATATAACATACATGGTGTTTTGAGCTATTTTTGACATTATTTTGTTAGCTGAATATCACATTAATTCATCTCACTGTTTTCAATTTTTTGGATATAGAAAAAGAAAAACTCCAAAGCACTGTGATCTCACACTTGGTATGCATAAGTCTGCATGTCCTTTAATTCAGTTTCATTATTCTGGGACTCGCAATAACAAGTCTCAGAATATCAAATGATTACCAGTATAGGTCACTTGCCATAGTAAAAATTAATAGCATCACAGTTTTATCATTTCAGAACTGTTTGTCATAATTATATAACAGATTTATGTTTGCTCTGACCTAAATAATATACCAGGAAGTTTATCATCATTTTATAGCCCTTCAGACAATGTAAGCAATGTCATGTCTTTATGTATCAAGTGACAAAACTTATCAATATTCTATATCCAGTGGGAAAGCAAAGAAATACATCCCTAGAAAGCATTGACTTCTCCACTTAGATAGACGGCAACAGCAAAAACGTCACATAACCAATGTGCAACCCTTTCAGTTTCCATATAGAGCTGCTTCCATTTTCATATTAACCTTGAAATGAAGCAAAGCAAAACATTTGAACAAACTGATACTTTGCTCTCATAATTACCCCTCATTTTTTAAGATGTAATCTACTACAGTCATTGAACTACAAGAGGCATTCGGAGTAGCTTAGCTTGAGATGACAATGGAGGTTTCTTGGAGTTTCACTCTGTTAAGGTAAAATTGATTGATCAATTGATTGAGTGAGTGATTTATCTTTTGTTGACTGCTTTAGCCCCACTAGGCTGATGGGCACTTTTCCTGGGATACCCAAGGTGTTAGTTACACTGACTATGGGAAAACTGAACATGGCACTGGAGAATTTCCCCTACTTGTCATTGTAGTGAGGGGGACACATTTTGAAAGACCCCTTGCTCTTTCCATTCCAGGGTCAGAGGTGGCCTGGAGAAGAGAGGCAGATGGAGAGAGAATGAGATAATAGAGTGGTGAGACAAATGGAGAAGAAAGCCAAATTCAAGAACAGAAAATGTGCACAGGATTATGGGGAGATATTTTAAAGCAATCTGTTTGACAGACATGAGTCAGCAAATGATGGCTGTATAATTACAACCCTCCGGTCAGGATTGTTGTGGGCTGATTTAATTAAAGAAATGGTGATGCAGAGTGAGCCAGAAAATAAAGGAGAAGTTTCCTGGGGGACATTATGGAGAAAATACAAAAGGCTGATGCAGAGAGAATCCTGAAGAATGTCAGCAAGATGGAAAAGAAAACATTTACAGAGAAAGTAAAGGAAGGCAAAAGGGGGTAGCAGAAAAGAAAAAGGCAGAATAAAATGAAAAGTGGAAGTTCATCACAAGGATCCAAAGTGAAGAAGACAAAGAAATGGGCAGGTTTGAAGTGTGGGACAATTTGATAGCTCCTGTGGGTGTAAAGCATATGACATAAGAACATTTCTTCTTATTATCAAAGAGACATTTTGTGACATTATATTTGAGACTGTTTTTCAATGGAAAATTTTTCTTGGATAATATGAAAAAAACCAGACTGTAACCCATGGAATCTTTATGTGATAAGAGTATTTAACAGGGAAACAAAAAAGAAAAAAATCATGTACAATTCGGAACAGAGGCAGAGAGACAGACTTTGAGAGGACATTTAAAAACTTTATGTAAATAATTACTGGACATTGCAAAAGTTTAACATAAAAGGGTTTTTATTTACTGGTAGATGGGATTGTAATATTGTATTAAAAATAGAAATTATAAAAATTATGCACATACCAGGCATGAAAAATGTGGAGGGGAATAGGGGTGTCATAAATACTGGGGACTGCATAAAGCACTTCTTTGTGGAAAAGAAGAATAATTTATAAGAAACTGTGATAAATGAAAATGTTATATTTGTAGGGAAATAGGACATGATGCAAAAGTGTGAATTTAAATGTTATAAATGAAACAAAATTCAACCTGTATGGATGGAATATAAACATGAAAATAAGAATAAGGAAGAAGAGGGAGAAGAAAATGAATGGAAGACATTGTAGAAATAGTAGAAATAGAAGAATTAGATGAGGAAAAAAAAAATAAAAGGGCCAGAGAAGAAGGCTCTGAAATAAGCGATGAAGAAGACATAAATGTGAAGATAGTAAAAGAAAGAAATCTATTGATAAAAGGGTAAAAGACAGAAAAAGAAAAAAATTAAAGGGACAAATACAAAAGAAAGAAAAGGAAATAGATAAAAATAATATATGCAGCTAATGATTGGGGTGGTATAATGATTAAGGTGCTTGACTCACAGACACAAAGTACTGTGTTTGATTCTCACCTTTGGGAGGGAAATTGCTTAGGCTTAGAATGGCCCATTAAGGCAGCTAGCCTAGTAATTAGCTATAAACGTATGAAACCCTGAATCTAAGGAAAAGGGAAAAGAAAACAAAGTGCTTTCTGCAAATGTGAATAGTATGAAGAATATAATAAGAAGAATTTGGATTTTTGGAGTGGTGTAATACATGCGATGTAAATGTAATTATATTAGAAGAAATGAGATTTTTAATAAATGAAAAAAGATTACAAACAGAAAAACTATGAGGAGGAAAGATAATCTGGAATAGCCATATTCTGTAGAAATACAGTAACGATATTATATGCGACTTTAGCAAAAATGAGAAAATTAACCATTGTATATTTAAAATGGAAAGAACAGATATATAAAATTATAATATTATATGCTTATACTAATTGTAAAGAAAGGAAAGCTTATTTAATCAGATTCAGACTATGTAGTGATAAATATGAATATTATAATAACAGGAAACTTTAATTGTGATCTAAGAGACAAATGTGAAAAGAAAGGAAATGATATAAGAAAAATGTTAGATGTTAAAAGATGTGGTAAGTTATAACTTTGGAAGAAAAAAAAATCACAGACTTTCACAAAGGGTATGTTTAGAACTGAAATACATTATTTTCTGTATCAGAAGGTTGAGTTTTAGGAGAAGGGGAGGTATTTGAAACAGGATTTTCTACTAATTGTGCAATATGGCTAGAGATAAAAGAAAACAAGGAATATATAAAAATAGGCAAAAGAATAAAAAGGATAAATGAGAAAGCATGCAACATAGAAGGAAAGAGATTAGCAACACAGTTATGGAAAACATCATATTACTATAAGAGCAGTTTATAAAAACTGGTCTGAATGGTAGATGACATTTAAGGAAAAATATAAAAAATGTTTTTTACAGTGGCAATATGATGAGGGAAAAGTAGAGAAAGACAAATATAAAAGAACATATAAGGCATTGGAAGATTTAGAACATGATAGATAGTACTTTGACAAAGAAAAAGACGTATGAAAGAAATCAAGAAAAAATACTAGAATTGTTATATAGTTATATAAGCAAAGATATTTTACAAGGAAAAAGAGAAGAAATATCGAGTTACTTAAGCAGATTAGTAAAGGAAGTGAGAAAAAATGTAAAAAAATGTAAAAAGATAAATAGATAGAACTGAGGAAAAGATTGTCAGGTCCTACTTCCCCACAGATATAACCCCAGTATTTTATGACACCCCGATTCCTCTCTTCATTTTTCATGCTTGGTATATGTATAAAATTTTCTCTTTCTATTTTTAATACAATATTACAATCCCAGCCACCAGTCTATAAGCCCCTTTTGTCATAAACATTTGCAATGTCCAGTACTTCTTTACATAAAAATTTCAAATGTCCTTTCAAGGTCACTATTTCTACCTCTGTTCAAAACTGTACATTCATTTTCTTTTTTTTTTGTTTCACTGATAAATGCTTTTAATACACAAAGATTCCATGGGTTGCAGTCTTTCTTTTTCTGTATTCTCCAAGAAAATTTTCCATTGAAAAAACAATCTCAAATATAATGTCACAAAATTTATTTTTGTTTATAAGAATAAATACTCTTACCTCATGTGAACCTGTCACCTCTTCAACAAACTAGTGTTACATCTTCTATCCCCTTTTCTCTTAAATCTGTCCCTACTTCTCTTATTCAAAAACTACTTCAAAAACTAAAATCATGCTCCCTTCCCTCTGACAACCTCCCCCCTGAATACTTAAAATTTTCTGCAGAAAAAATTTTCTGCAGAAACCATAGCATAACCCTTCATCATTCTTAGAAATCACTCTATAACAGAGGCCAATGTCCCTAACCTCTGGAAAAAATATATCATCACCTCTTTACATAAAGTGGGTAACTCAAACGAATTATGCAATTATCAATCAATCTCCATCCTCTGTCCTCTTTCCAAACTCTTGGAGAAATGCATACATAGGCAACTGCTCCAGCATCTCATCTGAAATAAACTAATTACCCCTACCCAACATGGTTTTTGCCCATCACACAACACCACCACTGTCCTAATCTCCTTCATGGACACTGTGTCCAAGTCCATTGACTCTGGTAATATCACCCCTGTCTTACTATTAGACTTACCAAAGGCATTTGGCATAGTGTCCCACAACAAACTTCTTCATCATCTATTCATTGTAGAGTGCATTCCATCATCCTTCCAATGGTTTGCAAGCTACCTATCCAACCACCAACAATGTGTTAAATGGCAAAACACACTATCCTAATATCAAACCAACACAACTGGAGTATCACAAGGGTTCATACTTTGGCCCTTAATCTAATATTTTTACAAACAACCTTCACACTTCATCACCCTTTGGCTTCATTATCCAATATGCAGATGATACTACCACAATCTCCTCCTCCAATAACATACAGCATCTCCAGCAACTCACCCAAACCTCCTTCACCTCAGTAGAGACATGGCTGAATGAAGCCCAGCTACTCCTTAATCCTAAAAAAACAAAACGCTTGCTTTTTTGGCAAAACCAATCTCATCTGAGTTCAACATTTTCTCTCAGGATAACACAGAAAATGAAACAGTCTCAACAGCTAAGCTACTAGGCGTTACAATAGACATCAAACTAATTTTCAAATACCACATCTGTAATAGCGTAAAAAACACACATCAAACTAGGAACACTATAGATATAAAACTTTCTTGGATAAGGCCACCAAAAAAACCCTCACCAACACCTGCTTCTGTCCATCACTCTTATATGCCCCCTTATACACCAATTTATACTCTTGTCTTAAAAACAAACTCCAATCCTGCTAACACAAATCCTGCTAACACAAAATTGCCAAATTTGCCACGGGCCACTCTTATCGCTCCCATCACTGCCTAAAGAACTAAATTGGCTCAAACTCACATACCACCTTATATATATATATATATATATATATATATATATATATATATATATATATATATATATATATATATATATATATACACACACCTGATATATTGTAGATTAGTGTTTGTATGTATGTACCTTTAAGAAGCTATCCAAGGGCTTGCACAAGTGTATAAATGCTGACCACATGCGAGCCTGACTGCCATTTTGTAGTAAAGCTGTTGAGATGTAAGCATGTATATCTGTAAGGTCTGTCTGTTAATCAGTTCATTTATATTTTATGAAGCTGCTATCCATCCTGATGTGTTTCTATGTAATAAAGCATCTAAATGAACTACCCCACCTGTTCATCATCTATGTTAGAGAGGGATGAGGACAGTTTTCTAGCCCCCAAATCTGTCCTAAAACCCTACATCCCTACCAGAGCCCTCCACTCTGAAAATAAACAACTCCTAACTGTCTACATTTCAAACAAAAGAGTTGGATAGTACCTATACTCTCATGCTACTGCCAAGCTCTGGAACTCTCTGCCAACAGACATTACTACCATTGAGTGCTTTAACAACTTTAAACACACCTTAAAAAAGCATTTACTATGTCATCAGACCCGCCCCTACTTTTTCCCTAACAGGTGAACTCTATCAACTCTCTAGGGCCTTTCCTTTTCTCATCTGGAGATACCAAGATCATACTTTCTTCTACTAACCTTTAATAAATAGAACTAAGAAACATTATGTATTGTTACATCCTTAACTATCCACACCCTACTGTACAATTCTTCTAAACATATGTTTGCTTCTAACTTTCTGATGCTCTGCCTGACCCTCATGCTTTACCTTAATCCAACCTGAGAAACAAAAGTGTAATCTTTATTTTAGCACTGTATCTAGTGTAGTACATGTTTTGCTATTATTTGTATCTACCTCTTTGTACTTATTTTGTATGTCTTACTTATTTAATGTATGATATAATACTTGCTATTATCTTTTTCATGTATAATGTCAAACTTTCTTGTATCCTTTGGAGCTTTTCTCCCCGGGCATCCACTGAAAATGGGTTCCTGACTCAGTCTGACTTTCCCGGTAAACAAATGTTAAATAAATAAATAAATGTGCATTTACATGCAAGAGAGCTATTAAATTGTCTCATACTTCATACCAGTACATTCCTTTGTCTTCTTTCTGTTTTATATATTCTTCTGCCTTCTTTTCTGCTACTCCAATTTTGCCTTCTTTTACTTTCTCTGCATATTTTTTTATTTTCCATCTCATCACTATTCTTCAGAATTGTCTCTGCATCATCCTTTTGTATTTTCTCCAAAATCCCCCTCCAGGAAATATCTCCTTCATTTTCTGGATCACTCTGTACCACTATGTCTGTAAGTAAATCAGCCCACAACCCTCCTACAAGGACAGCTGTAATTATATGTCCATTTGCTGACTCATGTCCATCAAACAAGATTTATTTGAATCATCTCCTAAGAATCCTGCACACATTCTCTGGTTTCAATATTTCCTTTCTCCTTCATTTCTCTTACCATTTCATTATCTCCTTCTCTCTTCATCTGCCTCCTTGTTTCTCCAGGCCACCTATGCACCTAGAATGGAAACAGGAAGTGCTCTTCCAAAATGGGTCCCACTTGCAACAATGACAAGTAGGGGTCCTTTATTAAAATTCCTAATATACATTTTATACATTATATATATATATATATATATATATATATATATACACAACTTATCCAGATTATTTACAATTATTTACAACTGGTTTAAGTATTTTTTCTCTTTTTTTCTCTTTTTGATTCCCACCACTCTTTTTTCCATAACCAAAATAATATTTTTTTCAAAATTTCTGACAGTATCCACTTTCCATTAAATCTTATTTCATTCATTCTTTCATTCAAAATAATCCATATTATACAAAACAACTTTTTGTCTAATTTATCCAATTCATTCTGTTTGCCATTTTCATAGTACCCATATTCTATCATGTCCATATTTATATTTTTTACACTTTTCAGTCCCTTTATACATGCTTTCTCACATATTTTTTTCCATTTCACATTTAAAAAAAAAAAAAAAACATGATCAACAGTTTCTTCTTCCCCACAATCTGTATAAACCTTTTCTCCTATCTTCTTATATGGCACATTTGCCTTTACTGGAAGCTTATTTATGAATAATCTCAACAGAAAATCTATACATTAAAAATATATATCACATATATTCATTCTTGCTTTTATATCTTTTATTTTTCTTTCTTCCAAATGCATCCATGAAAAAATATAATAAAATGTATTCATTATATTTTCATACCATTCCTTTCTATTTTTTCTGTATTACTTAAATCAGTCTTCCATAACAATATTTTCTCTTGATATATTTTAATTTCTGTAGTTGTAATTCCTTTATTTTTTTCAGTGTTTAAGTTTGTCCCAAATTTCTTTATACTTTTCTTCTATTATCTTTACTATCATTTTTTTCTCTTTTTTCTTTATCCATGTCAACACTTTATACAAATTCAATGATGATATATGCACAATTGGATTTATTAACCCAGGGTCTATATTAGGTGATCGAATGTTTAGTTAATCGAATAACTAAATGTTGATCACTAATAATCGAACACACAAAACCATGAATGGCAGTTTCCACTCAGGGAAACAAGATGTTTGGCTGTTGTACGGAGTTTGTCATTTCTTCAATGTGGAGAGATCTCTGAGTTGGTATATTTAGTTAGGGGGTGTGGGGAGCCCCCATATCGGGAGTGTGGGGGACGAAGACCCCCACTTCATTTGTGTTTATTTTTTTTTGTTGTTGTTGGGCAACAGCATTGTTTCCCTGAGTGAAAATTGCCGTTCAATATTTTGTATGTGCAATTATTATTGATCGACATGTAGTTATTCGCTTAACTAAATGTTCGATCATCTGATATAGACGCATTAACCCAACCCTCCTTCCTTTTTCACAACATAAAGAGTTCTTCTTTTAATTGGATTTAATCTTGATCCCCATATAAATGCAAACAACACAGACAGCAATTCTTTCTGAAATTTATTTGCTATCATAACCACGCTTGTTAGGTGTGCTATCTTACCTAATATCACAGAGTTAAGTAAATATGTTTTCTTTTAGATACATAAGTTTAAATGTCTGCAGATCATAGAAATATGTCTTGTTTTATGTATCATAACTTTCTGCTGTGTTATTCTCTGTTGTTCATTACCAGATTTTATTCGAAATTTCTATTTCTTCTTTATTAAACTGAATGTCCTCTTTTTGACTTTAAAATCCCAGTCCTTTACTCTTTTCCTCATTAATAACTAAGCAAAACACCCTTAATTCTTTATAAAGTGTCTTAATAGCTGTTTTCATCCATTCTTTATTTTTTACAATTATTAATAAATCGTTCACAAAAGAAAACATTGCTGGAATCTGAATTCCTTCTGCTGTGCAGTATTTAGCTTCTTTCAATGTTAAGTTTATTTCATAAATAATCACATTCATGATTAATGTAAGTACGATGCTACTTGCTGTACATCCCTGCCTTATGCTGCTTTTTATTTCTATTTTCCTACTCAACCAGCCATTAATCACTAATCTTACTTTATTTTTATTGTACACTAAAACCAAAATATTAATTATTTTTTTACTTATATTATATTCATTTAAAATCTCCCAAAATACTTCAATGGTGTACCTTATCAAATGCTTGCATCACATCTTCTGCCATTTCTCTTATAACCATTAAAAGTTCTTGACTCCCTTTCCCTTTTATTCCAAAAATTGTTTAATTGAATAACTTATTTACTTTACTTTCTATTTTGTTTTCTATTACCTTCATAAATATCTTATAGTCAACATTGTTCAACACTACCAGTCTCCAATTTTTTTATATCCGTTCTCTCTCCTTTTTTCCATATGAACTTCATTGTACCCATAGTTAATTTTTCATCTTTTAACCATTCATTCGATAGCTCCAAAAATTATTATTTTTGCCATTCTTGCATATCTCTACACATCAGTATTCAGTTCCATCTAAACCTTTTGCTGCTTCCCGATTTGCTGTCTTTAAAGGTTTTATGTCTATCATTGTAATCTTTTTTCCATCACTTCATTATTTTCTTTAGTTATTTTTTTAAGTTTTATTCATGTCTTTCTCTAGTTTCATATTTGAAAAAACAATTTTCATAATATGTTTTTGTTGCTTGCATTACTTCTTTTTGTGTAATGACTATATTTCCTCTTTCATCTCTTAATACTCTTATTATTCTTTTATTTTCTTTTACCATCTTACTTAGGTAAGGTGCTACTTCCTAATTTCCCTGTAAAAACATCTTTGTTTAAATAGTATCCTTTTGATTTTTGCTTGGTTTATTTCATATAACTTTTTCTTTGTCTAAAAATCTTTCTTTGTTACTTATTATATAGTTAAAGGCTTGATCACTGATATCCTTATATTTACAACTATCTTGTATTCCTTTTATCTTTTGCCATTCCAAGACCTTATTTTTTTATATTTTTCTTTTACACTTATCTACCAACTTGTCCAATCTTTGTAAAACTTTGGGACAATGACTGGCAGACAAAATCCTCACAGCAAGCAGGAAACACAAAAAATAATGTAAAAATGTTATATTTATTGTAAAAATAATAAAACATGTAAGCACTTTCGTTTAACCAGTGTAAACTTCATCAGAGAATAACGTAATATAAAACAGGCACTTAAATAGTATACATCTCATTCTGATTGGATAAAGTGACAGGGAGAATTACAAAGAAAATTACAGCAAAAGCAAGGAAAAATTAACCCATCAGTCTCTATAATGAATCCCAAATGATTAAAATATGTAAAAAAATCTATTTGTAATAACACTGATACTTCAAAATGGAACATCCATTCCCTATTGTTTATATATGCATCCCAAAAAGAAAAAACTTAACTACTGGGAAAAGCAATGGATTCTATATTTAATTGTCATACTTGTTCCACTATTTTGTTTCATTCAAGAGCTTTTAATTTTAACACAGAGGTGATAGAGGTCCTTTCATTGATGCCTGGCAACTTATCGGCATGTAATGAAATCTGTCATTTCAGTTATTTTAATTCTAAAAATAACCCCAAGGCCTTTTGTCATTTATATCCACATGATCTATGGCCATAAACTTGAAATTGTGGTCAACATTATCATGAATGTGTCTGGCTAAGGCGTTGTTCAAATTGTTCTTTTTAATGGCATATTCATGTTCGTAGATTCTGTGGCTAAATTTCCTTTCAGTTTTACCTATGTAAAACACAGGATATAGATCACATATAACCACATATACCACTGCCTTTGAAGAACAATTCTACCTCCCTTTAACACAATATTCTAAACTATTCTCCCTTTTCACTCAAATTACTCATTTCTTCTTCTCTTTCTTTTTCCCCTTGCATATACCTTTATCTCTACCATTATGTCTTCCTCATTTTTATTTTGTTTTTGTGCCCCTTCTATGTTATCTACTAAAAATTCTCTTTTACTTGATCTTCCTATCCTTCCTTTGTGTCTTTCCCCTTTTATATCACAATCCATCCATGAATGTCCTATGTTTTCACATTTTATACATTTTTGTTCACGTTTTTTGCTTTATGACCAGTTTTACCATGAATAAAACATTTTCTTTTTTCACAGTTACTGATTAAATGGTCATTTTTACCACAAAAGAGACATGTCTTTGGATGTCCTAAGTATTTTACAAACCCTCTGTTTCCCTCCACATTGATTATACTAGGTACATGCAATATCTTTTCATTTTGCATTTGCATAATAACTCCACATTCCCATTCCCAGTCCATAAACCACTGTTGTCATACATCTTTGTAATGTCCGTTACCTCTCTGCACACAGTTTTTAAATAGTCTCTTACAATATCTGTCTCTAACTTTGTATGGAATTGTATATACATTCTCTTATTTATCTCTCTATTGAATACCTGTATGACGTATAAGTTCCAGGGACTTTTTTTTTTATATTGTTCTAAGAATTTCTCCATATAGTGTGCTTCTTCAAAAAACTGTCACAAAAATATTTTTTTATTAATACAAATAAAATGATGGTGGAATGTGAATGTGAATAACATTGTCCAATATTTCATACCTATCAAGTTCTTTTTCCATCTTGCTATTTATCTCACACAATGTTTCCTTTTCACTTCCATTTTCTTTTCAACTTTTTCTTCTCCCTCTCTTACAGTTTGCATATATGATTTTTTTTCTTTTCTCTCCTTATTTATTGTACTTCCTCTTCATGTATTCTTTCCATTATTTAACCTCACAACACTGCCTTTTTACTTTCTTGTCCACTTTGTTTGATTAAATTGTTTAGATACAAATCCCATAGCCCTCCCAACTGGAGGGTTCTAACAATGCATTCCACCTGTGATTCTCCTTCACCTTGAACATTTTTTGCTGAAATAACATCTCCATATCCTTCCTGTATCGCTATAGCTTCCTTCTTCTACTGCTCCTCTATTTTTTGCAACATTCTTCTTTGTAAATAAACTTTCTTGAGAAAGCTCAGTTGCCCTCACCAATGCTTCATACTCTTTCCATCTGCTTCCACTATTGCTCACACCATTCTCCTCCATACTGCTCCTTGCTTCTGTGAGCCACTTTTGCACCCAGACCCAAAGCAGGAAGTGTAGCTGCAAATTGTGTCCCCATATACAACTGTAGAAGTTCTCTGGTGTCCTGTCCAAATTTTCTCTAGCAGTGTACACATAATCTTGAGTATCCACTGAAAAGAGGCCACTAGCCTAGATGGACTAACGTGGTTAACAAATGATAAATTAATAGATAGATAGACAGATAGATAGATAGATAGATAGATAGATAGATAGATAGATAGATAGTATGCCATTGAATATCTGAGAACATACAGAATGTCATCATACAAATGTGAGCATATGCAAATAACACTATATAGTAAATTAAAAAACACATACCCAAATAATACATTTCAAAACATTGGAAACTTTAAAATAAATCATATTAGTGTACAGTTCAGAGTAGTCAATGAGCAAAAAATAGTATGGAATACCTTCAGTGGACTAAGCATATTCAGTGCATATTATATATAAAAATAAAGTGATATGGTACAAGCAGACATGATATTTAATAAATGTTTAGTAACATAAAGGTAACGTTTCAAAAATGTAAACCACATAAACTGAAAGAAACTGAAAGAAAGCAAACTGAAAATCATAGTTTGAAAATGTAGTGTAACTTAAGTTATTCTAGTACTTTGCAAATGCTTTTTAAGGCTGCCTTAAGACATGTTTTTCAAACAAGCACATGTTGTAAGAGTTTTTATTTCAGTATTTCTCCTTGACAGTACAATAACAAACACCATAATTTCTTAGTTGGATTCAAGCACATGGCATCAGACAAGGAAGGATCATTTTATAGGAAAAACAAAACTGCGTTGGTGGTAGATGTTGATTAAACTCTAACCAATATAGGTCATGCAGGAATGAGCAGTGATGGGTCTCTTCTTGATGACTGATGATGAGGGGTGAATGAGTTTTATTGTATGCTTGCTCAAGTTCATGTAGAAATAATGAGAATAATGCAATATGATTGTGGGTAGAATGTAGGATGATAGCAACTATGACTAAATCTAGCTTTATCTGTTAGGAATTGTAAACCTTTTATACTTTGTCTAGATATGGATATGATCCTAAAAATAACATTATTCACATGTAAATCTAATTTTATTGGGTCTCACCCCCCCTCGTGATTGTCAACCAATACCCCCACCTTCAAGTCTTAAACTCACAATAGAGCTGACCAGATGGGCATCATCTAGGAAAACCTGATGGGAGTGTGATATATTTCCCTTCTACCCCACAGCAGGGGAACCCTCATTCCAGCAGCCTGAGGGCCTAACATCAAATGTCCCATCAGACAAGGACTGTCTGTGTTTAATGGCAGACCTTAATTGCGCTCTGACCAGAAAACTGCCAGGATGCCATGAAGTGTCATGAGGTTATAGAAAAGATGTTTACTTAATTTATCTAATTCCTTCCTCTTGCATATGTCGCAAGCATATAATTAAAGTAGAAATACACAATATTGGCCTTTGATGCAAGCGCATATGCTTCTCTGCATACACAGATATTGGACTACAGTCCAAGCACTGATTTGCTGCTTGACAGTGGTGTTAGTAAGGCAGCAAGTTAGCTGTATACACATATATATATACATATAAAAGGAAAACAAACTTAGGTGCAAGGATCAAGTAATGATATCCCACCCTTACCTCTCAACATCTTAGCACAAGAAATCTCGACAAAGTCAAAATAATGGGTGGACAAAGGCCCACAGTTAAGGAAAATTTTAAATATTGCCCTTATAAATTGAGAAAGTTGATAGAAAAACAGGTTTTGTATTTGCATGAATTTTCTGAATGATATAAAATGTAAAACTCAAATGCCCGTCATTGTTTAATGATTTCAGTCCTCGGTGATTTGCCAGAAACCCACATTTTTTTAAGGAACAGACCAAACATATGAGGCAAAAATTTGGACATTCTGTGAAAATCTGGACAGTTGAGAGCCCTTCTTGGGACACTATGCACTCATGTGGACAATTTTATTTAGGACACTGTGCCCTTAATCACAGCTAGGGACTTCAGCATTTTATTGAAAGTGAATACTATCAAAGTATTTCAGAAATGGTAATCCTGCATAAAACAGGAAGACTCACTTTACAGGATTAGAGCACCAGCCTTACCAGATATACGAATGAGTTTTTAATCCATTCCTGGAGATAAAATGCTGCACTCCTTCTGTGCATAACCATCTAGGCTTAAGGTCAGTTTGCAACCTAATGGGTGGTCATTTCATACACATGGAATAAAAACGCTCCAGTTTTGAGTGTTGCTTCAATTTTTATAAATATCTTGCTAACATATTTTTGGGGTAAACTACCAATTTGGAATAATTTTTTTTTCCTAATTCTTGCTCTGATATACCTCACAGACCATAAACCTCCTCCCCAAAGCAATCGATAAACTATTTTACTTCACAACCTACTACATTTGCTGTACGAGGGGTGAAAGCTGGCTGCTGGAGGTCTATCACTGTTGTATCACTGCACAGGTGAACTTGTTTGTGTGTGGAAAAGTTTTGAAATTATTTATTGTGGTCTCATTTTTTTATATCACAAAAACCTGACATTTTAACAGGGGTGTGTGTGCACTTTTTATATTCACTGTATATGCATATACATATACACACACAATTCCACCTAAACACCAAATCCCAGATGTAGCACTGCACTGCACTGCTTGACATGCCAAAGTACCCATCCTCAAGTCCTCAGCATTTCTGTTGTTACTGCTAAACCTAGCCTCCACCAGGTAGCAGTCATCAAGCAGGCTAAAGTGTTACTACTCATCAGATACAGCATAATGACCTTAGCCACTCATTGCCATTTCTACTGGCCAGTTCCTATGGCATAGAAACTCATTGCCTGAGCTTGGGTCACTGAAGTTGCAGTCAGCGGTCCATCCTTCAGCACCATAGGATTTGCTAGTTGACTTTAATATAGTTTTTAATAGATGTGCAGAATATCCAATACCTCAATTATAATGTCATATCACTTACAGAAAGAAATGCCAAGGATTCCCTACCAAAGGTGTATGTGGATGAAATAAACAACGCTAAAGTACAGGACATGCTAAAGAATTATGTGGTCACACAGAGGTCAAATGAGACAAAAATGGCAAGCAGAAATAGTTAAATGCTATACATGCAAATAACATGCAAAAATATAAGCAACATGTCAAGAGTTGATAAGCCTTATTGATTTAAGGAAGAAAGAAAGAATACATTTGTAGATAAATACTGGGTCTATGTCAAAAGATCAAATGGACAAATCATTGAAACTTACATGGTTGAGACCATATGGTCAACAATTCAGTCCGATGAAAGCCAAACAACACCTGCATGCAACGTAAACAATGTTTTTACAGGAAGGCAAGCCACCCTGCACCTCCACACCCCCTGCTAGTTATATATACCAACCCTGAGATCTCACACCAATGGGGAAAAGGACAATTTTCCTGATCCCTAGTGTAACGCAATCTGTCAGAACGGTTCGACCAACGGAATTGTCAATCACATGGTATCGACCATATGGGTTTTGACAATTTCTCTGTTCGATCTTTTAACATAGACCCATAAATACCATGTTGCAGAGAGTCACAGTGCACCTAAGTCATGTCAAACTTTATTTTGTGGGAAGCAATAAAAAGTCAAATAAAATGCTAAAATGTTTGGACTTGATGTCATAGTATGGGCCCTTAATGATGTCAGTTAAATGTCACTAGAACTTTGGCTAATTAGATTCATGAAAATGTTATGGCACAAGTTAAATACTTGTAAAAGACATATATACCATACAAAAAACAGAGTCCTTTCTTAGAGCAAACATATCCACTCAGGAATGAAACATGGTATCCTAGGCTGCCCTATATCATTTTTAAAATTTCTGGGGTACAAGACATAAACTGCCCAGACAGCAAACTCCTGTAATAGGAGAATGATATGATGACCATTGAAAATATTTAAATTTTTTAACTTGGCAGAAATCTGCAATATATTTATATTACTTCTTTGCAACAAGTCATGCTCCTTTCAACAGTTAAAGTAACAGCTAGTGAGATGCCAAAAGTCTATAAAATATATGTCTCATAACTCATGAAACTGAAGCTGATATTTAGATCTACAAAAATAATGGTTGCCTGATTTGTATAAGTCTAGTACAGGATGATCTAATAATCAAAGCTTGGCTTTGTTAAGGATAGATCCAGTACATTTCATTTTTTATTGCCAGTAACAGTCTTGTTGATGCAGTTAAATGTTCTGCTTTAAAGCAACACTAATTAATACTGAGAAAGTTCTTGCTACTTGTAAATTAAATATTTATGGACAATGATAAAGTTACTAGGCTTGGGTGGGAACTTTCTCAAGCTGATGCACATGCTGTACAAATACTCAAACTCCTCCATCCTCATACCTCCTTTTTCTTTATGTATAGGTACCATAGAAGGCTGCCTTCATACTCCACTTGTGTTTGTTTTTGCAGATGAACTATTAAATATCATATTTAAAAGTTCTCTGTCTTTCTAAATGGTTAGCTAATATGTGGTTTTATGCTGATGGTTCTACTGTCATCTGATATATATCAATCTGTGAATTACCATCGTTAGCTGACACACTGAACATGTGCATGTGTGTGTGTGTGTGTGTGTGTGTGTGTGTGTGTGTGTGTGTGTGCGTGTGTGTGTGCTTGCATGCTTTGAGTGCTACAACATATACGTTACCTAATAGGTGGTTGGGGGGAATTTCAATGTTTCTAAGCATGATGTTTTGACAAAATGGACTGGAAATTGCTATTGCAAATTAAAAACCTCTTGTTTTGAAATCTCTGCCATGTTTCTTATCTGTCACCCCTTGGAATTTCTCATTTTGGAAAGATAAAGATGAGAATGACAATAACTATACTCCTTCCCCAAACTTTTTAGTTGTCTGCAGTGTATCTGAGAGTGTACATCACAGTGAACTCTGAATCTGTTATTTTGCCTTTTTTGAAATGCCTGGACTCAGAATTTTAACACATATGAGATGTTTACAAGAAATAAAATATGATCCTGGGGTGCTGAATACACATACACACATACACACACACACACACACACACACACACACACACACACACACACACACACACACACACACACACACATATATATATATATATGGGTCCCCTACACATCACTGAATCACCACTTACCCGAAACCCACATGAATGAGCTGAGAACACTGACAGCAACAAAACACTGACCGCTTGGAACACCAACTCGGAACAAATGGTAAGTAACTGCTCGGCCAGCATGTTGACCTTTTCCCCTTACCTCCACTGCAGTGCGATCTTGGAGTTGGAATAATTAGCTAGGGGAGTGTGGGGGCATGGGGGTGAAGCCCCCCATGTGGGTGTGTTGTCTTTTGTTCCAGTCTTTTGTTCTTTCTGGTTGGCCAACGGTTTACTTACCATTAATTCTGAGTCGGTGTTCCAAGCAATTGGTGTTTTGTTGCAGTCTGTGTTCTCCACTCGTTCATGTGGGTTTCGGGTTAGTGGTGATGCGGTGATGTGTAGGGGATCCATATATATATATATATATATATATATATATATATATATATGCTGTATGTGGGGTTTGCTTAGAAGCATACAAAATTCCTGATTAGATGCTGCCCAAATTATATCATTCCTATTAGAGGTATATTCTGTTTTATGGTATTTGAAAATTCATTAGATGTAAGATGGCTAAGTGTTTTCAGAAATATACATGGAAAATGACATTGGAAGTAATTGTGTCATATAACTTAAGAGTGGAAAAAGACAGCAGAAAGGCAATAAAGAAAGCTTAGAAGATTTTTTGGAGACAAATGGAAAGGCATCAAAAGTATAAAGAAAAATATTACCCTTCTGTTTAGGCTGGGGATGAAGCCCTGTCATGCATACCACATGACATTTTAGAGAACCTAATACTACAGAGAAGTAAAATATGATCTGATGACAGCAAAATTGTGTAGAATCTGTACAAGTTTCTGTATGAGAAGTGATTAAAAAGAGTTAATATAAAATGAGGAAATGAGGGAGAAGAGAGGAGAGGAGAATACAGGAAAGAAGAGATGAAAACAAAACTGTTAATTACCTTGAAGGAGTCAACAAATTGCAGGAGGGCAGCATTCATCAAAAAAATTGCATGCATGTGAATATTTGCGAGGTGGGAGATGACCCTCAAGTGTTGAAAGAAGCATTTTGTTTTTTCAAGTAAATTACTAAAAATCCATATACATGTCTTTGCTAAACACAATAAATTGAGAAACTGAATTATTCAGGACTGCATGGGGCATACAGATACATGTTAGTCCACTGAAAGAACTTTCATCAAGTGCTGTACAATTGACAGCAAAAGAGCAAAACAAGTTGCAATGAATGTCTAAGGTAAGTATTTTTTGTGGGAGGGTCAGGCACCCCTATGTGTGGGACACCCCCTGAACTTAAATATACCTACTTGAGGTTGCAAAACAGTGGAGGAAAAAAAAAAGAAAACTCCACTATCGTTGACACTTGTTTCACTCTTTTCCCTTCAATCACGCAGCACTCAAGAAAAGTGCTGTCAATAGATCAACAAAAACCCAGGACATGTATAATATAATGTTACAGGTAAATCAGGAGAAGCAGAGCAGCAAGTTAAGCTTGTAAAGCTACTCTCTCTCTGCTCAAAGGAACTAGGGAATCCACACATTCATTTTACCCAGAAATGTCAGCTTCTTTCCATACACAGAGGCACAAAATGATGGAAAGGTTTACTACTCAAAATGATGAGTGTAGGTTCGGTGAACATGGAATGTCGAATAACAGTTGGTTGACTCCCATGTTGCCAGACCTACATGTTTTTGAGTCCCCAGTCCAGTGAATGCACTGTGCATTCATGCATATGTGATCGACCTTAGGACTAGAGATCATGATACAGTTACCCTTTTCTCCACTGTAGTGTGATCTTGGAGTTGGAGTATATAATTTGCAGGGGGTGTGGGGGAGCAGCCCCCCACAGAGGTGCAGGGGGGTTTGCCCCCCACTGCAAAAACATGCAGTTTAGTGTTGTGCAGTATGTACATACTGCTGAAAAGTGTAACTTCTGTTGCCGTTCTCAATGGTGCAGGGGAAGGAGTATGTTGAATAACACCAAATTCAAATAATCGGCATTACATTTGACCATTCAACATACTGTAGTTTTCAGTGTTGTGATTTGCTCTAATGAACAAAATTCATTCTGTCAGTCATGATTTTGATAATAAACAGATGGAAAATTCTCTTACTAGAGAAATACAGAATCTAGTTCTTCTGAGTTACAGCCTGGTGACTTTTCAGGCTTCTGGCATTATAAACTGCATTATATATGATCAGAAGGAAAGTATCATAAAGCTCACAAAAATGCTCTGCTGCATGTTTGCTTTTTCATTTATGGCTCAGGCAAATAGTGCCTGATTAAAATGCTTTGGTTATATTGAGATATTCACAGAATTAAATTATTTTATTGCATTTTGTATGCATTTTTTTCCAATCTCTATGACACCCCAGTTGATAATATGACACCCCTCTACTCCTGGTAGCTCTCTTCAAACTCTATCATTTCTCCCTCTCGGGGTAGCAGTCAAGGTGGTGAGAAGTTATGATTTTAATGGCTTTCCCTTGGGATCGTGCTATATTCCTGGACAGCAGTTTATTTCAGACTTATTACAGACGTCTTAGTTCCTCAAAAGGTCTCTAACACCATTACTTTATGCAGCCCCTGCTTCAGTTCCACCACCTCTATAAATAGAACTATTACAGTTCAGTGCAAAATACCCCCTGCCACTGCAGTCTTGGCTTCTTCTATGGAATGCAAAAAATGAATAAATAAATAATAGTAGGAGACTTTAACATTGACCAGATCTCTGTCTCCTCTGAAAATCTGTCTATAGCCATCAATCTATATGGCCTCACCCAGCTAAGTAGCTCTCCTGCCTACCTTATCAAAAAGTGAAACAATTCCTCTATCATTGACTGGATTTGTACCAACTCAACAAAACCTTACCAGGCTCTCTAAGTCACCACCTCCCAATCTTCATCATAAGACAGCAAACAAATACCCACAAATAGCAGCTTCTCAAACAAACCAATAATCTTACAACCTTTAACAAAGACACTTTCATCTCTAACTTAAAACAATACAACTGGTCCCCACTCAAATTTCTTCCACTTGATGTAGCCTTATCTGTGTTCAACCACACCTTCCTATCCATACTAAATGAACTGGCTTCACTAAGACCTAAACCCAGAAAACCTATCACAGCTCCCAGGGTGTCCAAAAACAACCTGACATATTATGCTTAAATCCATCCCAAATTGTGGTGGTGATGCTGCGGTAGCATTGTCGCCTCACAGTAAGACGTTGTCCTGTTCAATTCTCAGCTAGAGTGTCTTCTGTGTGGAGACATGCGTGAATGGGCGTACCTTCGTTGAAGGTTGTGCATCAGGGCCGGCAACTTGGCATGTAAAAATCTACTGCCAATCATTAGCAGACCGGAGTTCTGTTGTGGCGACCCCTAACTAGGAAAAGCCGAAAGACACAACATAGACAAATTAGAAACCAGACTAAGTACCACACCATAGATGACAAAAGGCCTAATTCCCTAATGACCAACACCAAAACTACAAAACCCCAAGTAATTCTGGAGACAAGTAAATAACCTCTTAAACCCAGGATGTACCTTTGAGCCATCTCCTACATTTCCCACCCCTCTCAAATCCAGAAGACATTGCCACTAGTTTCAACCCTCACTTCATTCATTCAGAACAGTCCCTATTAAACAACATCCCCATTTCCAACCCATGTCTCCATCCCAATTCACTCAATCTCAAGCAAACTTTCACTCTTCAACTAGTATCAAACTCTAAAAAACACCTTCTCAGGCTAAAAAAAGATACACCTTCTCAGGCTAAAAACAATAACCCTTGCTCCTGACAACCTTCCCACTGAATATCCTAAAATAGCTTCTAAAACTATTGCTTATCCTGTTTCGGTCCCTGTAACTCTGTCAGTCACTGAATTCTATGTCCCCCTTTTGTGGATAAAATCCTACATTCTCCCCTTCATTGCCCTTCATACAGCAGGTAACAAAACAGAACTCAGTAGCTATCATCCCATAGCAACTCTCTCTCCTCTACCAAAAATTCAGGAAAAATGTATTCATTCTCAACTTGTCCCTCCACTGTCTCATCAGTCCATCTCAACATAGCTTCCATCCTCACCACAATTCTTCCACAGCCTTCCTCACTTTCACAAATACTATTAACCTACATAGAAGCTCAGGTCACCACATATCATCTCTCTTCCTACATCTCCCCAAAGCCTTTGATACTGTGTCTCACCATATCCTACTACACATACTGACTAAATCTGATCTCAATACGTTATCCCACTCCTAGTTCAGAAACTATCTATCAAACAGATCTCAAGCAGTTAGATGGCAAAACTCATCTTCTACATTTCTACCAGTTTTATTTATCATTCTCCAAGGAGCCATCTTTGGTTCCACCCTCTTTAACATATTTATCAATTCACTTCCGTCATCATGCAAAAATGTTAACATTATTCAGATGACTCCACCCTCATTTGCTCCTCAAGAAATCTTACAGACCTACAAACAATAATACACAACCTGACTAATGTCTGCTCAACTATTCCTGAACCCCCAAAAATCCAAACTCCTTCTATTCAACCTATAATAATACAACCCCATAGCCTCCTCAGATAATACCAGGATAAAACTTGTCCAACACATTAAGCTACACATTGATGACACTGAAATTTGACTACTATATTCAAAATGCTATAAAACAAACACTCCAAAAACTCACTTCACTCTATAGAATTTGATTTTTCCTAACAGACTCATCTAGAACTCATGTGCCCTCACTTCATCCCTACTGCTGCCTTCCCTCCTCCATGAAGCAACCACTCTCTCCAACCTGCAATCTACCAAACTTAACAAACTTCAACAATACTATAACAAAATAGCAAAACTCACCACAAAATCTCCCAAATAAATCTCACTACTGTGTTACCTCACCAACTGACTTTCTCCCAGCTCTCACCACTCGCAACCTAATTCACAAACCAACTCTATGCCACTAACCCCCCCCCCCCCCCCACAGTATAACCTACTTGGGCCCTACATACCAAACAGGCATCTACATTCCAATTACAAACTCCTAGTACATGTAGCAAAATCAAACAACACAGCTGGTGACTCCTCAATACTTATCTTCTCCTCATTACTTCTGCAACTTCTCTCCTCCACAACATTCCCACTTGTGCCTCTTCTCAACCTTCAGACTTCCACTGATCTGAAATGTACCATCTTAATGGTACTAATAATAATCATATTACTAACGTAAGCATGCTGTTCTACTGACTGATAATTAATATGTTATTGTGTTTAAGTCTAAACCAATGTACTTTGTATGCTATTATGTAATCAGGCTTCTTAAAGTATATGTTAATCAATCTAACTTGTAAACTCTGTTTTTCAAAATGTGGAGCTTTTCTCCCTGGGCCTCCATTGAAAAGAGGCATGTACCGAGTCAGACTTTCCTGATCAACAAACGCAGTAAATAAATAAATAAATAAATAAATAAATAAACAAATAAATGTTAGATGGACAACCACTTGAACTCCCTTATCAGTGATGCACATAGACAGGCTAAACAAAGTACTCTAAAGGTCCCGGAATTACATCTTACCCATCAACCCATCACATTTTTCATACTTGTTTGCTATGATTAGGTTAATATCAGCTTGATTGTACTTAGGATTCTAATTAAGTGTTTGGGCAAAAGAAAAGGAATCAAATGACATTCTGCACTCAAAACAGCTCTAGCAAATCCTATAGAAAGAAAGAAAGATAGAGTGACAGATGGATAGCTGGATTTCTCACATATATCGCTTGCTGGTTTCCATGTCATTGACATTTGTTTGCCAAAATCAATACACAGCAATTTCACATGCATAATGCCTTGCTAAAAGACAAAAATAAATAAGTCCTGATTGTGAGTTGTTCATTTCTCATTTATTTAATCCTGCTCTTGACTTGTGATAGAGAAACTTAAAAGATACACATCTGAAACCATATTTGTGTCAGTAGGCATAGTTCCCAGTTGCAGCTAAATTAATTTTTCAAAGCACATATGACAAGGAATCACTAAAATTGTTCTTTAGTATCACCAGAACATTGTATGCATTTTTCAGAAGTGACAGAGCAATGAGAGGGCTTAATAGTTCCTTAATAAGACAAATAAAAATGAGTGCAATAACCATAGCATATCTATAACATATATCACTGCAATAATTGTAAAGTCTTTTGGCTTCTTCTAATGAAATTTTGAACAGCAAGTGCTCAGGATGATAAAATATTACAAACGGTGCACTTGCAATAACAATGCATTAATATTTTCTCTTTGTTAATTTCTGCCTTTAATTTGAACTGCTTTTGTTCTTCTAATTGTAGTAGATAATGCATAAATTATTTCTTGGGCTGGACATATATTTGACATTCCATGGATTTTTCGTGATAATTGCTTTTGATGTCTGAACCTGCTGTCAAAATGAACTATGAAGTTGTAAATCTAATATATCATGGCACTAAAAATGAAGAATCAAATGCTTTCAAAGTTTCCACATGCCAATGCATGCTATAAAAGCTAGAAGAAACATGGACCATGGCAAATATTCTCCCTATTGCATTATGTTAGCCAAAAGTGATAAAATCATTTAGAACTGTAGACATACTCTATTACATTTAATGTTATGTCATTGATTTATTTGTAATTGTAAGGCTATCATGGTGTCACTCTTTTATGATCTATTACCTAGGCTTACTATGTTATCATTCAAGCAATTAAATCACATTGGCCCAACTAAAACTAGGTACAAAAAGACAAAATGTAAACATTCCAACAAATGTTATCATACTTTCTATTTTCTATAAAAAAACACACTTCTGTTTTAATAGCTGCTTGCACAAAATTGAATTTGCTGAAAACAAAGCCACAGAACAAACACACACACACATACACACACACACACACACACACACACACACACACACACACACACACACACACACACACACACACACACACACACACACACACACACACAGACACACACAAGTCAATTGATGCTCAGCACACATAAACAGTTAGCTGTCATATAACTGAAGTAAAAGCAGAGTCAAAACAGCCACAAAAATGTAATTTCCAATTAGGAATAAAGCTCTCTATTTTCTCTGCACAGTGCTATGTTCCCTGCAGTCACACCAATCTTCCCTAGGAAAAAAAATCACTTTAAAGTAACATAATTTTTCAACTGTGGGGCCAAACACTGATTCCCCCACCAGTTAATTTTGACAGATCAGTAATGTCATAGTTAGCAGCAAGGTCATCACTAAATAGAAGTGCTACCATCCCTTTGGTGTCTACCTTCTTGGAGTTTAGCATCTCCTTTCTATTACATGAAGCTGAATTAGCCTTGTCGCAGAGAATGAAGTTTTTCATTAGCAGAATCTTTATGTTAATGGCCATCAGCTGTGATTCTGCCACTGAAGATTTATCTGTCTTCCCATATGGCTGGATGCTTGTACAGTGTCCATGAAATCCAAGTTTTATGTACAGTGACTAGGATTCATGGACAATTGCTAGGCAGCTGCACAGATCTTTTCAGGATGGCCAAAGTGCCTCAGAGCTAATCAGACATGTATTAGGTAGTGGGTAGCAGCTACATACTAAGCAAAGAACCGCATACTAAAACAGAGACACAGTGCTTACAGGACAGATAGCACTAGGTTTCAGTATGGCACGAGAAAAGCTAGAGAAGCACACAAGGCCAATGTGATGTGTGTCACAGTTAAAGCAAACGAGCAAAACTTAGCCAATGTCTACATTTGTGCTCAATGTAACAATGTATAGCTGCAACAAGCACCCAGCTGTCATAACAGTGTCAGTATGCACAGCACAGTTGCAGTGGCAACCCTGTTCAGCATATACATGTGGAAGAAATGGAGTGCATATGAATGTAAGAAAGAGCAAAATAGCAGGCAGGGGTAAACAAAACAGTGTAACCAGAAAGCATGAAAGGTTGGGGGGAAGGCAGCTTATGACTGAGGGATGGCTGGGAATTGAATAGAAGGAGAAAAGCAGGTAGTATGGGTAGACAAACAAGCAAAGACAGACACAGGCATCATACATACACAAGTGGACAGGAGAGCAGATGGACCCTTACAAACAGAGTGTGAACACGGGGTAATGATGAGGGTTGGGCAATAAGGGATGTACAATGAACAGGAAATGGGAAATTACACATAAGAGAGGTACCACAAGTATGGGGACAGGAAGGGGTCCTGGCATGGTTAACTTCCATACCAGTTCAAAGACAACAACCCCAGGCTTCACTCACCTGGTGATGGTATGGACCAGTTGCTCGTCTGGAGGCCTGCTGGTTGAGTCCTGTTAGCCATACAACCTGAGCAGCCATGCTTGAAGGTGCTCAATGTTTCCTATGTAGGGTTGCATGTCAGCAGCAAACCTCTACCCTCATGCTAGGAGATCCCTATCCACATTCAGGAGAATAATTTTCATTCCCCTCCTGAGAAGCAGACACAGTGGGCACCAATGACTGCTTTAGGCCACCTTCACATAGAATCCTTCACCCCTGTCTTCTGAGAGACAGACCTGGTCACCACTGCCAACACAGTGCAAGATACAGTGACTAGCAGAGACTGAAGTACTCTGTCTCACCTTTCTTCTGCTTCCTCCAGAAGTGGATCTGCAGAAGGTGACAGAAGGAGAAAAAGTCATCAGGCACATGTATGAGAATAACAGCAGTGCATATGTGTTTTGGACTGACACATGACACATACACAGGCTACTGCCTGGAGAGGTGCCTTCTGCAGCAGGCAACGATATGCGGTTGTCAGTCTTCCACTGCTGGAAAACAAAGATGGTTCTGTTAAGTATTGCTAAGTTAGTTTTAAGTGTACACATACAACGGTTAAGATAATCTAAGACAATAACACTTTAAGAAATGCCTACAGTAGATTTTCTGACTCTGTCATGAACCTCTGTCTCATAGTGATAAAACAGATCAGGGCAGTGCCCCTTCAAGCCACTGTAGTGATGCTGGCATTGTTCACCTGAATAGGTGAGGGCAGTGGCATTGGCTACTGAATGTTAGCTCATGTCAGGCATCCACTTTCTGTAATGGGCTATCATGATGTCCTGGCAGGCAATCCCTGAATTTCCTATGCAATAAAATAAGGAAAATCCAGTCTGGATTCCTACTTTCCTCTGCAGTCTCCCTAAAATAACCATGATTAGTCAAACAGATGCATTTGCAGATAGAGATAGTTCCCCAAGTGCATGGATGCATATGATATCACCATAGCCATGACACTACAGTGCTACCTATGTAGTATGCATGAGCAGAGAGGTTACATTCTTTATGTTCACTGTGATGTGCACAGCTTGTGCTGCCATGTATGGTAGTGCAGAATGGACTGTCTGTGATTCACTAACAGTGAGTCACAGACAGTGGCACTAGCAGTGAGTCACAGGTATTGGCACTACAAGTGAGTCACAGACAGTGGCACTAGCAGTGAGTCAGGCAGTGGCAGTACAAGTGAGTCACAAACAGTGGGACTAGTAGTGAGTTACAGGCAGTGGCACTACAAGTGAGTCACAGACAGTGGCACTAGCAGTGAGTCACAGGCAGTGGCATTAACTGAGTAGCAAGCAGTGGCACTAGCAGTGAGTCACAGGCAGGAGCACTACAGGTGAGTCACAGGCAGTAGCACTATCAGTAATTCACAAACAGTGGCACTAACTGACTTCATTACCAAAACTGCTGAACTAACTGTTTTAGTTAGCATGATATAAAGCATCAGCGCTCACCACTTGCAAGAATACAACTTTAAAACAGAGGAATTTCAGTAAAGCTTCTGTTGATATGAAGCTACACGTACCTCAGCAACAACAATAAACTCTGTGGCACATGTTATAGAGAGTAAAGAAGACGCTGTGGTGTATGTGCAGCTGTGGTCCCATGATAGTACCATGGCAGTATTCTGCATGACTGTGATGTGGGAGTTCAAACCAAGAACATAGGAAGCCATGGATAGGACATGCAGGAAGGGGAGGGTAGTTTCAGACCCACTTGAGGCATTGCTACAGTACATAAGTGGAAGAAGGCTGTATGTAGCACTAACTGGAACTGATACTGATGTGCATAAAGGAGAGGAGGCTGTATCCATAATTATGTACACCCCACAGTGTATAACATGCATCTACTGAGTGATATGTTTTGCCCAAACGTATACACTCTCTGACACCACCACCATCTTTGTGACATAACACCTGGAAAAGTTCACCAGACAGGAGAATGATATGCTACTAAAGCCTCCCTGTAGTATGTATTTCATTGGCAAATGTGGTACAGACAAGCGTTAGCAGGATCTGATCAGACAGGGACTAACAGAAGACATTGATGTTGTAGTAGCCATAATACTGTAGGTCTTCACAACAATTGCATTGAAGGGTTATCAATATGATACTTGTGCAAAGGAAAAGGCATGGAACATCACAACAGACAAGTCCACTACAATAGGTGGACTACAAACATAAATACAGATCAGTGAGGTTGAGAAATTTTTGTTGTCATTCTCTGGCCGTGAAGAGCAGTGTGCCATACCAGGTGTGGCAGCAACCACTTATGTGTCAGCAGGGGTTAGCACCAGATTAGTAATGCCCACTTCATTACACTGTAGCACACTCCACTGCATAAAACAAGTGAAGGATTGACCAATGCCCACCTGCATATCTGTTCTACCATGCACCTCTAGTCCACACGTGCAACAACCTGCATGACAAAGTATGTTTGTCTGTAAAAGCTCTAGAGGCATATTCATGTACATCAGTATGCATGCCACATGAGATTATAGAGATATATGTGTATGGACTGACAGTGATATCATGTGTGTGTGTATGCATGCTTTCACAGGTGCCACCGATGGAGGATCCAGTATAACATAGGGCTGATATCAGCAGGGCACCTGTGGCTGACAATTATGGCAACATGTAAACAGTATGATACAGTGACACAATGACACTGTCTGAAACACTACAAGAGAAAGTGTTCACTCACATATACCAAGACAGAAGCTGTTGCAGAGGTGCAGGCTGAGCACACATCCTCACCAAAGCATAATAGATGTCCACTACATTTAAATTCCTTGCATGCTCCATACAGAAAGTGACATCTACACCTCCACTGTGGGAGAAACATAGGGGGTGCTTGACCACCATGACTCCAGCACTCACCCTAATATAGCTATAACATTTGAAATTAACAAGCAGACATGCAGGAAAGTGAACCAGGAACAAATGTCTGGTACCCACAACATTGTGGAGATGATGATTATGCACTGTAGCTTGTGGAATGCTGTGCACCATTTGCCAGTGACATGAAGTATAGGGTCAGGGAGCACAGAATGCTGCTGAGGTTACTAGTGGCACATGTTTCCCTTATAGGTGCCTCTATGAGACACATTGCAACTGCCATCTAGTGTGCTTCATGAAATCTATGGCAGTAGAGGGGGTTTAGATAGAAAAACAGGGGAGTGACTAAAACATCCGTTTTGTAACCACCTATGGGCGAAATACCAACATGTTACTAGATATTGTTCAAAGACACTGGAATATTCTTTTAGCAGATACCAAGTTATCAGAGTTTCTTAATGACAGATGTTTTTTGTCCTTTCGAAGGGGGAGGACTCTTGGGTCACATTTCAAACATTACAAACATGGATTAAGACACATTCAGGACCCCATTCAAAGAACCTTGACAGGTGATTCACTTTTTGGTTGTGTCCCTTGTGGACACTGCATACATTGTCAAAAGTTGGAAAAATCCAAACAATTTACCAGCGGAACACAGGTATTGTTTATGATATTAGGTTTTATGCAAATTGCAGAACTGATTGGGTGATTTACCTTGTGGCATGCACCTGTTCAGCTTTTTACATTGGGCAAACTTAGAGACCACTGAGATTACATATATCTGAACACTGCAGTAATATTAGAACCAAAAGACCAAGCAATGCTTTATATAAACATTCATTGGCACACAATAATGCAAACTTTAGATTTACAATTATAGATAGGATTGTGGGAAATAGGACAAATAAAGCTGGATGGCACTTTATATTAAATGTTAAAGAAAAAAAGTGGATCATGAAGTTGGGCAGTTTATTTCCACCAGGACTAAATGAGAATTTATGAACAACCAATGAGCTTCATTCTTGTTTGTATCTTATGGTATAAAAGGGCATTGGATTTCTATGTGATTTTGACTCACACTGATGAAGGCTATCTAATTTTTTCAGTTGAAACCAGTCTGTTAGTGCTCTATTCATATATGCTTTAATAAAGCATTTAAATAGCACAGATGCTGGTCTTTCTTGTTTTTCATTTGGATTTATCCTTTTTGGGGCTGTGCAGTTGCCGTACTTGCAAGCATTGTTTTGTTTTGTTACTGTGTTCAGCTCCCATATCCTACCCCATATTATAGTGCTGCAGTCATTGTGCCCCCAATGCAAGTGATGATGGCTCTGCTCTGCCTATCCTTTTATCTGTGTAAATATGGTGATGATTGATGCCATCTGTATATCTGCAGTATGACCCTGCATGCATTATTTTATTCTCAGTGGTCTGTGAATGAAACAATGTCTGTGTATCAGATGCCACTAGTTTGCCAGTGCTACAGTGCATTGTGCCTACCTCTGCAAGAGTAAAGGGCACATACTGATGGAATGTTTGTAAAAAAGTGTAAGTTTGTAGCTAATGCCCCTTTACATTTTGCATTAATACTCAAAGACCTTTCAAGGCTCCAGAATATTTTAACTGCAAGTCATCAGGTGTTATTTATTTTGCAAGCTATCCCATTTAAGAAACCTTTTGTATTTTTAGAAAGGCTAAATTTTGCTGAAAGAAAAGAATATATATGAATACAATTGTGTAATTTTGGTCAAAGATGATAAAACACATTTTACACACTTTAGTCTGTACCAACTTTTAAAAGATTTTTGTTTTGTGTTTTGAACAATGTGGGAGAAGATATTAGAGAGGCTGACCTAACTAATAGATTGGATTACAAAGAATATCATCGTCAAATAGTTCAGATATGTCTGTTTTTCCAGGTTTGAATGCCTATATTAATTTTAGGGTGGTCCTTAAGGGACAACACTCAAGCACTACTGATGCTAATTTCTAAGTTAATGGAATAAAATTTACATTTTATGTTTTTATTTATGGTTCATAATTCTATATCATATCATTATCATATGGTTAATGTTCACATGTCAGGGACACATTATTTACATTTCAAATTTTTTCCATGCTAATCAGTCTGGAGAAGCCTTGATTACTGGGACAAAATCACTTACTGGTTCTTTGAATAAACATGTTTTAGACTCAACCTGTGATTCCTGCCACACTGCTGTGTTTTGTTCTCTTCAGTGTGTCACTGCTGTTCGGGAATTTTTCAATTTCTGTAATTATTTCATTGTATTTTAAGGAGCTGTAAAGGGTAAAGTTTTGAGAGCTCCACATTGAAGGGATGCTGTTTTGTGATGTCTATTGACCATTTATATAACTGGAGGCACACAGCTTATCAAATTGGAACCATCATCATATTTTGTGGTTCTGCAACTGCAATCTGCTTTGTCGAGTCACTACATCCCTACTTGAGAAACAGAATTTGATTTAAGCTGAGAGTATGGAAACAACTTGGCCTAAGAAACCATGGGTTCTAAATCATCTCTGTTCATTTTAGAGCTATTTTCCTTGAAACAGTTCATGAATAAAGGAGAAGTGTAGTCTTATTTTTCTCTTTCTTTCTTTCACTGAAGATGTAAACTGTTTCCAAAGCTAAATATTCAAAGCTGACAAAATATTAGTTTCAACAGTATTCCATGATGATAACTACAGTTACCCCCCCACCAACATTGTCTGCATCATCACCACCACTGTGTTACCTATATTTGATCTACAGAGGGACATCACTTCACTTTCTACCTTTATATTTCTTTTATCCCTTTTAACTGATGCCAGCACATACCTCTGAAGCGAGGGTTCACCTTGTGATAACTGATGGTGCCCCCTTGTGATTCTCACAGTGACATAGGTTCCACATTGATTGATTTAGGTATTTAGTTATTTAGTTATTTATTTATTTGTTTGTTTGTTTATTTATTTATTTATTTATTTGTAGTTTGTTAACCAAGGAAGTCCACCGAGCCATATAGAGCCTGTTTTCAGTGGAGGCCCCGGGACAAAAGCTCCACTGTGCAAGAAAAACAAGGTTAAACAGTTGCATTGTATAATTACAACATTAAATAGTTAACAAATTAAACATCGTTATGGAATTTCTGTTAAGAATGGTAATATGAATAAAGAAAAAAAGTCTGTCTCACATTAAACATGTATTAAGCATTTGATGGTATAACAAACACAAATCCAAAAGGAATATAAACAATTTATGGATTATCCATCAATGTTATGCACATAATGGATATGATTTGTACAGGGTTTATACTGCCTAAAATGAATGCCTGGAGTGGATAGAAAGTACAGAGGAGGATAACACAAATGTTATCCAATGAGATCTGCAGCTACTGTAATAAAGATGTGCTACTATACAGTTAACCAAAGGAGAACAAGACAGAGAAGGAATTGTGACACTGATTACTTATTCAGATGATCCATATAAAAGACTAAATTCTAAACATTTGCTTTTGGCAAGAAATGCTTGTAGCTAGTAAAATAATTAGATTAGACATGAGACAAACAAAATCACAAACTGGCATAGAAAATGTTAGAAAGACAAACTGGTGGAATTTTTTTTTTTTTTAATAAGGAAATTAGAATTCTATGTTTAATACTGGGTCAGAAGATGACCTGAGGATGATTTGAAATAAGGTTAGAAGCATTAGGCTTCCATGGCATAGAAGGCATGGATAATAGCACAATAATTTGAAATGTAGATAATTATATCAGTGATACTTTTTATTATTAAAGAAATTGAAAAGAATCTGCTGAAACTTGCAAACATTTGAGGGTATCAGCTTTAATTCTGTAAAAGGGAATGCTGCCTATGTACAAGTGAGAAGATGCAAGTATGATCACGCTACACCCAGCTACACAACATTCAGTGTTTATCTTCATTTTTGTGTGAAAATGTGAAAGAGGTGAACACAACATACTTAGGTGAAACACTTGCATAATGAATGGTGATAAAGGTGGAAGTAAATGGTGGAAAAAGTGGATAATGGAAAGTGTGCTAATCCTAAAAGAATGGGGAATACACAAAAATAATCCTATGAAGCTATAGCATAGTGTGTGTGTGTGTGTGTGTGTGTGTGTGTGTGTGTGTGTGTGTGTGTGTGTGTGTGTGTGTGTGTGTGTGTGTGTGTGTGTGTGTGTGTGTGTGTGTGTGTGTGTGTGTGTGTATGTGTGTGTGCGTGTGTACGTGTGCGTGTGCGTGTATGTGTGAGTGTGTGTGTGTGTGTGTGTGTGTGTGTGTGTGTGTGTGTGTGTGTGTGTGTGTGTGTGTGTGTGTATGTGTGTGTGTGAGTGTGCGTGTGTGTATGTGTGTGTGTGTGTGTGTGTGTGTGTGTGTGTGTGTGTGTGTGTGTGTGTGTGTGTGTGTGTGTGTGTGTGTGTGTGTGTGTGTGTGTGTGTGTGTGTTTGTGTGTATGTGTGTGTGTGTACGTGTGCGTGTATGTGTGTGTGTGTGTGTGTGTGTGTGTGTGTGTGTGTGTGTGTGTGTGTGTGTGTGTGTGGTACAGTGCCCAGTGTTTGTGCAGCAGTTTAAGCCTTAATAATAACAATATCCTACCATATGATCCTTGCTATAACAAGCCCGATATAACAAAAGTTCAATTATCAGAAAGATGCATCATTTTTTATCTTTTAGCAGTGTACTCCGTGTATTATAATCATTTGTTCAAATGTAAATTTAAATCATTACCAAACTTTGACAGATTTTGCTTAAAGGTGGCTGATTCATAATTCATAATTGCTTATACTGATTAGTATATTCTTGCCATCAACATAGCTAGTAACACAGGCATTAATATGAAGTGTAATATCACTTAGCTACATTAACAACTACTGACCTGATACTAGATACTGCAGATTTTAATTTACTCTTTGCTTTAATTTCTTCAAGCATTTTCTTAATCAGTTTAAAAGATCAATGTCTAGAATTAAGGAATCAAATATACCCTATAAGTTTTATGAAAAGAAACATTAAAAAGTCTAAAGTAGTTAATTTATGTGGAGGGAAACCAGAATTCAGACAATTACCAGTGTGATCCTTAAAATAAAGAGATATATATGTCTGAAATAAATTTACTGGAAAATCATCACAAAAGCTTCTTCTCTGGTTGCATATTTTTCTATTTGCATGTTGAGTTTCTGTAAAGGATATCCTAAATCATTAAGTGTTTAGTTCTAACCTCACCCTTCTCATAGACAGATTATCCCATACACAGTGTATACCGTAGAACTAAGAATTCCTTTCAGATTGTGACACATTCTTGCATTTTTATTTTTGTAATTTATTGTGTTATTTGTTTAATTATTTTAGATATGTGGGCTAGGCCCAATGGTCCTTTTTTCAGTTACAGTCTGCTACAAATAACAAGGTACAAAATGTAAAGGCAATTAATACAAACTTCAGAATACCCGCAATAGACAGGAAGAATACGTTCAAATGCTTCAAGTTCATTTCATCTGCAAAGTTCAACATAGCAAGGGCATCAACGTAGAAATTAAACTTACATGGGGTGTCAAAGTACATTGAATTTAGAGTCCAGGCATTTACACTTCACCTCATTGGTGTAGTAAGTAATCAAATGACATGTGAACTGGTAAAAGGGACTCTACCTTGACTGAGAGTTTAATTGTGTTCCGTGTTATGGCACACTATACAAAAGCCCCTGTAATGAAAAAAGAGGTAAGAGCAGTAAGGAGATAAAGGAGGAGAAAGGAGGAGCTTCTTACATCAAACATAAGCAGTCTGGTGTTTAAGAAAGGCCTAAGGAAATGTTTTAGATGAAGTAATTGGTAGATACGAGAAAACAATGCTCTATTTGCCATATGACGGGTAGCATGCTGACTTTCTGAACTCTTAACACTGAGGTGCTTGCATCTGAGGACACAAGTCACGAAATCTGCAAACCTTGCAATCTACAAATTATTTTACATCTGTTAACCAAACAAGTGAACAGGCCAGAGGCAGAGTACATGAGCAGTACATATGAAGTGCCACTCATAACTTGCAACAGTTAAAGAATGAACCACCGATGACAATAGACTAGCCATGCCCCAAGGCAGATAATAATATGCTTTTCTCCAAAGACATTTTGAAAGTGTTGAACATGCCAAATTAATTGGCACATTGAACGCATTTCTTTGAACTAAGCTGCCATTCTATTAAGATGAACTCTAAAAGTTAGACTGTTGATCAAATGCAAAAAATAAATAAATAAAGCCACAAACAAATTAAATGATAAATAAATACATACATGCATACATGTACACTGATTTCTATACGCATATTGTCCATATGATAGAAAGAGAATGGCATAGTAAAAAATGCGGCTGGTTTCTTTAATTGACATTAACATCTTCGTGTAAACAAGAAGAGTGAAGAATAAACTTTTCCTTTATATATAGCCTGTCTGAAATACCACATAGTTTAATTTATCCTTAATGCTAGCTAGATAGCGAACACCACAAAACATGTTATTAGCACAGCTATATACAGTCTGCTCAAAGAGATCATAGACTTGATAAACTACATCATTACTACTGGAGTTTAAAAATATGTCATCCTTAAAGAAGTTTCATCTCAACACTTTTATTTAAACTCAATTTTTTAAATGCTCATAACTTATAAATCGAAGCAGTTTCTTTCTTATTACCGAAACTTTTCAAATCACTGTCTCCCAAACTCAAAAAAAAAAAAAAACAGCAGACATAAAAAAGCAATCTAAGTCAGATGTATTTATATGTTTAAACAAAATATAATTTTTTTAGTTCGACTCTGTAACATATGTGCCTGCATTCTAGTACTCTTGTTTTTTTTTCTTCAACATAATGGTACAGATTTTTGGAAAGCATGAGGTATTATAATAGAGGACTGCTGCCATCCTCAAATGCTAATCCAATACTAAATACCAAATATGTCCCCAGTATGGTGGGGTATCACAACAGAAAGCAGCTGCACTCCTGAAATGCTAAACCAATACTACATCTCAGCTCTCCCTCCAGTATTGGCATTATACATCATACCTGGGCAGAGTATTCCCAACCCTATCAGACACTATGTCAGAGATGCAGGTCTGAAGGATAAATGCTACTTTAGAGGCAGGTAATGACAGTCACAACCATTCAGTGAACCTCATTATCAGTTCTTGGCTTAATCTGGAGTGCATTGCTCCTAGCACATATCCACCAGTGTTACCAGAAGCCAGAAGTCTCCAGTCTCCACAGCATCAACTGTGTATTACCTATACCACTACATAAATGTCTAGTAAAACTATATTATACGTGTAGTATTGCACCTCAGAATATAAAGGTGGCATGCTCTGTTCTGTTCACACTTGATATTTGAAGCCATTCCCTGAGTGTAAAGAGATTGCTTTTGCACATCACCTGCGCGCATATGCACACTCTTCAGTGACTACACTACACTTCTCTTCAGTGAGAAAACAGCTCCACCTGCAAGGCAGAATTGGTACTACAGGAATTTGGACTTTCCATCATGCAATGCCTATGTCTCCAGTGCAAGCACACAAGGGGAGCAGGTCCTATAACACAACAGCTCATAGACTTTTATGGGCAAATCTGATATTATGAAATTTTACATGAATGGCAATGAAAACTGCCAAACTACTAGAATGTAGTAAATCTGATTCTCATTTTGGAAATGATAGTAGGGCGGTCTGTAAGATTCCTCATTTGCCTATGTAGCCTGAGCAACCCCGGAGCCTTTTTTTTTTTTTTTTAAATTGGGCACGGAGTTACTACTCTGGGCAATGTGATTCCCGAAGTACATCACATTTTTGAATCTCAGGGAATATGAATCACATTTATAAATGGTTAATTGAAGCATGTAAGTACTCTTACATGTAACAAAATTTCTAACTTTAAAGTACCATGAGATGACAAAGAAAAATCCTTACACTCCAACATGTTTTTACAGTCTCTACAGTGACCACAGACATAGTTACTGCTAAAATTATTCTTCGGTTTAGTTGTTTCCACCAAGGAAGGTTATGTATAAGTATTCTGGTTGGATTTTGTCCATTCTTAAAGGTCAGCAGTAGAGAACGGCCTGGAGTGTCTTCCTTAAAATCAAAGATCAGTACATCCCAGTCATCATCATCATCATCATCATCATCATTATCATCATCAGCAACCCTCTTTTCCCCACTTTTTTCCTATAAGGTCAGAGGCCATGTCAACTGTCACCACCTATTTTGATTCAGTGCTGCTCGGGTACTTTCTTTGACAGTCATGCCTGGCTGTCACAGGTCTTCTCTAATGCAGTTGATCCATTTCTTGACAGGAGATCTTGGTTTCCTCTGGACTTTCTCCTGTCTCCCCAAATCTTCTCAATCAAATCATCTTCTGCTGTTCTGCTTACATAGTTGAATCACTGTAATCTGCTCCCTTTGACATTTTTGGTAATTGTAGCTACTTGGGCTACTACTCTGATGTCCTCATTTCTTTATTTAAACCACAATGTGCATCCTACCACCCATCTCAGTCACTTTATTTCCATCACATCTAGCTTCCTCAACTGTTCTGCCTTCACTGCCTAGGTTTCTGGGCCATACAGTAGTACTGGTCACACCACTGCTTTATACACCTTACTTTGCAGCCTCTTTGGCTTTATTCTGTCACGCGCTACACTTTGCACTCTGTGCCAGTTTGCTGCAACACTTATGAGTCTAGCTTTACCCTCCTCATTCAGACTTCCCTTAACCTCATTCAGACTTCCCTTAACCTCATTCATCCTTCCCAGATACTTAAAGCTGCTATCCTGTTCCACCATTTCCCTGCTATTTCAGGTTTTAGCTTCTCCTGATTCCCCCATTTTCTGCCATGACAACTGTCTTATCTGGACTCATTTTCATCCCTTGTGCCTTCTCTTTTGTGTTCCATTCCTTGTCATTTGATGAAGTTCCTGTTCAGAGTCCACTTGTAATGTCATATCATCCGCATACAGTAGCTTTGTTGAGCTGTCCCCTCTGACCTGTTTGCTAATGTACTCCATTGTCACTATGAACATCAGTGAGCTCAGAAATGAACCACGATGCACACCCACTCCCACTAGGAATCTCCCTGTGAGTCTGAACTCTGTTTATACTTGTGACATTGGGTCATGTTACTTACTCTGCACTTATTCTATGAAAGTATCTGAGATTTTGAGCCATTGCAGAACTGCCCAAGCCAGCGTTCATGGGGGTTTTGTCATATTCTTTCTCCAAGTCTAGGAATGCCCAGTTGGACTCTTTCCTCATCTCTAGCTTCTTCTCCACAATCTGTCTCACTGTAAACTTCAGGTCAGTTGTGCTGCATTTAGGTCTGAATATGAACAGCTCATCTGTCATCTTACTTTCTATTACTCTGTATATTCATTTATCAATCTACAGTACTTTCATCCAATGTGACAGGAGTTGGATGTTTATACAAAATCTGATGACATTCAGCTTGTCCATATGTAATAAACTTAACCGTAATTCTATCTCTTTCAATTACACTTTTGTCAGTGTGTCTTAGTAAAATATCCATAGCCAATGTATTACTTTAGTCATATTGTCCAGAAGATACTCATTATATGCTCTGCCAAGGAATCAAACTTTCTTCTCCTTTATATTTTCAGGAAGCATACTGGGATGTGAAAATATCCCATTTACCTCATAAAATGAGACAGGAGAATATTAAAAATAACATATGAATAATAACTATCTGTCCTCAATAATGTGTTACTATTATATATACTTCTGCAATTAATGTACGATCTTCTTCTACTTTTTTAAAATGTATTGGTCTCCAACATCACTTATCGTGAAAAGAACAATATAATCACAAATAAAGCTGGATAATAGCCAAAGAAAATTGCAAGAAAACACTGATACTATTTTTATTATCCTATTTGGATGATGTTGAAATGCTAGGAATTACATACATTATATACATGCTCTGCCAACAGTAAATGATACCCTATTAAAGAACAGAGACAATGTTCACTTTAACTAGCTCAACCTGAGGTATTTATAGGAGCGTTCAAGCCTTAGGGTGTTCCAGGTGAGACAGTATGATCTGCCATGGGAATGCTATAGAGGTATGTGGACCTGCCTCTTTAAAGCAGGACAAGATATACCACAGGTGCTTACGAAGAGAGCTATCTAAACCCTGCCTCTCTTGTATGTGGCTTGTTTACCAGTGCCAAGCCATCAACATTTTTATGATGCTTGCTAATACCTAATATGTGTCCAGTATGGGAGTAGCATCTATGGGTACCATGGGGCACACACCCAATATCCAAAAATTTCAGTCAAGGGAAATGTCCATGGCAAACATATCATGGAGGTATTGGTTTAAAGCTGCCCATAAGCCCATAAGTTTGGAACAGCTGCAGAACATGTGAATTTTGTCAGCCTGCTTTCCCCCACACCTCCAACTGTTGCTCACTGACTTCCCAATTGACCATAACTTAGCAGGTATAAGTACCACCTAAAGATGATTGTTTCTGCTGAACTGGATACTTAGGCCATTTTTAAATTTGAACAGGGCCTGCCACACTTGTTTCCATTGGGGTGCTGTCAGTCTGATATTTTCATGTGTTCTCCATCTACTCTCAATCAGTTTTAGCATTGTAAATGCCCTTTTTACCCAGATGTCTCTGTAGATGGTACTAGTTCTGCCCTTTTTTATACAATTCCATTTCCCCAATAAAAGACCCTGCTATCCTTTTTCTGTTGGAGAAACATGATATAAACACAAGCCCTTGATCTGAATACATCCAAACCAATAACCTACAGGTATTTGAAATGCCCCTTTTAGTTCCACAAAATGTTTAAGCATGTTGCTTTCTCACTATTTCAGTTGCTGAATCCATTTCAGAACACCTTGTGACCTCCAACACTCATCTAGATCATTGTTGACAGAGTTCATTACCATGGGATGTTCCCATATAATATCAGAAGGCCCCCTTTCATATGACCTTCCGCTGACCCTTACTCAATTCATATATTGCTGGGTAACCCAACCATGTGAGGGCTTTGAGGCACCAGAGTCACCTTTGGCCAGGTTTAGCAATTGATATAGCCAAAAAGCTACAGTGTAGCTTTCTGTATGAGGCATGTAGGCAATGGAGGTTGTTATTCTGCCCCCATCTTTGCCCAATCCTGCATCGTTAATGAGGTTTTGTACCTGTCTTAACTTGTGGTGCCTAGCAGGTATTGGTATGTTCCTGACTAGATAAAGGATGTGAGCTAAAATCATCATTTTGATCACCTGTACTTAACTGGAGATTGATGTAAAGTTAAGTAATTTGGGAGAGAGAGATATGCTACCTTTGTGTGTACCAAGTCCAGATTAATCTCCATCATAGAGGCAAGGCAGCCAAATAGGGTAAGTCCTAGATACTAGGCTGCATCACAGATCTGGATATCTTGGCTGTCCATCACAAAATTCTTTTTCCACACATTTAATTATCCTAGTTTTAGGTAGGTTACAGGACAGGCCAGATGCTCTCTAGAACCTTTCAAAAATTCTCAGTATCTTGCTCAGCACATTAGGTAAGCTATTGCTTACCAGAATACAGTCACTGGCAAACATGAAAACATTACTCTTAATATACCCTATGCAGAGCTGCTCATCTAAATACTGTTGAATCTGTAGAGCTAACTCCTCCATTATTAATAAGAATAGTGCTGGAGAAAGGAGGCATCCTTGTCTGGGGCCTCTACTTATTTGGCCAGGGCATGTAAGGCCTCCGTTCATGGCAAGCCTAAATGTAGGGTCTCTATATAAGTGTTTTATCCACCCAATGAAGCCCTCCCCACATCCTTGACTGACTAGAATGCTTTCTTGATGTCAAACAAGACCAGCCCCCTGCAAGACTGCTGTGTGATAGGCAACTCTAGAAAGGTGATCACTTCCCACCAGGCATCTGCAACATTCCTCCCAGGCACAAACTTGTACTGCCTACTTCTAATAAGCTTCAGTAGCAAGGATTGCAGTCCTCTCATCAAAATGTTGGTCAAGAACTTCTGGTCCAAATTAATCAATGAGATGGGGCAAAAATCACTAGGTGTCAGGCAAGGATTCTGGGACACAGGGATGAGTATAATCATGGTCTGATTATCATTTGTAAGTGCTTTTATTGGTTGTCTGTTATTGTATATAATGGTGAGTGTTTCCCACAGGGCTGTACCCACCCACGTATAAAACTCAATCAGGAGACCATCAATACCTGGGGCCTTGTGGCTCTTGAGTCTAGCAATTGCTCTGCCTACTTCCTCAGTGGTGATTTGTATATTTAGTTTTACTGTGTCCTCAAACTCTGTCTGCCCTAAAATCTCAGGGTTCTATTTGACACCCTCCACCTGCTTTGCCTAATGAGGAGTAGTAGGAAAGAAACGCCTCCCAAATATCAGTTTCAATGGATGTTTGGCCACCTTGGGGTAACTGGAGTTTGTAAATATGAGAACATAGGGTTTGTTGTTTAAAAAATATGCAATGACCAAAGGGTCAGTTTTATGTCTGAGCCACTAGACCTGCCCATTGTGTAATAGTTTAGCTTCTACCTTGGAAAGGTCCAAAAGATTCAGCTCTATCCCCAGGGTAGCTGCCCTATCCAATAATGCAGGCTGATCCCCCTCTCCCCAGTTTTTCATTGTTGAACTTCCCTAAGCTCCCTTTTTCATCTTCTTTTAGTTTGATGCAGTCACCAAGACATGCTAAGCATTATGGACTAAGAGCTGAAACAAATGAAATATATGAGATTGTATCATTCAAGTACTAGACAAATAAATGGCAGATAGCTATATCACCCTTCCAGACAAGCAAGATGTCATCCAAATGAAGGCAGGCAATTATCAGTATTAACTCTACAGGTTTGCTGCAGATCAAGCCAAAATGTGATTTTTTTTTTAAATCAGGGATAATTTATTAAATCAAGTGCTAATTTTGGTCATGTCATCTGACAGACAGAGGATTATAATCAAGAGAGATTTGTCTGCAACCCTGATGATAATAACATTACTGCAAAATATTGAAAGTTTCTTCTCAAGACCATTAGAAAGGGGTGAGACGAGTGAGAGTATATGGTATGAGTTATGAAACTTTGATGGCTCCTTGTTGGAAAAAAAGACAGGAAAAATCACCAGGAAACATTGTATGGATTTTAGTGTAATAAAAACCAAAACTACACTGGTGCATAGGTTCATAGGTTCATAGGTGTGTACTAGGCTAATGGCCCTGAAGCCTTTACAAGCCTAGCCCATAGAAGTGCCCTGGCATCATGCTGCCCGACATTAGCTCTCACTGCCTCTATCAAGTAGAGCCACTGGAGTGATCCCCGGGGTGAACTATTTTCCATCCACTCATAAAGATTTCTCTTGAAGATGGCCAGTGAGGTGTTCTGCTTGACATGTATGGGAAGTCTTTTCCATAGCATGGGCAGTCTCTGAGTTATGAACCTGTCTCTCCAGCATGTTCTGTTGATTGTGGTAATGAGGATGAGGTCTCTGGAGCATGTGGTGCAGAGGGATTGGGATTTCTTTAGATGTAGCATTTCTAACAGAGCTGGTCAGACATGGCTTTGTAAGTCAAGCAGAGATCGCCTCAAAGTAAGTGATATGAGACAGAGAATAGCTGGAGTTTTTTGAGTCTGTCCATGTATGCCATGTTTAAGGCCTAGGATCTTCTTCATGAGGTTCTTTTGTGGCCTTTCCAGCTGTTGTATGTGTCTAGTGAGGTACATGCCAAATGGGGCATTATACTCAATGATTGACCTAATGAGGGAAGACTAGAGAGAGATGATGACCTCTTTCTTCCTGGATGCAAAACCCTTGGTAATGAGATGTGCCACATAGAAGGACTTTATAACCACAGTAGCAATGAGGTGGTCGAAGGAGAGGTTGCTGTCAACCTGTGTCTCTAGATCTCTTATAATGCGTTCAGTGTTCAGTGGATTCCTATCAATGTAGTAATTAGTGGGAACTAAGTTTTTCCCAAATGGGGATGACAATGCATTTTTGGCATTAAGCTTAAGGCCATGGTTTCGACACCAGTCATCGGTCTCAGTGAAGTCTTTCTTAGGATGTCTACATCACTTGAGGAGTTAATAATGGCTCCCAGCTTGCAGTCATCAGCCATAGTCTCTCCATGTTGGCCTGGACTTCTGATAAGTAGATGCCAAACAGGAGAGGACTCAGGACCGATCCCTGTGGGACTCCACAAGTGACTGGTCGGCAGTCTGACTTGGAGTCCATTACTTTCACACTGTGGATTCTGTGAGCCAATTTACAAACCACCTAGTGATATAGGGGGTCAATGCCTAGTTTGGTGAGTTTATTAATAATTCCTGAGTGGGGAATGGTATCAAAGGCATTGGCCAGATCAAGGTAGGCTGTATGAAATGCCTTGCTGTCATCCACAGCTCTGGTGACTGACTCAAAGAAATCAACCAGGTTGAGTAGGCATGATCTACCTTTCACAAAATCAAATTGCATGGGATCTAGAGTTTGGAGTTTCCCTATATCCTTGTTAATTAGGTCCATGATGATGCACTCCATAGCCTTACATATCAGACTTGTCAGGCTAATGGGGCGATAATTCTCAGGAATGACAAAGAAATAAACCTGCTTGATAGTTAAGCATACTTAACTTTAATGCATCTGCTTTATCAGAAACATTGTTGAGGGTTCATCATGCATTAATAAGCAGATTACATTTAAAGTTAATAAAACCATAAAAAAAATTAAGCTATTTTTTCAATCATACAGTAAGGAAATATGTTTTTTTTACTATGTTGCCTGCTGATGCATTATGAATTTTATGACTACAAGGAGCAGGTGTGAAGAAAAAAACCCTATGACTTATCCCCAAAATTAACTTCCACATAGCAAAATACAATTACACGACAGGAGGAAGAGAGCCGTACTCAACAGACCTTCCATGCAGGAGAGTACCTACAGTGTAGGTTTCACGTGTGCAAGTTAACTATAATGTAGGGGTAGGGTAATAAAATGGTGACAGGACATTAATGGAATTAAATATGAGAGCACTAGGGCAAGAAAATGGTGACAGGACATTATGGAATTAAATGTGAGAGCACTTCCTCACCAAGGCAGTGGTCTATTATCAAAAATAAAAATCAGTAACTGAACAGAATACATGGATGGTGTATGTCTGTGTGTGTGTGTGTGTGTGTGTGTGTGTGTGTGTGTGTGTGTGTGTGTGTGTGTGTGTGTGTGCGTGCGTGTGCGTGTGTGTGCGTGTGTGTGTGTGTGTGTGTGTGTGTGTGTGTGCATGTTTGTGTCTGCATCTACACACACACACACACACACACACACACACACACACACGCACACATGTGTGTGTGTATTTCTGTCTAGAATGATGTAGTACTTATTTGGTTTGATATTCTGAGCTAGGTATGACAATGTGATGATTTATATACACATGTGGCACATCTTATCACAGTCTGAAATAAAATGTATTAAGTCATTCTTTTTTATCAAAGTATGTACAATAAAATAGCTGAAGAAGCTTTATGTGAAACTGCTTTTGTTTGTTGTTTGTATAAATACACATTTCTCGTAAGTGCTGTACAGCTTCTTTATTTAAACATCCTTCTTTTTTCTCTCTTGAATATTTTTAAAAATGCAATTAGCTCACAAAGAAAATCTGGGCAAAGTCTTTGTGGGATTGTAACTGAGTGTACCAAATTTTCTTCTTGCCAAAAGAGTTTATTCTGTGGCATTTATTTCTCTCAACCTTATTTGTTCAAAAGCGTCTTTACAAGGCATCTTTAGGTGTCCATATTACCAAATGAGACAGTTAAGAAGTGCAAGGGATGACCATATATTTTACCTTTGCTAGCACTTAGTATTGCAGTACAGTTATCTCAGATTTAGAACTGAGTCATGAAAACAAAATAATACATAAATTAAAAAGAAGGAATCACTGACTTAAATTATCTGTAATGACTACCCACGTCTGTGGCATAGAATGATAAAATCTTGACTATGACCCAGGTAACCTGAGTTGCACTGATTGCTTAATAACTGGGGGACCACAGCAGTGATGATGGCTATACCAATACACCCATTCAGGGGGGAGAGAGAGAGAAGTGGTGGTCCCGTTGGACCAAATTGCTCCTGTGAAATGGAGGCTTGCATAACAATAGTGGCCTTAGGAGTAGGGAATGCGTGACATTCGAAATCCAAATCAGTGAAAAGAGGCCTTGTAAGCATTTGTGTGTCAGAGCATGTGTATGCCAGTGGAGGGCATAAAATGTTCTTGCAGTGATGCAGGTGCTTATGTCAGCTGCCTGGGAGCAAGGCTACAAAAATTACCATAACTCTCCGCCCCCATCCCAGATGGCTACCTGTATGACACCCACCCAAGGTGGGAAAGCTGATTTTTTGGCAAGCAACTAGGGATAAAATGACTATAAAGCACCGACAGCCGTAAAAAGGATACTAAAAATGTTAGTGTTTGTTCAATCCTTCCATAGACCACTGTGTGCTTCTGCTGAAGAGTCTATAGAATATAACTAATTCAAGAGGACTCATGCATGCTACTGTATAAAACAGTTTTTCATACTCATTACAGTTTAAAAAGCTGATGGAAAATATTTACAAGTACAGAAGGTGAAACAATCATGCAAAGCCATAAATGCATGTGACTGAATATATATATATGTATATATACACACACATACACCTAATATTTAACAGGAGAAATTCAAAATTAATGAAGCACAATTAAGGGGGTCAGGAGGTGTGTGCTAATTGACAATAATGTGTGACTTTTTTGCAAAAATTAAATTCAGTTCACACCTCAGAATTACATCTGTTTCATGGAAACATAATAAGCACTTACATGAATAACCATGTCTTCAAGTGTTCTTTTTGCAATTATGGTTTGGTTATCGTTCTATATCAGCAACTGATAATTTGCTATACCTCTGATTACATCCTATTTTCAGAATGTTAGGTATAAGCCCATATTCCAGCAGATCTAAGCCTAGCATTATGAGCTCTGACTTTAGCACGTTAGAATTACATGCCAGTAGACTTAGAAAGAGTTGCAAGTGGATGGTATATTTAAAATGTATAGCATTTTATATATTGACTTTTAAGTACAACTTAGAACCTTATATGAATATAATTTATGAAATCAGTAACTGGTAATCGTCTATTTAGATTATTTCTTATCTCCTTTATATATTAATGTTACTGCCTTTTACAATTATTTCATATCTCCTTTATAGAGCAGTATCTCAGATAAAACATTTTCGAAAAAGTCATGCCTACCAGTGCAAAAACAAGGTTATATAACCTCAGAAAAGGTCCAGAAATTAAATGAAATGTATTACATACTGTAGTCTTCATTTATTTTAACACCATCAGCTTTAATTATTCAGCTTTTTTAAGACTTACAAATCCAGCCTGCTCTATCACTTTAAATTAAAATCATTGTTTTCACAAGTGAGTTACAATTACAAATACAAGTATATCAGTCAAATATGTGTGTGCGTGTGTGTGTGTGTGTGTGTGTGTGTGTGTGTGTGTGTGTGTGTGTGTGTGTGTGTGCGTGTGTGTGTGTGTGTGTGTGTGTGTGTGTGTGTGTGTGTGTGTGTGTGTGTGTGTGTACGTGTGTCGTGTGCATATGTATTTCTCCCAAAAAAAAAAAACATTGCATAGCTTGCAGCATTATAATTTGTTACCGATAAGATAAATAAATACATGCATACAGAAATATTTAATGTAATAAGTGATTCAGGATCATAGGAACTATGAGGCAAGTAAGTCTCAAGACTGTATGTGTTTTATTAAATACCACACTCAGGATGTGTACCCCTGCCCAACTCCCAGGATGACAAAAAATGTCATGCTGGAATGAACTTGCAGGTACCTCCCTCTCCATCCATAAGATAGTCTTGAAAGAGTCAGAGGTGCCACTCTGATTAACATGCATGGGCAATTTGTTCCAGGGACTGCACAACAATTGGATAATAACTCCATGATTTCATTTATTTAGTTAATTTTTAACTGAGTGATAAAAGCAAATACAAAAGAGGCCTTTTTCAGAAATGTCAGAAGAAAATGCAATGACTTGTATGAAAAAAAAAGAGTGAAAAATACTTAAAGAATCTGTAGATGTCATCTGATGAATGTGATAATGAAGCTAGCATACAAAATGCAAGCAATATAGTAAGACAGGGCTCTAACAATGTAATAGAGTAACATGGATAGTAAAAAATTGTTTGTCAGGACTAATTAACAAAACATTAACAAGAATAAATGAAAAACATCAATTGATATGGGAAGGCACTACAGAGTAAACACAACACATTTTATACCAAAATAAGTTTTGCATGGCCACATCAGGAACACTCTAAATGCATTTTATTACCAAGTATAAACATGAACCAGGAGGTAAGCATGCTGATAATGGGGGGGGGGCTTGCAATAACATTGGACAAAAGCCACTATTTTCATGAAATATACTGAAAGTTAAATGATTAACATACTCCATAACATTCATACAGCTTTATCGATTTCTTCTGAACTGCATCATGGCCAAGATGCCTTATGAAACAACGAAAACAAACAGTATTTTCCTATTCACTAAACTATTCAATATCTTAATAATACTTTTTAAGACATGATTGACATCTAGCTCTGAGCTGTTCACGGAATAAGCAGATACTTCACATCAAAACAACATATCCATAATGGTTTCACCAACACATGCCCGGGGATTCATTAATACCGTGTACACGTTGTACTGAAGTTAATATGATCAGCCAGCTTTGTGCAATGAGCAACATTACTGATCAAATATGCAAGACTCCACACAACCCTACACATTGATCAGGGTTCCCTTCACTTGGTCGATATTTCAGAAAGTCAAAGACTATATGGTTTAGACCATATGATCGACTTTTGAAACTTCGACCATATGGTATGGGCATCTCTGTACAGTGCAGAATGGAAAGATTTCCATCTTCCATACTGTAGTGCAATCTCGGAGTTGGAATATTTAAGTTCCGGGGGGGTATGGGTGGTGGAACCCCCCATGGGGGGTGCAGGGGAGCTTGCCCCCCTGCTAGCAATGTGAAGGTAAGTGATTGTTGTTTTTTTTTTTACATGGTCGACATTTCAAAAGTCGATCATATGATCTTGCCCATATGGTCTTTGACTTTATGAAATGTTGACCATGTAAAGTAGACCCGTTGAGCAGCCCTGGCTCATGGCCAGACCACGTGCTCTTGGCCACGTTGAGGTGCTGTAGGGCTCATGTAGACAAGGATAAACACATGATTGTAAACAAGTCTAAGCTCAGTGACCAAATATGCATTAATTGCACAACATAATGAGGAACAAATCTAGAAATAATCATGAACACTTTTTTTAAAATGTGATTAGTATTAATTTAAGATGTTAACAAAATTTTAAAAGTGTTTGAATTAAAATACTTTAAAGACGTGTGCATCTCTATGGAGTGTCATGATTAATTTTTAAATTAAAGTCACCATCTTTTTCCAAAGATTACACATTACTACTGGAGATTAGGAGATACAGAGATATGATACTAATAGTCATGGAAACATGATACAGCTGGACATTGCATTCAGAGCATGTAGTGGACATGTTGGAAATTCAGTAACATTGTCATATATTTTGGAACATAAATCATAGGCAGTAAATGTTTAAAATAAATCAATTGTGGTGTGTGCACACATGCAGGTAACACACGTTTAAACATTCCCATGCCTTATATGTACTGAAGTAACAATGCAGGGGCAATGGGAAACTACCAAAAGTAAACTTGTGGACTAAGTAAAAGAAATAGTGAGGATCAATGAACATAATACCCAGACAAGTAATTATAACTGAAATAATAATGACAGTTGTGGCAGCAGCATGCACATTGGGGAGTGTAGGAATAGATATTGTTAAAACATCCCAATCAGTATGTGGAGCAATACACAACGACCTGTTACAGAAAGAGAACTGTTACTTTGAACAGCATAATAGCTGAATATTATGCTAGAATACATTGGTACAATTTATACAGATGTATAACTCTTAAGAGATGAGATGTAATTATATGGATGATGTGGGACATGTCATGAGAAATATAGTAAGATAAAAATCCTGGAGGATGTGAGTCACATGGAGGTAGTCCATTAACATCAAGGCTGGTTGTCTACAAATGACAATGTATGCCTATACATGAAGGGAAGCCCACTCGTGATAGTCAGCACCTATGAGAAATAATCACAACCAAAATGTGTCTGATGTCGGTCATTGTGTCATGACACTACTCCAAGCAGTTTCAGTGTATTGTATGTAATGGCATGGTAAAGCACATGGGGCTTATGTGTGTAGTTCCTGCTGCCACACATATACAAGTTAAGGGAGTCTGATGAAGTACACCTCTGAATGTAATATAGTATCATGTCAAAACTCAGTACATTTCCCTACTTGAGCAATATGCAACACATCCGTAATACCTGGATCACAGCAGGCAACATACCTCACAGACACATGCAGCAGTATCATCAGGTAGTAAATGAACTGCAGAACCTGTTTGAGTTTACATATGAGAGGCTTATATGCCCTCCACAGATTGGCCACTACCTCCATTATGCAGCTATCTGCACATCCATACGACCAAAGAATTCATAGAAGTTTGTGCCACAAAACAACAAAAGACATTAAGTATTTTATAGCATTGATTAGTTAATGTGCATTGTGCTAAACATTGCACAACATACTACATTATGCCGGGCATGTTCATAAGGAAGTACAGTGATCACTGGATGAACCACAGTTACCCATCCCAAACTCATAATAAACTATAATAACACAGGTCCTATTACACTTTGTGGCCACTATATAGCATGACATACATCAAGAACTGTTGAATATACCATTCTAGCCTGTAGTCTAATGTAAAAAAAATAAATAAATAATAGAAGAGATACACCAGTGGATTAGAAACTGAAGATACCACCCAAGAATTCATATCACACTTGTCAGACTGCACACAATTGAAGGGAGAATGTGAGCATTATGTTTGCATGTATATAGTTTCCATTAAAGGGATTACACAATTTGTGCTGTCTCTCACCAATTATAAGAGTGTAGAGTGAGCAAAACTGTAACATCAATTTACTTTGAGAAGACAATTATGAGTGCTACCATGACTTATTGAGTGAAACAGTTGTGAGACCTCTCACCATGGAAATATTTCCACTTAGGGAAAGTGTACACACAAGATCTGTCAGATGAGCCATGCTTACCTAGCACTAGATAGACACACACACACACACACACACACACACACACACACACACACACACACACACATACACACACACACACACACACACATGCGCGCACACACACACAGCCACACAAATACACGTACATGCACATACTAGCTAGTCATTGCCAGATTCAACCCCCTACCTATATAAGTCCACAATTTAGACAAGATGGTATCAACTGCTGACATCATAAGTGAAACCTTAATACAAGAGTGAGACAGAACATATTTGAAGGAATAACCTCACTATTGTGTTACAAAGTGGGTGACTGGGCTAAAAGGGACTGAATTTTTTTTTTTTTTTTTTGAGGGGAGGGCATTCTTCCTTTGTAAATGTTTCTCCTGAGTGGAAGTGCACACACCAGATCAGTTGGATATGTCACTCCTACCTAACATTACAATCACACACATTCACATTAGTCATTGTAGATTTGAACACCTAACTATCTAAGTATACAATCTGGAGAACTGTGTATTAGCTACTCATGCCACAGAAGAAGTCTTACTAAACTTGTCAGACAGAACATATTAGACGGGTTGACTTCATCATTGTGTTGCAAAATGGACAATTTTGCTAAGGGGGACTGAAATTGTTGGTGTAGCCCACTCCCTGTGTAATGTTTCTTCTGAGTGGAATTATACACAGCAGATCAGCTGTATATGTTAGCCCTCCATAGTACTATAGTCACACACATTCACACTAGTTAGTAATTACTGGATTTGGACAACTGCCTAAAAATGCAATCCAGAAAACATTGTATCAACAACCAACACCACAAAAGAAGTCTTACAGCAAGTGTCTGACAGAACATAGCTGCAGTGTACATGGCACTATTGAGTAAATATGAATGAGTTTTGACAGGCATAATTCACTACATACTGCTGCAATAACTCATACATCACATCATTCTTGGGCATCATTGTAGCATGAATGATATATATGTGTGTCTCATTCAGATGTATTGAGCATTTATATGATGGATGATAAGCCCAGTTACCAACCAGTGGATTGGCACCCATGCATTCCTGACTGTTCATCTCAAGGCCATTGTATGATATTCTCATTTAGTTTGTGGATCATTGTGCAAGGTATCTACAAGACACACATGTCAAACATATAAAGGTACACTCATTACTACTACAATACATCTGTGTGTTCAAAGGTCTTACTTCATTGTTATACAATTAGAAGGGTAATGTGTTTCAGTGCAAAAATCATTTACATTATATAGTGCGTATACAGCATCACAGTGAATTTATCATATCTTGAGTATAATAACCCAATAAACCATACATAGTAATGCAAGCCACTATTACTTTCAGTCTGCCACAATAGCTTAATGAGGCACACTTATGCCAAGCTCATTTGTGAGACAGATTGCAAAGTATTACTGCATGCAGAATATGTTTTTATTTCAGTTTTTGTGCTTAGAATGGGAACTAACAGTGGTTTATGGTGCTTAATGCCAAGTGTCGCCTAACTAAGGCATATAGGCATATAGACATTTCTGATATCTCACCATTTCATAACATGTGTGTGTTGAGTTAATGTTTTCAGTGTCATCATTTAAACATCTGTCATGTACATTACAGTAAAATGTTCATAATATAGCTACTACCAGACCTTACCTCTCCATTTTCCATATATATATATATATATATATATATATATATATATATATATATACTATTTGTATTTTCTATCAAAGCACTAGGGATTGAAGTCACTACATGCATCAGTGCACCAGACTTCATATCCTTCAGAAAATGCATGCTACAGCTAAATTTGTTCTAATGCATGGAGCATGCTGATTACATTCTGAAATTTGGAAAAAAAACAAACCAGTTAAGTGGCAGAATGGCATGAGACCCATCCTTAACAAATGATAAGCACCCCCTGCTTAAGCTGCTAATGTTGAGTCTCACACTAGGTAGTAAAATCTGTCCGTAGAAGGATCATAGAAGGTTATAAGGCTATCAACCCAGAGGTCATTTTAAGCTTAGCCGTTTCATTCCAATGTAATACCAATGACCAGTAAATGACAGTACCAAAATAAAAGATTTGTTTCTGCCTGCTGCCTGTACTGGCAATGTGTCCCTAACATCCTCTTAAGAATTAGATAGCTGTTGGAATAACGGGATGTGCATTGGCATGCATTTTCTGAAGGATATGTACTCTGAAATCCAAATATATGCTATAATTTAGTGATTTCAATACTCAGTGGTTTGTCCAAAAAAACACAGATTTTATGAAGAACAGACCAAAAATACGAGGCAAAAAATCTGGAACTTCTGTGAAAATCTAGACAGTTGACAGGTACAAAAGGTAAGTGTAAACATCACACTGCCTTTCTGACAGCATCCCCTAAGTGTTTTATGGCTTTGAAGGCTGAAAAAACACAGTGCTTTTTGTTTTCTTTTTTTTGCCATAATTAGTAGTACATGCAGCAGAAAAAGCTCTATGCACTAAAACGAATTATGATCGTGTCACTGATCATAACCATAAATCATGTGTTCTCTACATGGATAACAAGATTCACCTCTCGAGCTTTGCTCTCAAGGTAAATTTCTTAGTGTCCATGTGCCAAACCCATAATACACAGGTTATGATTGGCAACTCAATCATGATCCTCTATATTATATCAACTTTTGAACTGCTTAGGAACAATAACTGGAATCTGTCTCTATTTTTAACACCTTTGTTGAATTATCACTTAAGACATAGACAACCAAATATAAAATATACATTCATATAAAAGAAAACAAACCATATTGGCATATTCCCAGTTACAAGCATTATACAACACATGTATTGTTTTGTATAACTATCATCAGTCCAACATTGCATAAATTACCCAATTACTGCCCCCCAAACCACACCCTTCCTCCAAACATTAATCTGTCCCTATTTTTGAGCTTTTGTCTCTCTATTCCTTTTGGCTTTGTCCAGATGTCTTGCACTTAGAGGTGAAAAGGTATGTGTAGGGGTGGAAAAGCGGTATGCTAAATAAAGGGATATGCAGAATACTTATTTTGGACTAACATATCTATGCAGTATTTCAGAAGGGAAAATGTTATTAGAAAAGAAATGTAAGTAATGTGTGACATACTGCTGGATTCAAACACCTGCCAGTTCACATCAGCAGTCTGTAGACCAGGGAATTATCTGATCACACCATTAAGCAAATCACATTTCAGATAGTAAAACTCACATGTTTGAAGGGAGAATGAGAAAAGTATGAAGCAAGAGTGAATGTGTGTATCAGACTTCATTACAGTAATGACAATAGAAACATTACATATGGTGTACGTTAAATCCTGCAGTCTTTTAAATACACAAGAATGACTGTCTCCCCATAGAGCTGTCCGTTTTGCTTTCTGTTGCACAGCGGGATAAAGCACGGTTGCTCATTAAGGACCATATTACTGTGACCAAAGGTAAAAATCTTCAATTTTTGTCATAGAATGTGAACTGTCATTTATCATCATTTACCCACTGGTATGTGATGCCAAGAGTCACATAAATACTGTGGACAGAAATAGACTGTTTGCTTTATGGTCCATTTCTGGTCATTTGTGTGGTGTGAGAATCTATTTTTTTCACCATATTAAACATGTGAAAAGAGTTTGATAGGATAGTAGTGAAAATGAGTGGGGGTCAAGCAAAGGGTGGACACAGAAGAATAAAGGACTGTGCAGGATGGTGGTAGGGAAGCACCATAGTTTTCCACTTCTTCACAAGCTAACAGCGTACTTCAGCAAATAATGTGCAGAATTTGGATAGTCACCACATTATGGTATCTCACAATAAGTTAATAATGATGTATGGTCAAATTAAGTGTGTCATATGCACACATAAGCAAAGTGGAGAGCTATGTATAGGGCATATTTGCTTTTTGTTTTTTTGTGGGAGAGGTAGTCATTTTTATTTTTCTGGGAAAGATGAATATGGGGAAGGTGTTAGGAATAAGAGAGTTAGGTATGTAGGGTTGGTTAGGTAGCAGGACAGACATACAGGACGCACAAGACAAAGACAGTGATGGACATCAAAGGTTGGGGACACTATGACTGAGGAAAGAGATGGAACTTCAGAGGCACATCCTCATCCAGCATTAATACAATGACAGCCTAGATCTCACCCGCTGAATTGTCATCACGATCTCCTGTCATAGGCACATTAAACAGTGTTGAGTGTGGCATTGATTTGGCTATTCAATGCAGGATGTTTTCTATTTGTTGACATTCCAAGTAGTTTATTCAGTTAAGGAGGTAGATGGACAAGTGGTCTGTTTCTAATACATTACATTAAACTGGTCAGTTATTTAAAGCCAGTTACAGACAATGTCTAAGCCTCTCCAGGATGGGCCATGGTGTATAAAAACTGTCATTTGAACTTCTCTTTCAGATGATCTTTTAATTTTCTTTTGAATGTCAATAGATGTTATTTACTTTTGAATATCAGTAGATTTTGTTTACTTCTTATGTATCTAGAAATTCCATTCTATATTGTTGTTACAACTTTGTGAATGACTTTTCCCAAGAGTAAGTATATCAAGTTGGTGAGTTAAGCATGTGTCACCTGATCCATAGATCTCGGAAAGTAGTTATGAGTAGTGAAGGATAATCTTTGAGACACAAGAGGGCAGAGCTTTTAGTGCAAAAGTGGGTATGTGTGTCAACATATTTCACAGTGGAGTAATTCTAGTTGGGAGAAGCATCCAGTTTGTCTTTGGACCAGTAGGCAGTAATGGTCACTGTTGCCAGAATGTGAGGTAAAATGACAAATTGTATTTCATTCTTGTGTAGTAAACATGTACTACTGCCTCTGTGTAATGCAATAATTGGTACAATATTTAGCTATGAAACCATAAATAAAGCTAGTCATCTGGCCATAATAGTTATCTGACTTACATAATTTAAAGCAAAGTTTAAGGTGCCATAGTACATTTTTAAAATGATTTCAGAATGCAATTTAAATCTTAGGTTTAGAATAAGCTAAATATAATATATTTATATTGGCACACCTGAGTTCTAGATATTCTTAATAAATCCTTTACATCACTTTTCTGAGCCTGAAGTAGTTTTTGCCTGCTACCATAAATGCATACTTGCTGACCAGGATGGATTAAGCAAGCATTTGTTTGAAGAAAGTCATGAGCACACAGCATTAAAGTCCTGTTGTAGAAATTTCTGGACTGTAGAGTTGGCTTCTATATATAAAAAAAGATCATCAATCCAGAAGCCAACTCTACAGTCCAGAAATTTCTGGACTGTAGAGTTGGCTTCTATATATAAAAAAAAAGATCATCAGTGCATAATACAATTTGTAGTTTTGGCAAAGACAGAAAAAGGTAATTAATTAATACTGAAAAGAGGAAAGAGCCCAAAAACTTAGTTTTTTGGTATTCAGACTATAAATGCCATGGATCACAAATGTCATTGCTGATTTCAATATGGCAGGTCAAATGTCTTTCAAACCACTTATAGAATCCCTCCCCAGTTTTTCAGTAGTTTTAAGTAATAACATTTTATCATCTGATTTAAGTACTCTACAAACAGTGCACCTCTGAAGAGACTATTCTCCATATCAGTGATAGTTGTGTTGTTCTTGTTTCACTGAAAATGACAGTATGTGTGTCATAGCCAAATCTAAATTCATGTTAGGAGTGAGCTAGTATACCACACTTAAAGCAATGTTCCAGTTAATGCAAGCAAATGACTTTCCAAAAGAACTTAATGACCCATCTTTAAATAGAAATTCATATTCTGCAACTAAGCTAAAGGAGCTTGCATCATACAAATGGGTATAAGCGAAGCATGCTTTTGTGTGAGAGAGAGAGAGAGATGCAGCTGGAGGCAAGGGAATGGCTGATAGATGCCAGAGGCATAGCAAGTTTTGGGATAGATAACTTGTGAAAAGATTGTTGCAGTTCAAAGCTACTGTGATCACGTTTCTCTAATCATTGCCCAAGCAACTTAGTCACTTTAACACAAAACCATCTTTAAAATGCCAAGTATTTTTCACAAAGTCTTCTGATGTAGTAGAATGTGACCTAAGGTTGATGAAAATAGTTGAAAAAGTGAAGGAGACTCAGTCATTGAAATGTAACCTTGAATTTATTTAATGAATATTGCATTGTTTGAGTTTCCTGTTGAGCTGAAATGTAGGGAGCATTTTTCTTTGTGCTTTTGTAGCTAAAATGTAATATTGCCACTGTATTATATACATGTCATACATTTACATTTAGTAATGCTCTAAACTTTCCAGCTTTTATATTGTTATTTGAGAAGCGATTCAAAAGTAAGTATCATCCAGGGACATTTATCACCATAAAGCCAGTACAGCCTGAATGGGAATACTGTGTTGTCAGTATCAGAAAAAATGCTGAATAAGATATCTAAGGCTGTGTCAGTACTGAGGTCAGATTCTATTTGTCTCTAATCCACAAATTCTAATTCTGTTAGTTGAGTGCTTCCTTAAGGTCAGAGAAAATCCTCACAAAAGTAAATTGACTGTCATTGTGTTATTTTAGAAGACACAAAGGCAATGATAGGACATTCATTACTAGCTGACTTTGATTCCAGTGTACTGAAAATAAATCTATGGGAAATATTTTATTATTATTTTACCTAAAAGCGAATTTTTATGAGTAAAATCCTTAGGTCTTCTGTACCCTATATTAATTTGCATTAGCTTAACTCTTTTTAGTATGTAGACTATTCATTTGAGGTCCTATCCAATTAAGGTTTAACTCTCTGAATAAAAAAAAAGCTTTTAAATGACAAATTTGAGTAAGAATTTATAACATCTTCAAAGACCAGAGTTGAGGAAGGAAGAGGGGTTTATATTATTGAGATTCTCTACAGGTCATCAAGTTCTTATTTATTTATTGACATTTGTTTACAGGGAAAGTCTGGCAGGGCAGGAACCCATTTTATGCAGAGGCTTAGGGAGCTATATCAAACAAATCTATAGAAAGTGACAAGACACAAGATAAACACATTTGAGATAAACACATATGAAAGAACAAATACACAAGATAAATGCAAAATGAATATGAAAAGAAAAAAAATGTTAGTACTGGTGGTAGTAGGTAAAGCATTTCCCTCTGTAGGGTCACACAAGAAAGGACACATTGAGTTGAGCATGTTAAACAGTAGTATGTGAAATAGTGGAGAGTTCTTAACCAATGCAGGCCTATAGGGGAATCAGGAAAATTGATTTGGCACAGATTAAATAAAGCAGTTAGCACAAACAATATGAGGACATGCGGGAAAAAAAGAAAAAAATGGTTCCAGCCTGGTGTGGTACAGTAACATAATCAAGACATGGAAAGGAATTATTTAATAAAGTTATAAATGAATGAATGTTAGATAATAACTTGAAAGGGATCAGGATGGAGTCCCAAAATTTGGCCACACATTTGGAATATAGGCTGTAGTTATTTGTCAGTTGAGCAAATGAGTCAATTTTGAAGACAGTGTAGGATGACACTGCTAATATATGGGCACAAAGGTTTTATATTATTTTGTATGCTAGCTATAGTTGTATGAATGCTAGGAGACAAGGTAATTCAAGTCAGTTTATGAATTCTAGGAGATCAATTCTAGTCAGTTTAGTGACTTAGGTGCAGAGCAGTGTTGGTTATGGTAGGGTTGATTGGCTGTAAATCTTGAAACTTTATTGTAGCATTGTTCTAGTTTGGGTTTTAAAATAGGCTGTAGATTGCTTAGAACAGGAGAACCATAAAGAATAAAGGTAAGAGATACATGTTGGTTAGAGCTATTCTAGTTGGGTTTGAAAAAAACTTCTTAGCTCTGTAAAGCATACATAGTTTGGGTGCCTTTTTTATATAATTGAGTTCAAACTTTAAATTATCATCTAATGTTTTACCTTGGTGTTTATTATGAGAAGAAACTTCAGTGTCAATTTGTCTATAGGGGAGCTGTTCAAGTTTTTTTCTTTTCTTTTTTAGTGAGTATGATATGAGGTTTAGATTTCTTTTATCTGAATTCAATAGAAGTTGATGGTTAGAGTGCAATGATCAGCATATTGTATAACTGATGCTCATTGAGAAGATGTGTAAAGACTGTTTATGAAAATGTTATAAAGGAGGGGACCAAGGATGGAGTCTCGTGGGACACCAGAATGTGCAAGAAGATAAGGAGAAGATTTTACTGACTGGTATCAGTGTGACAAGTGCCCTGAAAAAACATTTAACTGTAGTAACAGAGAGGACCAGGGTCAACATCTTTAACAGGAGCTTATTGTGAGATACTCTATCGAAATCTTTGGATAAGACTAAAATGAGAGATAAGAGATTAGAAACATGTGTCATTGTCTCTGGCCTTTTTGAAAGTGTCTAGAAAGGATACTAGAGCAGTCATTGTACTATGAGCTGGATAAAAAAATGTAATGTTACAGAAAGATTTTTTTTTTTATTTGTCTGTTCCTCTCATTTTCTTTTTATGATAATTATTGTGCTTTCTTCGGTTTAACTGACTTATCTATACCCCCAGTTTGATGAAAGTAAGATATGTATGCTTTTAAAAGACCAAGGTTCTTATTTAACTACAATCTATAAAAGTACCAGAGCTCATAAATTTACAGAGAGAGTTACTTACCAGTTTCTGGATACCTGTTTTGTTATCTAGCTTTAATAACTAACCTTTTTGAACATAGCTTATTCTAAGATACATATGCACAGGTCAGTAATCATGAACTTTGGTATACATTTGTAGTTCATATGCATGCTCTATCTAGGTATACATAGGTATAGCTCTATATGACTAACATACTATCTAGGTATACATAGGTATAGCTCTATATGACTAACATACAACCACCCTTAAAATATGTGCCTAGATATCTGAACTCTTTCCATTTTGTTGTGATCACCCTTGCACATGTAGTTAGACATTTATCTTGCTGACAGCAATCTTGTAACCTGTTACATTATGTTTGCATAGCAGTATATAGGTGTCTGAGGTATTCATACCTACTTTGCCTGTATATCTATAACATTTGCTGTTCAACTGTTGCATATTATTGTGTTGTCTGTGCCATTTATACATGTGCATGTTTATAGCTGTCCCTAGCATAATATGTACAGAAGTCAGACATTAGTAATTTCTTCATTTGTTATTGCCAGGACTTGCAATACCTGTTCTTATTAATTTACAGACAGAGTTACTTACTAGTTTTTTGGATAGCTATTGTGTTCTCTAGTTTAATTCTTAATAGCTTTTACTTAAAATTGTTGATAGTTCCATGTTTTTTTCTAATTAAATCTATCTGGAAAACGTTTTAGACTCATAGCTAAACATAAGCTACCTAAAGCCACTACTATTTTCCTACTCCTGTAACAATACATTAGGTCTTTTGTTTTAAAATCACTCTCTGATTTGGTTGTACAAAGATAATTACTTCTAATATACATAATTACCACCCATAATTTATTAACTTTAATTTCACATACTTTGATATTTCACTACTCAAATCAGCCACAATTCTAAGGAGTAGCCTTTTATTTTTCTCACTTCTTGTTACAGTCTATACAGTTATTGTAATGGCAGTAGCACAAAAGGGACATAGATTACTGTTTTTAGGATGGACAAAGGTGGTTTTGAGGAACTTCTCATTAAACCAGGAATTAAATATTCCATGTTTAGGCTTGTAAATAGTTTGAAATGTTTTACAGTTATACTCAGTGTTCATGTTATGTTCATAACAGAATCTTTACTATCTAACACAATCTATAGGAATGTTTTCATATAAATGTTTGTCCTTAAATATAAATTGACTCAACAATCCTATAAAGAGAGGAAGCTTAACCAAATATTTGAAAACCAAAAAAGTAGATATTGCATTCTTGCAAGAAACTCATTTAATAGAAGAAGATTTGAATAGGATGTATTTTAATGGCTACTCTATACTTGCAGAATCTCATTTTCGGACCAAAAGAAAAGGCACCATGATATTGTGGAGGAAAACACTACCAGTACCTAAAATAATCAACACATATTCAGACAAAAAATGACATGTTCTGCTTAATTATTCTAGAAATAAAAAAAAAACTAATCACATTAGCCAACACTTACTGGATACCTTGAGCCAATGGTTAAACTCCAAATATAGTTATAATTGGAAAAATCTCCATTTCTACAATACCAATAAGACTAAAAAAACCCTCTTTTCACTAATTATATATTAGATAATTTTAAAAAGATAATAAACAAAAATCATATGATAAAAAGCTTAATATTTTTAATATTTCCCATAGTATACAAAAAGACATGTCTGGACTCTTTCAACGTATCTAAAATAAAAGTAATGGAAAAAAACGGTTTAGTTTTCTGGCACCAGTTTCTATGCAATAATAATATCCACGAACCATGTTTTCTTATGGCCAGATATAACATAAAGCATAACAAATGGTTGAACATACAGATATTTAGGGAATGCATAGTTAATGAATTCAAAATAAGTCATATCACCAGCACAACACCTAAATCTAAAATAATTTCTCTTCTTTGTGAAATAAACACATTGCATGTTAATAATATTCTATCATTGTCAAGTATATATAAATCTTTAAGAACCAATATGCAAATCCCAGAGGACTCCTTATGGAATTTCACAGAAAGAATAAACAAATCCATTTTTTCAGATATTGATAAAGAATTAGTACTTATTAGCAGCACAACGTCATCCCCTTCTTGGAAAATCTTCACTTGGAAATACATCCATAGGAGCTTTATTATCCCACATAAGATGGACTTGATATCAAAAAATAATCTTAATAAATTTTGGAAATGCGAGGAAATACTTTGTGCAGACTGGGTACACATGTTTCTTACATGTAAAATAGTAACTCCATTCTGGATAAAGTTCAGAAATTTCATAAAAGCATTGTGGTCGGACAAGTGCAAAGTATCTGACTCATTATTACTGTTCAATGCACCGATACCAACACATATCCCCCAAATACAGGTGTACCTTCTTTGGTCCTTGCTTGCAATTGCAAGAAAAATCATCATGTTAAATTGGAAGTGTAAAAAAATCCTATCATTAACAGATGTTTTTATTATTAGCTAAACTTGTATGTAATAGGGAGTTGCAAACTATTTCAGAAAGAACTACTAAGATAACACATGAGAAATTAACTTGGTTAAAGCTTGAAAAATTACTAGATAAAATGTAATCACAACAATGACATTTTATCTGTTATGGACATTGTAAATAGTTACAGTTCCATGTTATGATGTTTTTAAGACATATATTGTGTATATCTATATCATATTTCTTTTATTATTTTATTTCATGAAAATCAATAAAAAATGTTTAAAAAAAGTAGTGTAGGAGAAAGCAGTTTTTCTATTGAGGAAAACGATGGTAAAGTTCTTTATGTATACATTTTCCAATATTTTGGAGAAAAGGGACAGAACTTCACTGTGTCTAAAACTGGTGATATTGTTGGAGTTCCCACCTTTATGAAGGGGAATTATATGGAATTTCTTCCAGAGTGAGGGAATGTAGGATTGCTGTATGGATCTAGTGATAAGAACTGACACAGGTGACAGATTCAATAAAACCTACACTAAGTATACACTAAGCCCCGGATTCTGCAAGTCTTGCACGATATGCAGGATTAGTGCAGGAGCTCCAGCAGGCAATATGTCTGCTGTGCGATCCAGGAATAACCTGTAGGGGCGTGCACAAGCACTCCTGCACTAGTCCTACATGGACTCAGCCCCTGTATGCAAATTACTCCATTTGCAGGCAAAATCCATGCAAATGAGGTGAATTTTGATCCAGGAAGCTGGAAACTGGCTGTGCAGGACTAGTATAATCTACAGAAATGTACTTCGCAAGTAACGGAGTACATTTCTGCAAATTACAAAATGGAGCCATGACAGCTCCAAATAAAGGGTGGATATCATGTATAAAGCATGCCAATGGCCAACTATAAGGCCACTGGCATGGAAAACACTTGGAAAAAAAAATTCAGCTTTTATTTTTTTTAGCCGATCTTGGCTGTTTAAGCGTAGGGTGGCAGCACACAAACGGGATCGGGGGAAAATAACAAAATAAACCTAAAATAAGCATTCTAACTAAAATCACTATTCTGCCATTATACTCAATGGCAGGCAGAAGACAACATGGCCAATGAATAGTGGTTGCTAAAGGGGGAGGCTCAGTGTGGGACATGTAACTATGCATTAGCAGGCAATTCTATGCAAATGAGGGGAATGATAGTGAATCCCAGATTTCCCCTGCATGCTAGTCAGCTCCCAGCAGTGTAAGAGCAGGAATAGCTCAGTGCAAGCCTAGGAGTTAGCTGACATCATAGAAGTGTGTGTCAGGCATACTGAAAGCGGATTGGAGCCCTGATGCTCGGGTTTGCTCTAAGCTAAGGGGGTATGTCTGAGGTTGCCTAGCACTCTTTACATTGCCTAAGCGGGTGTTTTAAAGGAAAAAAAGTAAACCAGGAAATAGCAGCTCTGTGCACATTTGAGCACTGTGTTTGCGGGCTTAAATATGAAGGCAATGGGAAGGGAAAACAGCAGTAGGAAGGTAATCTAGGAGAACTAACATAGCTGGCAGGTGAAATGTATCAGAATCAGCCAATTACACAGGCAGCAGACCAGACCAGCCCAGAACACTACTACAAACTATGCAAACACCTTTCCCTCTGGTTTTTCCCACATACTCTACACCACCGGTGTATACAAGCGGGGAACTTTTAACAAACAAAACAACAAAATGATAGGGGCTGCAGCAGACATCATACAACAACATGTGGAAGAGGCTGAGGATGGTGAGGATGTGAATGCTGTTGACCAACCCACAGTGAGGAGATGGAGAAGAGTGTATAGACCCAGGGTAACCTGCCAGGGGCTACATGAGCTGGAGATAGTGGAGTGCTATAGGGTGGACAGGGACCTCCTACAGCAAATTATTGAGCTGTGCCTGCCACACCTGACACACTGAACTAACAGAGGGGAACCCATCACAGTGGATACCAAGGTATGTGTAGACCCAGGAATACTAGCCACAGGTACATCCCAAATCCCAACTGGGGATATCATGGGGATCTCACAGGCATCAGCATCCAGAGTATTCCACCAGTTCCTAGATGCCATGTCAGCACATGCTGGTGGGCATGTATATTTCCTCAACACCGGTGAGGTGTTGGCCAGCAATATGCATCTCTTCCACCAAATAGCAGAATACCCTGAGGTAGTGGGTGCTATAGACTGCATGCACATATTCATCAAAGCACTGCCCAGTGATCAGGGTAGGGTCTACATTAACTGCAAGGGCTTCCCCTCCATCAACTGCCAGGTCATGTGCGATGCCCAGGGTACTGGAGCCATGGCTGATGACACCCATCTGAAATGCACACACACCCTAACAGGAACACCATAATGAAGCACACACACAGACCAGACTTGTAATAGAGCATGTGTTTGGGATGCTCAAGTCACGGTTCCAGTACCTGGACACATCCGGTGGAGCCTTGCAGTACTCACCAGCTACATGTACTCAAATTGTCATTGTATGTGCCATGCTACACAATATGATCTTGCAGAACCAGCTGCAGCAGGAACAGCACGGGACAGGGCCACACAGCCCTCCACCAATGCCAAGGCCTGTACAGACACATTGTGACTTGGAGGAGGAACAATCTGAGCTTGCCCCAGTAGGCAGATGGAGGTGTGCCCAGTATGCCCTGGCCTTGGCAAAGAGGCAATGCATAGCACATACACTGACACAGTAGGGACCCAGGGAATGACACCTCTCTCTGACTCACATATACAGTAAAAGGGATACCAAACATGACACTACCTGTGCTCAACCATGTATAGGAAGTGTACTATGTGCATCCAACATAAGCAGCCCTGCAGCACCATCCTCAATACTGGCACACCCACAAAGTAAGTCACTCAACCTACCAATTGCCAAATGGAGCAGAATGTGTCGTTACTGGTATCTATGGTATGGATGTGAGCATGCAAGGGAATCGGGTGGCTGAATGGTATGCCAGCAGATAGTAGACACCTATAGTGGCACCATGAGATCTGTAACAAATACTGGTGTCACCACGGTAGCCAGTACTAACACTGGGTGACAAATCCCACTGCAGGAAATGTGCTGGGCCACATGTGTGTCCATATGACTCACACATGCCAGTCAGGGAGGTTCACATACCCAACAACAGTCTCAGCCAGCAGGACAGGTGTAGACAAGCACAAACAAAGGCTGTGCTATGGCCTCTGAATGATGCCTATGGGTAACCTCCCCCCAGGCCTACACAGACAGACTACAGCAGGTCAGGCAGTGGGATGTTAGTTCTGAAGGGTAGGAAGTCAGAAACTTATATGTAGGTCAATCAAAGATAAGACCTGTACACTGATATGCCTCTAGTCAGCACGATAGGTTAGAATACAAAATGAAATGCAGTACCTGACATACCAGCATACCAGTACAGTCATAGCAAATGTGTACAAGTTTCGAGTGTGCCCTCCCATCCTATGTAGAAATATGGAAACAGTCAGGTGTGCCCTCAATCCTGTGTAGAAATGTAGTAACAGTCATGTGTGCCCCCTAATCCTGTGTAGAAATGTAGAAACAGTCAGGTGTGCCCCCCCCCAGTCCTGTGTAGACATGTAGAAACAGTCAGGTGTGTCACTTCCCCAATCCAGCGTAGAAATGTAGTAACAGTCAGGTGTGCCCCCTCCCAACCACTGTGTAGAAATGTAGAAACAGACAGGTGTGCCCCCTCTCCAATCCTGCGTAGAAATGTAGTAACAGTCAGGTGTGCCCCCTCCCCCAGTCCTGTGTAGAAATGTAGTAACAGTCAGGTGTGCCTCCCCAATCCTGTGTAGAAATGTTGAAGCAGTCAGGTGTGCTCCCCCAATCCTGTGAAGAAATGTAGAAATAGTCAGGTGTGCCCCCCCAATCCTGTGTAGAAATGTAAGAACCGTCAGGTGTGCCCCCTCCCAACCACTGTGCAGAAATGTAGAAACAGGCAGGTGTGCCTCCTCCCCCAATCCAGCTTAGAAATGTAGTAACAGTCAGGTGTGTCCCCTCCCCAAATCATGTGCAGGAATGTTTAAACAGTCAGGTGTGCTCTCCCCAACCCTACTTAGAAATGTAGAAACAGTCAGGTGTGCCCCCAAACCTATTTAGAAATGTAGTAACAGTCTGGTGTGCCCCCCCAATCCAATGTACACACATCGTAACAGTCAAGTGTGCCTCCCCACAACCCTATGTAGAAATGTAGTAACATGTATGTGTAGGTATAATACCACTGGAGCACAGATGCCCAGAGGTGGCCAAGGTAGCATGATAGTTTGCAGCATTTGCACAATATGCAGGTATGTGTGTGTGTTAGATTGGTGTGTGTTTCATATTGTGTGAGAGTGGTCAGTATGCATGCATGTTGACTTAAGACCTGGTGCCCATTGCCCACTACTGCTGATGACAGGGACAAGTCCTCACAACTGCAGTGCAAAAGACAATTCCCACCAGTATAACACATGCTAGCATTAAGCCATTGTAAATGTATGGTGGTAATATGTGTCAACATCTGAAAGACTGACATGGTATGGCTGTTGGGCTAGATATACAAGCAGTACACAGGGGAAAGTACCCCAGGCATACAGTATATATTGTGTCACTGTGAAATGGAGACACCCTTGAAAATGTACATACAGGTTTGCATCACATTATCTCATCCTGTAGTAAGGGATACGGTGTTGTCTACCCGAACACTTGCAGATCACACAGGAGGTAGGACTGATGTATTGGGAAACAGCTGATGTACCTGCACATGCCAGCATAACTGGAATGCCCCATGCATATCTGTGTATCAGATGCAAGTAGTGTCCATAGCACACATGCACCCAGCTCACGCAAACACCACCCACAAGTACCTCTCTGGTTGTATCCCTTTTGTGGGGAATGGGTACAATATGACCCCACCTATATATGGCAATATCTAAAGAATGCAGCATGCAGTGCAGGTGTCCCATGCAGGTGTGTCCCTAGCTGTAGGTAGCACCCTGCCAGCATCCACTCCACCTGATCAAGACTGATAGAAAGTATTGGCATGAACACCTATCACACCTACCCTGTCACCCCAGGGGAATATACTGTATGGTGGCCTGAGACTGTAGGACTGACAGAATACACTGGCATGCCACATCTGGCCTGCAGCAACACCAAATAGCCCACAGGCCTCTGCCAAAGGCCTGTGTCTCACATGTACTGCCAATGCATGTTATATCATAGACACCCAAATAACAACTTAACACACCCACATGTCATATGCAAGGCCATGTGGACAAACCACAGTAACATGTCCACCATGTCCCACTGCATGAACTGTGGACCTACACTAACACACACCTGTGATGGGGTGATAACCTTAGGGAAATATTAGATTATGTATGCATAATGTATGGAAGAGGATAGAATAACAGAGGGGGGGAGCATGGGCAGCATGGAATGTGCAGTGTCCAACACAAAGCTGTGTGCACACACTATCCCTGGCTGCAAACACATAAATGCATGACTGCACACCTGCCCGTACACTAAAATAGGGGTAATGTCTTGACCCATGGCCCCTGCCTCTGGGTAACCTGTGCAAATCTGTACAGCTGTGAGGCATTGCCACAGCAAGATAAGGCCATACTGTCATGTCGATGAATGTACAAGTATGGGATCCACTGCCAGCACTGTACCAAGGTGCTGAACCAGATACACAGACCCAGCAGCAAGCGTCTGCAGCTCCCCCTCCAGAATGGCATAACTTACCATGAATATGTAGGTGTCTGCCCACAATACCGAACACAGCTGCAGTCACCCTTGTCCCCCAAGACATCACTGAGCAAGAATGTCCACCTGACAGTACACAAGGACAGAAAACATCACAGTGTATAACAGTACACATGTTTGAATATCTCTGCTAACAGCAGTACCATGCAGCTGAAGCAGCACAGACACAATCACCTATAGTACACACTATCCTCTGCACAGTTTGCCTCCATATTGCCAAATGATCGACGGATACCCTGGAGAAACAGTTTGCTACCTGTAGGTGTACAACACAAAGGTCTGCACTGGAGTACAAACTACCTGGAATCAATCCACACATTCAATACAGAAGGGCATACCAGGCATGCTCACACACTTAGATAAATGAAGGCAATGTATCACCAATAAGTGCACGATTACCTCCTCAATTGTATAAAATAAGAAAGATTTATTCCATAATAAAACATAAAGTTAAGTGCTTTCACCTACTACACTGTGGGCATCTGTTCTGAAGAAGCCCACATTGTAGTGGGTGAAAGCGCTTAACTTTATGTTTTATTGTGGAATAAATCTTTATTTTTTTATACAATTGAGGAGGTAATTGTGCAGTTATATGGTGATACCTTGGCACAAAGGACATTTGTTGTGTATTCACTCAGTGTGTATAAATGAAGGCAATGTCAGACAACAACATACTGAAAGGTCATACTGGGCATACTTACACACTTAAACAAATGAAGCCCATGTCTGCAAACATCAGTGGACCATACATATGTGGCAGTTGCAGATGTTAGTGCATACACGCCTCAGTATGCACCAGTCATGCTTTGCCCACACAGTAGATAGGAATACAGACATATGTCCAAGGACAACACACTATAATAAGCCAAAAGTAGACATACATAGATGTGTGGAAGAGAGTGACTGTGACAAGGAGCCATCCATTATGAGACCTGTCCCACCCAGCACACAGCAAAATGGCTACAACCACATGAGGTGTAAATGTCACTCACTGTAGACATTAACCACCAGTATCCATCAGCATTACAGACTATGTGGTGCAAGTGCTAGCTGTGCAACATGACTGTACAAGGAAGTAGTCATCTAGCAGCTGTATACACATACCTGTGGAATACAACCCTGCTTGTGCCTGCATGTGGTGTGTCAACCTCTAGATGAATAGTTTATGGCCCATGCACACAAACTGCCCTCCCTATAGCCCTACTATAACAAACCTGCTAAGGTCATCCACTTTGAAATACACCTTTGGGAAAGGTGTAGCTCAGTAATCTCCATGGTGCAGCCCATAACTGCATTCTGCTATAGTGTGATAAACTGGTTAGGTAGGAGTTCTAATCCCAGACATGGCAACTGTGTGTGTCTCTGTCTGTGTAGAGATCAATGCTTTTTAGGCTAGTCACACTCACTACAATTCAAATGCTCTTCTTTAGCAAGGCTTCTGATGTCACTCACTGTGAAATACACCTTTCAGAAAGCTGTAGCCAAGTAATCTCCATGGTGCATCCTGTGACTGTATACTACTGTTGTGTGATAAACTAGTTAGGTAGGAGGTCTAATCCCAGACATGGCAACAGGGTGTGTGTTTCTGTCTGTGTAGAGAGCAATGCTTTTTAGGCTAGTCACACTTACTACAATTTAAATGCCCTACTTTGGCAATCTTGCTGATGGCATTCACTGTGAAATACACCTTTGGGGAAGGAATACCCCAGTGATCCCTGTGGTGTATCCTATAACAGCTTAATGCTGTAGTGTGATATAGAACTCTGGTAGGGGTTCTATTCCCACACATGGCAGTCGTGGATGATTTTGTGTGTGTTTCTATATCTGTGTTGGGAGCAATGCATTTTAAGCTAGTCACACTCACTACAATTAAAATGTCCTACTTTGGCAATCCTGCTGATGTCATTCACTGTGAATTTTACCTTTGGGGAAGGAGTAATCCAGTAATCCCTGTGGCGCGTCCTATAACAGCTTAATGCTGTAGTGTGATATAGAACGTTGGTAAGGGTTATATTCCCGCACATGGCAGTTGTGGATGGTTTTGTTTGTGTTTCTATGTCTCTGTAGGGAGCACTGCATTTTAGGCTAGTCACACTCATTACAATTCAAATGCCCTACTTTGGCAATCCTGCTGATGTCATTCACTGTGAAATACACCTTTGGGGAAAGGATACTCCAGTAATCTCCGTAGCACATCCTATAACTGCATAGTGCTGTAATGTAATAAACTAATTAGGTAGGAGTTTTAATCCCAGACATGACAGGTATATGTCTGTGTTTGTCATTCATATCCTGTGTGGAGGTGGTTGTGAGTGTGTAACAACTGTATTCAATGTGGAGTGGGTTTTGCAAATTTCATATGTGGTGGCCCTTGTATATATCACAATGTCCACCATACAGAGATAACAGATGTGAAATAGCCGAGAGGCTGGGGTGCAAATCCATACCCCTACATGTGACATCAAAGCCAGCCAAACAATGTTAGCAACCCTTGTATTACCCAGAAAACACTCTCAACCCATTTCTCATACACACACACACTTGCCTAGGCAATAGCCGCTGTGTTGGTAGTACCATACATATTGCCAACTGATAGTGACCATGGTGTGATTGCAGTGGGCTACAGAGGGCATGGCACCCTGTCCATCAGTCCAATAAGCACATACATGCAGACAGTGCACCTTCCCTATGTTCCCCACTGGACACCTGCAACACCTGTGGTGCCATCAAATGTGACCCACAAAGGACATATCATGCCTAAAAAACATGCCGTATATGGACAGATGCCACTGACACCAGGAAATACCTGTATCATGCTATCAATGTTGGTACAGGGTCAACCTGCTGTCCATTAGCAGTTCCCACCACATGAGGCCAGGACTGACACATCTGATGATAACAATCTGTGTACATAAAATGAGCCAGACACCCCAGGTACATGTCACTGTACATGCATGTGGGAGCTGTGCACATCCTAGACAGTGTCCATGTCATGGACTATGGAACATATACATGGCAAGCAATGCATGGCATTGGCCACATGCAATAGTTACCTAGGTGACTGGATGGTGAATACAATACCCACCTGTGTGGGCAAATCCAGACACTACACCCCTGAGCCACACCGCAGACCATTGTCATGTGGCTTGATGTCAAGGTATACCCATCACCTAGCCTTGTATAGTCATCTGGCACAGTCGACTACTACACGCCCATGAAGCAGTGCACCCATGCATGTCAGTACTGGCACCCTGTTCTGTGTGTGGGTTGTATGATGCCTATGACCAGATTCACACTCACTACAACACCCACTGGCATACTAAAGCATGCTATCTGATGTCAGACACCTCCACATACCCTTTGCCCATATAACCTCTGCATGACCCCTGTGGTGCATGTGATACCTGCACAGTACTGTGTTGTGGCAATCTAAGTAGTGATGAGTTGTATTCCTGGCCCTGCCAAGTGTGTCAATGTGTGTTCATCCCTGTGAGAGTGTGGCTGTGTTGAGGCTGACACCTGATCATGCAGACAGGCACGTATACTACACCTACCATATAGCTACCATATCACTGTTGCAGATGTCACTCACCATCACATATACATTTGGAGGGCTCCTCAACATGACACCTATGTGGCGCATCCAATAACTGCATAGACATGTGATAGCATTACATACTATCCCACCCCTCCCTGACTTATTTTTGCCTCTGTCTGTTTCTCTCACTCCCTCTCTGGTGGATGTGGAGACTTACACCTGCTTTGCTTAGGCAGCAGCATGTGCATTGTAAGTGATGCTCATGATCAGCTGATGGCCTCTGCATGAATTGCAGCCCTCCTCTAGCTGATTGCATGTGGAACAGCTGTTGTAACATTCCCATAACCAATTGCATGTAAACACATTCCAGTATCTAGGAACAGCATGCTGGTGTTGGGCCTTTTCATTCACTCTGAGCAGGAATTACATCTGTTGTTTGGCAAACAGTATCGCAGATGGACTGGGGATTTACTTCTAACAACATACGCTGTGGAAACAGGCCAACACACAGGAGGGGAATGTGCCTGACTTGACTGCAGACTGTAAGTGCTGCTATAATGCAATTGGAGTAATGTTGGTTTAACAGTGTGTGTGTGGATATGGCTGTCCTACATGTTTTAATACCTGTCATGTCAGTGCTATGTTTATGATGAAACCCCATCTGTAAACCCCATCTGTAAGGTCATCTGCAGACTGGGCAGTGTGTGGTGCCTTTTGTTTCTTGTGTTACCCACAGAGCACCTATCTGTGAACTGCAGAAGGTAGTGTGAGGATTGCAGTCTGTAGATGGTGACAGCCATGAGAGTTACTGACTTCATATCCCTCATAGGACATATGTTGCAACAAACCCTGTTACAACAGTAAATGCATGAGGTTATCACAGCAACATGTCAATATTGGCCCTGTGTTTGTGCCTCCAGCCATAACTCTGTCAATCTTTGTACATATGTCATGCAGTAAGAGGTGCATATGTGCTGTACATCATATTTATTGACATCATATCTGATAACAAGCCAGTGAGATATCAGACTGCTACACATGTTATGTATAGTAGGGGTTATATTTGATGACATAACCTGGACATTCTGTGGTTGTGTGTACAGTACTGAGGTCTATGTACGTATGGTGATCGTCTACAGTGTGTGTATTGTTAATATGTACCTTGGCCTGTGTACAGACTGTGGTAGATGTCATTGTACTTGGTCCTGTTCTATCTGATGTTACATGCTGCTCCACTGTATGTTACCCTATCGGCTTACATATTTGTAGCGCCACACACACATGTCCCATACCACAGACAGGCACTGGACCTCACTGTGTAGTGGCCCAGTATATGTAGGGTTAGTGTGTGAATGGCACATATGAGGATGGTGTTATAGTCCATATACTGTAATATTATGCTAGCTTACCATATGTGGCTTTGGCTGTGTTCACATTGGTTGTGGTTATGCACTTTCACACAGGTATCTGTTACTCTGTGCTGTGATATGTCTGTAGAGCCTGCTATATATGCAGGTAGATGTGTATTCCTCCATAGGAAATGTAGTCCAGTCTTGAGCCAGTCTGCCTGTAGCCTGCACAGTGCTTTGTTACATGCCTAGCAGCTTAGTGTACCTACCCAGTGAGATGTCATGTGCAGATACTTGCCAGATGTACTGCTGCAAGGCCATCATAACAGTCATGTATGTCAGACAAAGCAGTGGAATGCTGTACAGATGTATTTCAATAAGTAGTGGGTAGCATGTGGCCATGGCACCTCTGTACCAGCGGTTATTATTTATCAGAACAGACAGGGGTGTGTGAATGCATAACCTGTTAGGGACAAATGCATACCAGAAGTTACATGTTATATCCATCTACATGGCTGTTAACATCCACATTGTCACGCTTTGTCCACATGTCTTATACTAAGGGTTTCTGTGTATACCTCTGGACTGTCCAGAGTGTGCCACACTGTCCACATATATTGGCCATATCTCTGCTGTAGTCCACAGGAGCATTACTGAGCTAGCAGTGGTACTGTACCATGATGTCCTTAGGATGTCTTTTAGTAGCCAATGGTGCACATGTTAGAAGCAGATGTGACCTCCCACACACACCATTAATGTAAAGACAATCCCTATTGCAGTAGAAATAGTCTACAAATATACCTGCAATACATACCTGACATCCCCTTGCACTATAAAGTTGGGACTATTGAGGCTGAGGTAGGGCCCCATTCCATGTTCAGGACATATGGTGAAAATATATGTATATATAACTATCCATATATCTATATAGATATACACACATATACATATCGACATACATAGATGGATATGTATATGTATATATATATATATATATATATATATATGTGTGTGTGTATATATATATATATATATATATATATATATATATATATATATATATATATATATATATATATATATATATATATATGTGTGTGTGTGTGTGTGTGTGTATATATGTGTATATATATATATATATATATATATATATATATATATATATATACACATATAAACAATCAGATATACATATACAGAGCAATGTATGTCTGCACATATACAGATAGAGATACATATGCACATATACGTATGGATATCTACATGTATATTGACAGTAGTAGATATATCAGAATAGATATGTATGCACATATAGTTATAGATATCTACATATATACCAATGTAACTAGGCATATATGAATACATAGGATGTGCATACATATGTAGCTATATATACATAGATGTATATATACATATATATATATATATATATGTGTACATACGAAGAGATGTACACATGGCTGTCAAATAAATTGTTAAAATCAGACTGTAAAAATCATTAGGCTTTTTAAAATGACAGTCAATAAAACAGGATGCTCCGGTTCAAAACAATATTTAACATTAGATGTACAAACTATACAAAAAACTATACAAATACAAGTATAGAGTTTGACTGGCAGGATACAGGAAATACCATAATTATATATACCATTTGCAATCAGCTTTTGCCCACCTTACTGGCGTGGTCAGTCACAGAGACATTTACATCACTATAGTCCATAATACTTCATTCATAGATTTAGCTTAGGTAATGTTTTAAAACTTTCCCATGAGAATAGCACAGCTATGCGAGGCACCTGGTTAATTACAATGTCTTCCTGTAGATGTGCTTCTTTTAAGGTTTTAGATTAGTTCATACAATGGTCGGTTCATCTCTTAATAAGTTCCTTTTGTCTCTCCTGGTAGCAGCTGCACATATCTCTGATAGTGTTCACAAAACCATCCTTCTCGGTGGAAGGAAGAAAGATATACCATGCATACATATTATTTCTCTCTATTGGCAGATAAATAACTGCTGAAGACTCTAACGCTGAGCTGGCTACTGCCAGGGTCAGAGGTTAACTCCCACACTGCAAGTTTCAGAAGCAATTATATGCAAGATCATTTCTGCACCTGCCATATGTTTAAATAGGAATCAAATATTACACATATTATACTGTTCTAAACTTTTGCACTACCATATATGTTCAAGTGCATATTCTTCTAACAGTTTATATATGTTTAGAGTACATATTTTAGTATATTCTGTATATGTTTAAGTACATATTTTTCTAGCATTCTGTATATGTTTTAAGTACATATTTTTTCTAGCATTCTGTATATGTTTTTAAGCATATTTTCCTAACATTCTCCCTCCTTTTAATGCTTTTTGTTCTATTCAGAAACATAGAAACGGCATATTTTTATTTCCTAGTCTCTTCCTCTCTGGAACTTTTTGACTAGGCAAACATTTTGTTTTATATTTCAGAAAGAATTTCATTGATGATAACAGATTCAACTCAGGTCTCGATACATAGTCTAGGTTACAGATACATCCTTGAAGTCCCTAACTAATCTTTGATTAATCTTTTCTGCAGGGAAATCCACAGTAAACACATGCTCTATTAGGAGTATACCCACAAATAGCAATTAAAATGTTTAATCTAATGGAATGGAACCCCAAACAGATTCTGGAAAAAGTCCTAGGTCCAGTGGGTTTTGGGCCTGGTTTAGTCATTGCTGATACTTGCTACCTTACCTCTAGGTGATTCCTTTGTCTAAGTGGCGATTTTTCAGGGATAAAAGCACAGTATTTTCTTCGTGTACCCACCTCTCTTGCAGCTAGAAGTGAGTAAAGAAGTATTGATTTTGTAGCACAACGGAGACTATATTGCATTCAGTCCGTAAAGTGCCAATTTTAGAGGCGAGGAAAAAGTTGCATTACTCATTTAGCCGAGAAGTATGACAGCTTCCTCAGCTCCCAGGTCGGTTATTGCTCCATAGGCTGGTAGTATTCCTGCTTGGGATGCTTACTGTTGCCCAGATCCATATGAGTCAATTTATTTTTGTCTTTTTACTGGATTATGAGGGTCTTCTTCACCAGCTTGATTCTTCCCAACTGGATTCACAGGTTTTTAACTGGACCTTCAGATTTTTGAGCTGTTTCCCTTACATTTCATTATCTTACCCAAAGGTAGTTCTTCTGCAGTATGTCTTATTGCTGGAAACAATAGCAAAACAACTGCGGACCAATTCTCAGGTAACCATTTATATGCCTTTCCTAAAATAAAATCATTGGGTACTAATACGTGTTATCCTGCATGAACATTTTCCATCTCTTAATAGACAATTGTTTAGTTAAGACTGGATTGTCACGTACCTGCATTTAATAGTTTTTTCATTAGACTCAGATATGGGATGTAGTTAGTATTACAAACAGTACCCCCACTTCTGACTTTAATGTAACATTTATAAGACATCAACAATGAGACTAATGCTCTCGCTAAGCATATAATAGACTTTGTCGGCCACAGTTTTTGTAATATCACCGTTTCTTTCATGGCTATTGACCATTAAGAATTGAAGGAATATGCAGTTTAGAGCGGATGCCTTCCCCATGCAGAAGGAGTTAAATGACAATTGTAATATCACCGTTTAAAATTAGGAGTTACCATTATGAAATTTGACATATAATTTATATGTTTATATTATGTTTATAGCCCTTTTTAGCCCTTTATTGAAGTTTTTAATGTTTGTGAAAATATTCTGTTCACTATGTATATGATTTATGCATTTATAATACTGTTATTTGGAATTTTGATAGGTAGGTTTAGGACCTTACTTTTAGTATTTATAGTTTGGTATGGTGTATATATTTTGCACACTAATATTATTTTATATATAAAAGTTTAAAAAGTCAGTGACATCATTTCCTTTCAAGTATTTAAGCTTCATTGATTGGAAGAAGCCCACTAATAAAATTTCGTTCAGGTTACTTTTTCTGCTGGAGCAAGGTCTTGTGGCAACACTTTCTGTTATACAATTGTTTAGTTAAGACTGGATTGTCACGTACTGCATTTAATGTAGTTTTCATTGAACTCAGATATGAATCATAGTTAGTATTACAAACAGCTTTAATGTAACATTTATAAGACATTGTTATATTACAATTACTCCAGCCCACCTGGAGGTATCACTTACTCCTTTTTGTGTGACAGGTAAAAATAAAGCTTTTTGTCCTGTGATCTCACAGTTCCTGTATCAAAACAAATTTTCCCAAGTCTCATTTTATCCCCAGAGGGACAGGACATTAACAGTCTTTTATATGCTGTTGGTATAGCTGTACAAACCCAGCAATTTGAAATGTTTATAGTCTCTGCATGCACACGTTTCATGGCCAGGTATGTGTTAAAATTTGGATGCCAGTCTATAAACAGTTCATCCGCGTCTTCTCACTTTCTGTGGTTGAGTGCAGGAAATAAACACAATACACTTATAGTTAACAAATGCACAGCCAACAAAATAATTATGCAATAGTTCTGGCTCTGCTTTTCTATTTGCTTTACTCTTGGCCATTTTGCCCTTGTGTATCAAATTGAAAGTTCTTTGTTCTTGTTCTGTCTTTCATAAAACAGATTTATTTATTAACAGTTTCTTTATATAATTAGCTAATGAACTGTCGGCCTCCTGCTCTGCAGGCTGCTCTCCCAAAAAACATTTTTAGGGAGTCAAACCCTTACATTTATTTGGAATGGGTATGGTGGTATGGGAAAACTTTTGTTTTGGTGCTTGTTACAAGTATGACAAGCTGCACAAAATTGTTGTATAATTTATGTATCCATATGTTTTGGAATATTCTATTTCCCTGTTGAGACCATGGCTCAACAAATATCTAAATAAATTGACAATATTGTTTTTCCCTTTGGAAATGTACAGTCCATTTTCAATTTACCCATTTTTGTTTCTGCTTTTGTAGTAAGCATTTGCATTGTTTTTTAACATGTCTAAAATCTAAAATCTTAAAGGGGCATTACCTTTTGAAATCTTATCATGTTGTTTACTACACATTTACAAATAGCTACTTTGGTAGGCAACTGAATAGATTTTAATAGCTCAAAATAAATTGCGCATGATTAATAGGTTTTCTCTATTTTCTTCATTGTTGTGCAAACACATGCACTGTAGAAAAACATACTGACTATCAGTATATATGTTCACTTTCTTGCCTTTTACTAAAGTACATGCTCCGTTGTGTGGCAAAGTTTGTGCTTCTAAAATTTCAGTGTCTGTAACTACTGCATACCCCACCAGATTCTTTCCTGTAGGACCCCTTCTGCATTATTTAAGGGCATCAATTGTTATATGAGGTTGGCTCAGCAGTATAGTTATACATGAAAGATGTCTAGCAGGAGAAAGGTATGCAACTTTTCTTGAATTATTGCAACTGCATGAGGCATTCTCAATGTGAGAGGGTGGAATAACACCACTGAAGCTGAAGCCTGCACTGTCATCTGCTGCAACTACTGCTTGACACAGTGAGGCAAAGATTGCACCACTAACTGTGATGAATAGTAAGCTATGGGGCATTGCTTATCCCCATGCTGTTGCTTTAATACTGATGTCATGTACCCTTGCTTACAATCGTGATAATTGGAAGTCCTAAAACTAATGAAGAAGCTATTAACTGCTTCCAACCTGCAGAAAGCCATTTCTGCTTTTGTTCTCCATTGTAAAAATAATTTGGTACCCAGCTCACAAAAATAGTTGTACAAAGACATTATTTATTTCTTAGTTGTTGGTTTGGGTGCTTGCAAAATTGCTGTTTTTTTCCTCTTCTCTTTTTCCTTTATCTAGTATTCTTACTTTTTGTTTACTTTGTGTCCTTGTATTACTAAAATTTTAATAATGCTACCCTGCACTACTGCTGGGTGCTGCTAAATGTCATTTACATAAAGTAGAATTTGACTACCTTCAGGTTGCTAGCCATTTTTATTAGGCTCTCCGTATATGTATACCTTTCTGAAATGTAAATGCAAGCCAATATTGACTATCAGGATGTATAGGTATTGAAAGAAAGCATTGCTAATATTTACCATGGTCTCAAATCGGGTCTGGCAAGGTGCTCTAGGTATTACTGCATTATTTACAGCTTGTAAATTTTGAGTAATGCTGCTATTATAGGCTTAATTTCTACTTCTGCATCCTTTTTTCAAAAGGTATTGTCTTTTCTATGGTCTAAAAGCTAATTGTAACTGGTCCTGCTGTTTGAATAAGCCCATTTAACTTGCCTGTTGACCACAGAGTTGTTGGAATTTTACAAGGCCTTTCTTTTTTCCTTTTAATAATGCTAATCAGCTGTCCTCACTAGATTGCAAGTGTACAGCTGTATGTGTCTGTGTCAACCAATTCAGTTTTTGTTTTTTGTATCCTTTGTCCTGACATTTCTAAATTAGTCTGTTTTTTACCTTTTTAAGTCATTTAACACTTTTGTTTTTGTCAAGCTGACATGTGGCAGTCTATTGGACTTATACAATCTCATGAATTTCTGAGGTAATGAACAGCTTACCACTGTTTCCCTCAGTATCCCAACATAGTAATATTAATCTGTCAGCAGGATTTTTTTTAACAATTTTGCTCATATTTTTATCAGGTCCTGGTGTAGTATAGAGTACAATGTAACAAGTGCTGCTGATCAGTGTCAAGGAGGTACCTTACTGATGGCTACGTTCATTCTTTGGCTGCCCTGGACCAGTCATAACTTACCAATAATAGACTTCACCCTCTGATCACACCACAAAAGCATCCATTTTGTCTTTGTATGGTAGGAACTACTGCTATGCCAAATATCTGCACAAGGTCTCTTCCCAGTAAGTTTACTTTTACTTTTCTGAGTCATACCTAAAACAGGGTCAGTTATTGCTATATTGGGAGAGTGGTTCCTTTGCTGCTTTACTAATATATAATCAGGTGATTCAGGTTTTGGTAACTTGGAGGTGTATCAAAGTCCGTCACACAGGAATTTGACTTCCGTCACTTTTGGTTTTGTATCTGCTAGGTAGAGCTAATTTCATTTCCATTTTATCCTCTACATCTGTTTGTACTTCCTCTATTTCCTCTACTACATTCACATTTTCTTTTTGTTTATTTAACCTTTCCTGATGATTTTTGGGTTATTATCACTATCATATAGTCAGTCCTCATCTCCTTTATCTTCTGTCATTGTTTTCTTATTTTGTTTACAGTCCCTAGCTAGATGCCCTTTTTGACTGTAATAAGTGAAGACTTGGCCCTTTTTTTTTCTTTTTACTATTAAAGTGTCTTTCAGCATGTCTAGCATACTCAAGTATTGCAGCCTGCTTGTTCAGTGATCTATCATATGCTTTGTAATCTACTGATAGAGAATGCAAACCTTTAAAATGTATATTTTTAATTGTTGTTTAAAGCATTCTAATGCATAATAGTATATATCCATCTCATTTTCTGTTTTTCCTGCATTGATTAATGCAAGTTTGAAGTTGCTTTAAGTTTTTCTTTTTTCACTCAGAGATTTTGTCTGTCAGACCTTTCACTCTGTTGTCTAAAAATGTTTTTTCTAAGCTTCTGTTTTTTACTGCTTCCTCAATCCACCTGTGTGCTTGAGGTTTTGAGTATGCCTTAGTGCTGCTTTTTGCCTGACCTCCTGCATTAGATTTAAGCTGTTTAAGGAGTTTAACTAGTGAAAGTTTATCTAGTTTACCATCAAATTCATATTTGTTAACACATTTTGCAATATATCACACATTATCTGCTTGCTGCAATTGCATATACTTCAGGCGGATCGTGATCTCTCAGTGCACTGATTTCCCATGTCTTAAAAGACTGTTACGTAACCCTTCTCTTGTACCACGTGGTATCTTCTTCCCTGTATCCACAGTAGTGTCTAGAATGACTGTTTTGCTTTTTTTTTCCTGATCTCTGACCCAAATATACAGTACTTTAATACATTCTCGACCTGCTATCACAAATCTTAATAACAGTACACTGTAACCTGGTCCCTGATCTAAAACAAAGACAAAGAAATTCTTTTTACCTGAGCCTCCCATTTATGACTGCATATTTTTCTTCTTGGGGCCCAGTCTTCCGCTCTTCAGCCACAGATCAGAAAGTGGACAGCCTCTTTACACACAACAATTCAGTCGGAGGTCTTTTCACTTTAAGAAGAACCATTTTGTCAGCTTCTCCAGATTTATTACCACCCATGCCTGACCTGTAGCTTACCAAAGAATTCCGGTCCGAAGGAAAATGTCAAATAAATTGTTAAAATCAGACTGTAAAAATCATTAGGCTTTTAAAATGACAGTCAATAACAGCTCGGTTCAAACAATATTGCTTTACTAATGTACATTAGGAGGCAAAAACTATACAAAAACAAGTATAGAGTTTGACTGGCTCTATACAGGAATACCATTTGCAATCAGCTTTTGCCACCTTACTGACGTGGTCAGTCACAGGGCATTACATCACTATAGTCCATAATACTTCATTCATAAGAAGATGCTTAGGTAATGTTTTTAAAAACTTTCCCATGAGAATAACACAGCCTTGCGAGGCACCTGGTTAATTACAATGTCTTCCTGTAGATGTTGCTTCTTTTAAGGTTTTAGATTGGATTTATACAATGGTCAGTTCATCTCTTAATACGTTCCTTTGTCTCTCTGGTAAGCAGCTGCACATTTATCTCAGATAGTGTTCCATAACCATCCTTCGGTGGAAGGAAGAAAGATATACATGCATACATATTTATTTCTCTCTAACCCAGCAGATAATAACTGCTGAAAGACATAAGCTTGCTGAGCTGGCTACTGCCAGGGTCAGAGGTTAACCACACTGCAGCTAAGTTTCAAGCAATTATATGCAAGATCATTTCTACTGCCATATTGTTAAATAGAATCAAATGCATTACATATTATACTGTTTCTAAACTTTGCACTACATATATGTTCAAGTACATATTCTTCTAACAGTTTATATATGTTTAAGTACATATTTTTCTAGCATTCTGTATATGTTTAAGTACATATTTTTCTAGCATTCTGTATATGTTTAAGTACATATTTTTCTAGCATTCTGTATATGTTTAAGTACATATTTTTCTAACAATGGCCATATATATGTTGCACTATACAGATGTGTATACAGACATATGTATGAATATAAATGTGTATGTACATGTAGACATATATAGACCTATTATATGTATATAACCATATTCCTCTCATGTGTACACCTCACGGTTGTGTATACCCTTCTAGATGTATCTCACCGTATGTATCTGCTATGTGTACATTATGATAAAACAACATATGTGATGCAACAATCATATTAATATCAAGAACTACACAATTTAGGAAGTAAAGGCAATTGTTCAATACTACTCAATATATGTATTGACAGCTATATTGGTAAAACAACAGCTGTCTTCACAGTGGTCATGGCATAGTGGTTAAGTAGGCTGTTAATTTTGTTGCTGGGCAGAATAAGGGCTGTTGGATACAGAGTGGTGAAGGCAGTTTTGTGCAGCTTTACGTGTGTTTGCTTGGTTTTGCACGAAGCTAAGCAGTGCTAAGCTATGGGTAAATGTATGGGCACTTACACAGTGCAGACTTTATTTACCAGTGTGCAAATCAGCTCAGCTGTTATATTGCAGCAATGTTGATACTTGCTAAGCATGGCTTAGCCCTGGTAACCAGGTCACACTACCTAGTCTGATAACACAGCAGGGTATTGACATCTGTAATAAGTGGATGTAAGGCCATGTACAATACATGTGCCTATGTGCTGTCATTACAGTAGTCAGGGGTGTGAGTGTCATGTGTGGGACACAGATGTAAATGAGGCCTGTACAGCACTGTTATCCATGTGAATGTGTTACATACAGGGGTAGTAGCCCAGGGTACATGCTGTCACACTGGCATGTAGTGTATCATGGCAGTAGTACTGTTGACAGTGCTTACCCAGGCAAGAGCAGAGTGCTAAATGTAGTACTGACAACAGGCACACCTGCAGGCATAGCTGGACACTGAGGCCTCCCTGCTGTATCCCTGGTGTGTGAGCTGTGTCACAGTATATACCCCTTACTGGGTAATGATCCATCAAGTGGAATGTAACTGTAGACTACCATCTGTACAACACATGTTAGTGAGGGCTTCTGACATGTAGTTATAGCATACATATTGTTGTCAAATGTCTATCTGTCAACACACTCATCCTACTGCATAGCTACTTGCCAAGCTGATGACTGTCAGTCCCTGTACAAATGTGCAGATGGCAGATATCCAGGTGGGATATGTACAGGCAACCTAAGCTTGATTGACACTGACATGTCTGCCCAGCTGTGTAAGAACTGGCACATATAGGAGATTTCACCCGGTACTCACCACATGCCATGGGTACCTCCACTACACTACCACAGTCAACAGAGCACGCTTGGGTACAGGTCTCCATCACAGACACTAACCATGTGTTGTAATGCATGTTGTATACTACTTGATCACCTCAGTGGCCATGTGTAGGAGGCTCCTGGAGGATTGGCTGATACATGTTATTCTCATCCTGAGGGTCACCACAGTAGTGTCCGTCAATAGATTGCCAGCTGTCACCTGCCAGGTGGCAGGATATCATGGTACACACAACCCCTACACAACCCATCTGCCTTGGACAGTAGCTAGGTACACAGCTATGACCACCTGCAGTGATGCACCCATGTACTGACACATGTGTATGTGTGCATGACTGAGTATAGCAGTGTCTGTGTGTAAGCACACATGTACTTGGGAATTCCATGAGGGCCTTCACAACCAACGCAATACCCATTGCCATAGTCAGTTGTGGCTGCTGCTGTATGGGACATTACATGTACCCTGTTAAGCTCCTCCCCATACTGGCTACACAAGCCTTGCAGAACCAGCACAACAGCGTTTTACAAATGGGTTGATAGGCATGGGATACCAATTGTGTTCTGGCAAGAGTGTGTAGTTGTGCATGTCTGTATATATGTAGGGTACAGCATTCCAAGGCCATAAACATCTATTACTATACCCATTGCCACACAGTAGTACAGATAGTGTTGTTGCTGCCCATAGGTGAGGCATGACAATGCAACACCCTACTACACATGTGACATGTGCATTTGATGCATATCCCTGTTGTACCACTGTTGGGGTATACTATGGGTTGTATCACAGTCATGGCCAGTGTGTAATGGTGGGTATGGCAGAGTGTCATCATGGGTTTCAGGGAGTACAATATCCACTGGGGGATGTTGGTGCTGTGTATGCTGTCATTACACCAAGGTACGCCCAGTATATGTCCCATGTACCACGTTATGGTTACCACTGTCACCATCAGCCATACAGGTAACTGATACCACAATCCAAGCCAGTTATGCATGTGCTGTGTGCAGCCTACCTATAACACATTGGACACATGGTCAAGTTAGTTAGCAGCAATAGGCTATGGTATCTTGGATGTGTGTCTGCCTGTTATGTGTCTGTTAATGTGTATATGAAGGTATGTCACACTACGTATTGTCCATATACACCCATTACATCCCCCATTAGTATACTGTACATGTCTGAGGATGTTCTGCATGTAACATGTAACCTGGGACACACCTCACCCTAAATGCTGTGTGGTATGTGCACTGTAAGCCACACCCTTCAGTATCACTACATAGCTAGGTAGGGGTCTAGTCCCAGTGTTGCCAAGTAACAGTGTGCATGTATGTGAATGGGCCTACATTGGGTTGCAGGGTATACACGCCTCAGCAGGTCACCTGTCCATGTGGCACAGGCAATGACTGTTTAGTAACCTGTGAAATGTGGTCAACTGTACCCCAGATATGTCACAGCCATGGTGTCATCACAGTGCCATACCCCATTGCAGACCATCCTTGGGCTAACACATGTACACCTACAACACAAATGGACAACATTATAGGGATTGCAATCAACCAGTGTTACTAACAGCTATAATGCTTCATTGCTGGATGGCTACGCTACCTGACATATATGCATTACACTTTACTCCTTACAACATGTTACACTGCAGTACTGTGGTACACTATAGTACAGTCACAGTGTGCATCAGAACCATATTAACCTGTCTCTGCATTGATGGTATGGATGACAGGGATGTGGCACAGGTATCATCATATGCACAAGGCAGACTTGTGCAGACACATGTACACCTACAACACAAATGGATAACATTATAGAGATCACAACCAACCAGTGTTACTAGCAGCTATAATGCATCATTGCTGGATGGCTACACTACATGCCATATATGCATTACACTTTACTCCTTACAACATGTTACACTACAGTACTGTAGAACACTGTAGTACAGTCACTGTGTGTATCAGAACCATATTAGCCTGTTCCTGCATTGATTGTATGGATGACAGGGATGTGGCACAGGTATCATCATATGCACAGGGTGTGATGTCGGTTTGCCAGAGGCTGAGGTTGGGCCATACATTTAACACCATGTGTGTGAGTGAGGGGTGTACTGCGGTGAGTTGGGTGTGGTGCTGTGTTGTGTGTGGTATGGGGTTACCCTAGTTGTGTTTCTATATTGTATGGGTATGCATGCACACAGTTCTGCCATGTGGCTGCCCTACACAGGTGTTTATGGACAGCTGCAGACCATACCTGGCAGGGTGTGCAGTTCACTGCCTCTGGCCATGGACATGTGGACTGTGCCTGCCAAGAGTTCCATGGGCACATCCAGTACAGACCTCGATGTGCTACACTCACCTGCTGATGACAAATGTCCGCAGGTACCAGACCCCTCCTGGGACTGGCCAGGACCATGTGCACATGGCCTGCTGTGGTGTGGTGTGGACAGCACCCCCTGCACTGCTGGGGCTAGTACTGCCACTACAGGAGCCCCTTTGTGTCCTAGCACATCCACGTTGATTGCCAGCTGTTGGCATTGCTGGCCTACATCCATGTGGCCGTCGCTGCACTCTCACCACACGTTCAAGCACGGACAGGCCACGGTTGATGAGGGCCATCCTCTCACCAGACTGGCTATCCATGAACTCAGTTAATGCATGGATGGCACCAGACAGTTCACAGGCGTTGTCACTTGCAGATGTGAAAGCAGCCCTCTGCAGCCTCACGCCCTGCCTGGTGAAACATTATATACGTGCCTGCACCTCCATGACAGTCTGAAACATGTGCCTGGTAGTATCAGCTATGCCGCCTCTGCCAGGGGCATGATGTCCAGTGACCCTACCATGAGCACTCTGGGACATCTGCCTATGTGGTGCCCTGCCAGACATCCAGCTATACCTGCTGTGACAGACACAGTAGGCATGGTTACCACACTTTCCTGTGCACTGCCACCAAACACCAGCTGTCCCTCCACTATGGCCCATGGTGATGGGATATGTATAGGCACTGAAACTGTGTGTGGGGTTGGGGTGGCTAAAAGGGGATAACAAATGTTGGCACAGTGTCGGCCTCACACAACCCCACCTGTGCCCCAACAGTACTATCATCATCTTCGGTGTCTGTATGGACACCAACATCAGATTGCTTGCAGGAGGGACCCTGACCCACCTTGTCACCTGTGGGGGAAAACAATAAATGCACTTTAAAACCTGTACAGCATTGCCTAACAGTATACACACACACACACACACACACACACACACACACACACACACACACACACACACACCCACACACACACACACGCACACAGACCTCCGTAATCCCTACCTGTCCATGGCTTTACAGACAGTCCCACATATATGTCCATGTGGCACCCCATCCTGCATCACACTTGTTAACATACACACATTGATATCACTCATTAACATATCAGTCTTCTAAATGCCTACATAATCAGTCACAGCACAAGACTTGTTACTACGTTACCTGCCTGACCTGTGTGTAGTGATTTCACATGGCCTTACTGCTGTCATTCGGTATGCACCCTGTGTATGGCCGGACATCATGAGCATGGCCCCTATATGTGTGGGCTACTATATTCTATTCATAATATTATGCACTGGTGTGTCATGTGTATGTAATGCTCAGTACATGCCAGATATGCTGCTCATTCAGCCTATCTTGTGCCAAGTGTAATGTTTGGGTACACTCCCTTGTGTTGACTAGTACTTCCCCAATGCATCTGTAGTGCTGCATGCGATATTAAGGGTGTACCTGGTGTCTACCTTCCCTCTCGATGACTGTTCCATGCTACAGACCATATTATACTATCAACTGTCCTGTGATTACACACATGACAAGTATTCCTGGTGCGTAATGTGGCAGTCCATGTACAGGTACTGCGTGATCCCAGTAGGAGGTACTGTTGTATGAACACTCCACAATCACACATATGCATACATGGCCAGCCACACAAACACGCACACATATACACAAGCATCTTACATGCATCAACCTCCCCCCACTTCACCAGAGTGACCGTACAGACAAACTAACTACCCTCAAGGATGCCCACACACACATACAGGTGAGGTTGCACAATGATAGCACACACAGTCTTCCTAGTACCCCTCTGTCAACATGCATAACATATGTTACTTGACAGCATGCAGTGCTGCTATAGTCAATCCATGCTGGCAACAGTGTACATGTGTGTGATGCATGTGCTGTGTCACTTGGTGAAGCCCCTTCCCCTGGATACCACTGTGCCCATGAACACGGTATTTCTGTGCACCTGTTCTACACCATGCCATGTACTGTGCACCACACCTCACAGGTGTACAGCCCATTGCTGAATGTGTAGTTATGTCAGCTTTATTGCTCACAGTCTCTATGTTTTCCAGCAACACATACCAGGTATGATATGTGGACAAATGTAATTTGTGAATAGCTCTCAACATCAGCAGACCATGTATGACCAATCTAATCCATCAGAGCATTCCATGGCTATGGGGGTGTACACACCTTTATTGATATGATGCACCCATCTTTGATCTGCCATGGGACCACACCACCGCATATCTTAGCAGTACATGAGTCTGATATGTAAAATATGCCCTGTGCTTTCACACACAGTGTCTACAGAATGTGTTAGGTGTGCAGAGGCTGACCACAATGCATGCCCTTATCATGACTGTTTCTTGCACCTCTTGTTGTGTGCACTACAGGAGTCACTACTCTTGGCAGGGGTATACCAGCGTGGGCCATCTGCATTTGCCAGTGTATGTTCAGTCTGCCCATCACATGTCCCCCTATTCTGCATGATTGCAAGGTCTACTCATATGCACATCCCTTGGTGTTCACACACTGCCATCACTATTTCCTTTGGGGGTAGGGTTACATCTGCCACAGCTCCTGAACTTGACTATGTGCAGATACAGCCATTCTTAGCATCCTTAAGATCCCTGCTGCAGTGGACTGGTGTGTCATGCTGACACCCCCCCTCCTTCAGCCTTTTTGCAGATGCATGACGAGTAAGCCCTACACATGTGTGTGTCACTTTGCAGTGTCCCATACATTGAACACCACATGTTACAGCCTAGTCGCAGCTGATAATGTGGACCACTGCCTTATGCCATAGTGTATCTCTGCAGCAGTTGCCATTGTCCTACAGGTATATACACTGGTATTGCATTGTATATGGGTGTTATTCCAAACATGTCCCTACTGTAGGCCATGTCTCCCACCATTATGTTACTCCCTGTGGACACATTCCTCAATAAGAGGATGTTAGTTATCATGCAGGTGTCGGACATACCCTTCCAATACCCCATCATTGTCACCCCTGTGATGCTGTGCATTTCACAGCAACAATACGTGCACATGTATGGCATGCATTCTGTGTAGGTTTGTTAGATGTGTGCATGGCATATACCCTAACCATTACATGCCCAGTGTATTGGCAAGCATCTACATAAACCATACTCATCAGCTACAGGCTGCTGCCTTGGTGGTATCCCAGAGGGACCTACATAAGAGGGCAAGAGATGCATAGTCAGTGGCCACAACTGTGGCAGTGCTACAGGGTGGGTGCAGTATTACAATACATCAATAGTACAGTTTCACAATACTACCACATATGGACATCTATTTATCACTACTATGCAGCAACAAAATATATCTATACATGCCAGATATGCATGATCTACCTGTACTGATGTGGATGCATATGCAACAGTGGTCTACAGATGTGCCCTGTGGCCTTACTTGCACTCTCCTCGGCTGGAGTGTGGGTGGCACTCATCTTCACAAAGGTATCTGGTGGTTGGTGTGTGTCTGGATGGGTAGGTGCCACGAGACTGGCCAGGAGCTCCTCCACACATATCAGGGGGGATGGATGGCATGCTCCCCCCATGGCGAGGTGATCCCCGGAGACTGCAGCAGCACGCCGACGGGTATTGAGAAGCAGGTCAGAACAATGATGCCAGACCTGCTCATAATTGCAGTTGTGCAATCAGACATCACTGACCCTGTGGACTAAGCCATTCCACAGGGTGGCCCACTCCTGCTGATCATGGGCGGCCCGGCGAAACAGGACAGGATAGTGCTAGATTAAATAGGTTAGCACTACTTCATTTTCAGCAGCTGAATAAGATGGTAGCCGTGCATGTGACATCTTGCCTGAAAGACATAAAGATGGAAACAGGTCTGAGCAACTCATACAGCAAGGTTACCACAGTTCTTAATATAAATCTCTGTCACCCCCCTCACCATATCAGCGACAACAAACTGTACACATAACTCATTAGGTATGGTTACTGCTTACCTACCAGTGAGACAGATATTGTATTGTACCACACTTTGTGCTATGTGTTTGTAGCCATGTTCCCTCTGTGGACACTGATTGCTGGCCTGTTACAGACTATTCACCTGAGTGCCATTGTCAGTGCCATTATGGTTCCATATATGCCTGTGGTATGGCTGCTTTGTGACTGGTGCACATCTGACATTCTGTGTTATTGGGGATATCTATGCATGCTGTTGGACATGTTCTGGAATTGTGTAGACTATTACTACTAACATATGTTCTATAACAGTGACACAATAGCATGTATATGTACTATTGCCCAGCAGAACCACCTCTTCAAACCCATCTGCCCATGTTACCCAGCCACATCACATGTGTGTCCCACCCTGGAGCCTTCTCATGTACTGGTCCAGCAATACTGTCAGGTGGAACCAACCCAGTAGATGTTGTCCCCCCTGGGGGCATGCACAGACATGTTCCTGTCCCCTGAGGGCAGGTCCAGGGTCTGTTCCATAACAGGCTCCACAGACACATGTGGGATGTGCTACATCACTCTGAGGCACCCAGTACACATTCACAGGGTTGACATGCTCCTCCTGCTCAGTCTCCAGGCCAGGCACCTTCAGGACATAGACTGCTATTGTGAGTAGCAGTGGGTGGGAGGCTTGTTCCCATTGTGTCCATATTGTGGCCCATGGGGCATCCACATCACAGACCACACACACCATCCAGGGTGTTTACCCACCACATGTGTCACATACCACTCCTGTAGACTGTCCTCTATATCTACCAACCCTGACCACCTCCACAACTATACCTGCCATGCTTCCCACATTCCCATTCCATACTTCACAAACAAGGGCAATGTGGTCACAACAAGGGGTTCACATGTGACATACCCATCCATGTTGCACACACTGACAGCTGTAGATATCTGTGTGTATTGCTATGCGTGCTGCTTCCTCACACATAGCATGCAGCACTGAGGCAGTAATATAGGGGACATGTATTTACATACACATATGTTTGTATACATGTAGACATGTGCATATAGGTATCTATCTATATATGTATAGATATATGTGATGTATATATGTGCTCATATATATGTCTACACATGGGTATCTGTATATTTGTGGACATACATGTATA